>NC_060192.1:19389885-19732385 GCF_021184085.1 Oncorhynchus gorbuscha
TGTTGAACATAATACTTCTATTTGCAATATCAATTTATGACATAGGCAGTTGAGGAATATCCAATGTACCAACACTACATGTAGGACGGACATAAGACATTCCCACATACAGTATTTTTTTATTTCACCTTTATTCAACAAGGTAAGCCAGTTGAGAACAAGTTCTCATTTACAACTGCGACCTAGCCAAGATAAAGCAAAGCAGTGTGACACAAACAACAACACAGAGTTACACATGGAATAAACAAACATACAGTCAATAGCACAATATTAAAGTATATATACAGTGTGTGCAAATGAAGTAAGATTAGGTAGGTAAGGCAATAAATAGGCTGTAGTGGCGAAATAATTACAATTTCACAAATAAACACTGGGAGTGAGATGGCCAGAAGATGAATGTGCAAGTAGAGATACTGGTGTGTAAAGGAGCAAAAATATATATATAAATAAATAACAATATGGGGATGGGGTAGTTGGATGGGCTACTTACAGATGGGCTACGTACAGGTGCAATGATAGCTCAGTTGGTAGAGCATGGCGCTTGTAACGCCAGGGTAGTGGGTTCGATCCCCGGGACCACCCATACGTAGAATGTATGCACACATGACTGTAAGTCGCTTTGGATAAAAGCGTCTGCTAAATGGCATATATTATTATTATTATTATCTGTAAGCTGCTCTGACAGCTGATGCTTAAAGATAGTGAGGGAGATATGAGTCTCCAGCTTCAGTGATTTTTGCAATTCGTTTCAGTCACTGGCAGCAGAGAACTGGAAGGAAAGGCGGCCAAAGGAGGAATTGGCTTTGGGGGTGACCAGTGAAATATACCTGCTGGAGCGGGTGCTACGAGTGGGTGCTGCTGTGGTGCCCAGTGAGCTGAGATAAGGCGGGGCTTTATCTAGCAAGGACTTCTAGATGACCTGGAGCCAGTGGGTTTGGCGACGAATATGAAGCGAGGGACAGCCAATGAGAGCATACAGGTCGCAAGTGGTGGGTAGTATATGGGGCTTTAGTGACAAAACGGATGGCACTGTGATAGACTGCATTCAATTTGCTGAGTAGAGTTTTGGAGGCTGTTTTGTACATGACATCGCCAAAGTCAAGGATCAGTAGGATAGTCAGTTTTACGAGGGTATGTTTGGCAGCATGAGTGAAGGATGCTTTGTTGCGAAATAGCAAGCTGATTCTATATTTAATTTTGGATTGGAGATGCTTAATGTGAGTCTGGAAGGAGAGTTTACAGTCTAACCAGACACCTAGGTATTTGTAGTTGTCCACATATTCTAAGTCAGAACCATCCAGAGTAGTGATGCTAGGCGGGTGGGCAGATGCGGGCAGTGATCGGTTGAAGAGCATGCATTTAGTTTTACTGGCATTTAAGAGCAGTTGGAGGCCACGGAAGGAGAGTTGTATGGCATTGCAGCTCGTCTGGAGGTTTGTTAACACCGTGTCCAAAGAAGGGCCAGAAGTATACAGAATGGTGTCATCTGCGTAGAGGTGGATCAGAGAATCACCAGCCTCAGGAGCGACATCATTGATGTATACAGAGAAAAGAGTCGGCCCGAGAATTGAACCCTGTGGCACCCCCATAGAGACTGGCAGAAGTCCGGACAACAGGCCTTCCCATTTGACACACTGAACTCTGTCTGAGAAGTAGTTGGTGAACCAGATGAGGCAGTCATTTGAGAAACCAAGGCTGTTGAGTCTGCCGATAAGAATGTGGTGATTGACAGAGTCGAATGCCTTGGCCAGGTCGATGGATACAGCTGCACACGATTGTCTGTTGTCGATGGCGATTATGATATCGTTTAGGACCTTGAGCGTGGCTGAGGTGCACCCATGACCAGCTCGGAAACCAGATTGCATGGTGGAGAGGGTACAGTGGGATTCAAAATGATCGGTGATCTGTTTGTTAACTTGGCTTTCGAAGACCTTAGAAAGGCAGGGTAGGATAAATCTAGGTCTGTAACAGTTTTGGTCTAGAGTGTCACCCCCTTTGAAGAGGGGGATGACCGCGGCAGCTTTCCAATCTTTGGGGATCTCAAACGATACGAAAGAGAGGTTGAACAGGCTAGTAATAGGGGTTGCAACAATTGCGGCGGATAATTTTAGAAAGAGAGAGTCCAGATTGTCTAGCCCAGCTGATTTGTAGGGGTCCAGATTTTGCAGCTCTTTCAGAACATCTACTACAACTATCTGAATTTGGGTGAAGGAGAAATGGGGGAGGCTTGGGAAAGGTGCTGTGGGGAGTGCAGAGCTGTTGATCGGGGTAAGGGTGGAAAGCAAGGCCAGCCGTAGAGAAATTCTCGATAATCGTAGATTTATCGGTGGTGACAGTGTTTCCTAGCCTCAGTACAGTGGGCAGCTGGGAGGAGGTGCTCTTATTCTCCATGGACTTTACAGTGTCCCAGACCCCTTTGGAGTTTGTGCTACAGGATGCAAATTTCTGTTTGAAAAAGCTAGCCTTTGCTTTCCTAACTGCCTGTGTATATTTGTTCCTGATATCCCTGAAAAGTTGCATATCGCGGGGGCTGTTCGATGCTAATGCAGTACGCCACAGGATGTTTTTGTGCTGGTCAAGGGCAGTCAGGTCTGGAGTGAACTAAGGGCTTTATCTGTTCCTAGTTCTACATTTTTTGAACGGGGCATGCTTATTTAAGATGGTGAGGAAAACACTTTTAAAGAATACCCAGGCATCCTCTACTGACGGAATGAGGTCAATATCTTTCAAGGATACCCAGGCCAGGTCGATTAGAAATGCCTGTTAGCTGAGGTGTTTTAAGGAGTGTTTGGCTGTGATGAGGGGTGGTCGTTTGACCGCGAACCCATTACGGACGCAGGCAATGAGGCAGTGATCGCTGAGATCCTGGTTGAAGACAACAGAGGTGTATTTAGAGGACAGGTTGGTCAGAATGATATCTATGAGGGTGCCCGAGTTTACGGATTTGGGGTTGTACCTGGTAAATTCCATGATAATTTGGGTGAGATTGAAGGCATCTAGTTTAGATTGTAGGATGGCCGGGGTGTTAAGCATATCCCAGTTTAGGTCACCTAACAGTACAAACTCTGAAGATAAATGGGGGGCAATTCATTCACATATGGTGTCCAGGGCGCAGCTGGGGGCTGAGGGGGTCTGTAACAAGAGGCAACAGTGAGAGACTTATTCTGGAAAGGTGGATTTTTAAAAGTAGAAACTCAAACTGTTTGGGCACAGACCTGGATGGCATGACAGAATTCTGCAGGCTGTCTCTGCAGTAGATTGCAACTCCACCCCCTTTGGCAGTTCTGTCTTGGCGGAAAATGTATTCACATACAGGCATTTTTCAGCTATGATTTTACCACTCAGAATCCAGACTAGATATGACAATGTTGCCAGCACAGGATGTAATACACCCTTACAACGATCTATTTTTTGATCTTCTTGACTTCTTATCTGGTAAACTGCTACTGTGTGTCAACAACAGAGCCACAATTAGGGGTTAGTGTACTCCAGTAAAAAAGGGCTGGTTTAGATTAAAAACTATTGCCCTGTGTCCCTGTTCATAGGGGCATGAGAGACTAGTCAGTGGTAGAATTGAGTTTGCACTTTATTGGCCCAAACACCCACAGACCCACATGGTTGAGGTTACTCATGGACAGTAATTAGTCATAAGAAATGTTTTTGCATTGATGCATTGTGTCTTCTAACTGTCCAAGAATAGGATCCAAAGTGTTAGGAAGTATTTGTTCCCATAAATAAAAAGGAGGATGTCTCTCCTCATACCTCTGTCACTTTAGTCAGACTGCCAGACTGTGCACCACAGAGCCAATCAGGAGAGAATACATACTGGTCAACGGTGCCAATTGAAAGTCAAGGGGTGTGTCTGCCTTTTGGATAACTCTCTCTTTATAGAAAACCTCTGTGGTTCAAGTCAAGAGCTACCCTTCCCCTTTCAGTCTGCTCTGCGCATGTCTGAAAGTGACAGAGCCAGCAGCCAAGATAGTTTTTCACAGTATGTCATAAAAAAGTATTACATTCATAAGTGTATGTAAAATATTAATATGTATTAAATCCAGTACAATGGAATAATTACGACCTGAATTTGAATACAGCATGTTCCGATTCCTCCTTCTCTTTCTGTCCAGCAGGGTCAACCAAAAACACTTGGCCTCATGCAGATACTGGGGAAGCAATATAGAAATGTATTGATCCCTTAAATTGTTACTATGTTACTATTAAAAGATCCATTTCACAACCTTCATACCTCTTCACAAAAATGTACCTAAATCAATTTTGGAAAAAGGATTTTACTCACAAAAGACGTAGGAATGTATTTTCCCAGTTAGAAATAGTAGGCCATGCATCAAGTAACTTTTCATCAAAAAATGAACCCTCAAATGCACTATTGCATTTTGTAAGTTGTCTGCAGGTGGCTTGTTGTGAATGCACTCAAATATCAAGTCATTATCAGGTTATGTAAACTGCGTTCTAATACTCAACGTAGAAGGATTTGTCTTAATGTACAGTATATGAAAGTGATGCTATGAAAATGATTCTTTCACGTTATCAAGCTCACTGTAACTGATAAATCACTGCCTATTACTGTGATTAAAAAGAGCATATGAAACATTGTTTTTCATGAGGGCCTACCTGTGCACCTTCCTTTAAGCACATCTGTTCGAACACCTCTCCTGTCCTTGATCCATACCACATACAGCCATTTGTGGATCTTATCCATGTCCATGTGTCCATGTGAAAGATAGTTAATTGTGAGGATGGAACATTTGTTGACTTAAAAACATTTTTGTTTTTACACCCATGTGAAATGAAGGCCTGTAAAGCTTACATATTTAAGTCTAATAGCATGAGATGAAAGTAGACAAACATCAGAGGATGCAATATGAAGGCATAGTCAGTGGACATTCTGAACCTTGTTTGAGGTCACTAGGTCACATGACCAAGGTGCTATTGAAATTCAACATTTTGAAAAATGTATGTAAAACCATATGAGATTAAAATGGACAAACTAAAGGGTGTGCAATGTGTAGGGCCACTGAGTGAACATTCTGAACCTTGTTTGAAGTCACCAGGTCACATGACCAAGGAGCTTTTGAAATTCTACATTTTTAAAAATTAATTTAAAACCATGTGAGATGAAAATGGACAAACTAAAGGGTGTGTAGTGTGTGTCTATGCCATTGGGTTAGCCACAACCAGTTTTGAAAGGAGTAATGTTTAAAGAGCTATTGAAATGTGAACATTTTGATTTGTCACTATGTTGACGGTCCCTAACTGTTGTTGGTGGACATAAGGAAAACTACAGGCGAATATCCGTCGAATATCCAATCTGAAACTGTCTTTACCTCGGTGATAAGACATTATTTACTAAATCCAATAACTTAACTCAGTGCAACGTATGCTCTGTTTCAATTGTCTGGTATGATTGAATAGTTATCAAAATTGTGGCAATAATGAGAGAGATGAAGATATGGTTTTGAATGGCTTAACATTGTGAACAAAGATTTAGGCTACGTAACACATTGGGTCTAAACGTCAAATGCTTTCATAAAAGACAATTATCACACAGAGCATTACTGACATGTCATTGGCGGCATTTAGACAGCCCAATTCTGAACCTAATCCTGACCTGTGTTCCACTAATTGGTCGTTTGATCAATCACAGCAGATCTTTTCACATGATGTTTTTTAGAGCTGATCCGATTGGTCAAATTAATAATTTGTGAAAAAAAAGACCAGAATTGGGCTGCCTGCCTAAACGTAGCCATATATAATAGAACTGTGTTGAGGAATGTTTTCCAGTCTCACTTGATCTGTTTTGTCGAAACCAACCAATCTAGTGATGCTCAACTTCCAGAGTATACAATAATGTATGCATTTTCACTACACTAAACTATCACACCTATTTTTTTTTTATTAATTTCCTTTTTGTGCACTTCAACATTGTCCCTTATGTGTTAATTGTCTGAGTACATTGAGAGATCCATCCTCAGATTAGATCTATTCTTTATCAATGAAGAAATCTTTAGTAAATTGGTAATTTAGCTTTACATAGTCTGTACATGAGATTATCCATAAAGTAAATAATTAGATTTTCCAGTCTGTGTCCAATTTTAAGAATACATACATTGCCTGTCTAAACTGGTGTGTACATGTATTTGTAACAGTTGTTTGTACACCTGAATGTCACACCATACACATTTTTCTTTACAACTAGATGGAAAATAGATATGGAATTCAACATGCCACATGATTTGTTTCATACATACTTACAGCAGAATGTGTAGCAAATCTCACCACATGACTTGACCACATGACTGATTTACTGTATTGGCCCTCACCGAAGAGCAGTTTTTATTACAACTCTTTGAATCATGTTCATATCTATTCATTACAAATCATTCATAATTACCAATTTATTACCTATAAGTTACCTTGCCACACACACCTGTCTTTTTATCTGATACAATTATCATCCATGACCAAGAAATGCATGAAATGTATAGGTCTACAGAGTAAGGGGACAGCACTTGGTCACAGCATGCAACATTATGGTTCACACAGGGTGTGGCAAGTACTGTATTGTTACGATCAACTACGAGTGGTGGGTGGAATCAGGCGCAGAGAGCAGGGTTCAGTCTTTCTTTCAAATTTATTCCCCAGCGCAACAAAACAGTCACGCCAACACACAGGGCGTATATAAGTTGCCAGTCCAAACAACAGGACAAAATAGTCCGGAGAATAAATACACGAATAACTCACACCATCAAAGTAACAAAAACAAGCCCGCACAAATACCCAGAGGGCCTAGTGCCCTTAAATACCCTACAAACAAACCCTAATACAAAACAGGTGTACCCAATTACCCAATAACCCAAAACAAACAGAATGGGAATCGATGGCAGCTAATAGGCCGGCAACGACGACCGCCGAGCACCGCCCGAACAGGAAGAGGCACCATCTTCGGCGAGGTTCGTGACAGTAGTTGCGCTCAGATGGCGACAGGCCCCCCTGACGCGCTGGGATAGAATGGCGGCTCCCGCTGCGCGCCGACCCCGGCCTCGAGGACAACCCGGAGGACGAGTCGCAGGGCGATCCGGGTGGAGGCGATGGAAATCCCTCAAGAGGGAAGGATCTAAAATGTCCCTCCCCGGTACCCAGCACCTCTCCTCCGGACCGTACCCCTCCCAGTCCACGAGGTACTGCAGGCCCCTCACCCGGTGTCTTGAGTCCAGAATAGCTCGTACTGTGTACGCCGGGGACCCCTCGATGTCCAGAGGGGGTGGAGGGACCTCCGGTACCTCACTGTCTTGTAGGGGACCAGCTACCACCGGCCTGAGGAGAGACACATGAAACGAGGGGTTAATACGATAATAAGAGGGAAGTTGCAATCTATAACACACCTCGTTTATCCTCCTCAGGACTTTAAATGGCCCCACACACTGCGGCCCCAGCTTCCGGCAGGGCAGGCGGAGGGGCAGGTTTCGGGTCGAGAGCCAGACCCTGTCCTCTGGTGCGAACACCAGGGCCTCGCTGCGGTGGCAGTCAGCGTCTCTCTTCTGCCGTTCACTGGCCTGTCTGAGAGAATCCTGGACTGCCCGCCAGGTCTCTCTAGAGTGCTGTACCCACTCCTCCACCGCAGGAGCCTCGGTCTGACTCTGATGCCACGGAGCCAGGACCGGCTGGTAACCCAGTACGCATTCGAATGGCGACATATTCGTGGACGAATGCCGAAGAGAGTTCTGGGCTAACTCTGCCCACGGGACGTACCTCGCCCATTCTCCTGGCCGGTCCTGGCAATACGACCTCAGAAACCTGCCCACTTCCTGGTTTACTCTCTCCACCTGCCCATTACTTTTGGGGTGATAACCAGAGGTAAGGCTGACCGAGATCCCCAGACGCTCCATAAACGCCTTCCAAACCTGAGACGTGAACTGGGGACCCCGATCGGAGACGATATCCTCTGGAACCCCATAGTGCCGGAAGACGTGGGTAAATAGAGCCTCTGCAGTCTGTAGGGCCGTAGGGAGACCAGGCAATGGGAGGAGACGGCAGGACTTAGAGAACCGATCCACAAGGACCAGAACGATAGTGTTCCCCTGAGATGGGGGAAGATCAGTAAGGAAATCTACCGAGAGATGGGACCATGGCCGTTGTGGAACCGGGAGGGGCTGTAACTTCCCTCTAGGAAGGTGCCTAGGAGCCTTACTCTGGGTGCATACCGAACAGGAAGAGACATAGAGCCTCACATCCCTAGCTAAGGTGGGCCACCAGTATTTCCCCCGAAGACCCCGCACTGTCCTATCAATCCCCGGATGACCCGCAGACGGTAGTGTGTGGGCCCACCGAATCAACTTATCACGGACACCAAGCGGTACGTAACTTCTACCAGTCGGACACTGTGTAGGCGCAGATTCAACCCTCAACGCCCGCTCGATGTCCGCGTCCACCTCCCATACCACTGGGGCCACCAGCCGAGAGGCTGGAAGGATGGGAGTGGGTTCGATGGACCGGTCCTCGGTGTCATAGAGACGGGACAGTGCGTCGGCCTTAGTGTTGAGGGAACCTGGTCTGTAAGAGATCGTAAATCTAAAACGTGTAAAGAACATGGCCCACCTAACCTGACGCGGATTCAGTCTCCTCGCTGATCGAATATACTCCAGATTACGGTAGTCAGTCCAGATGAGAAAAGGGTGTTTAGCCCCCTCTAGCCAGTGTCTCCACACCTTCAGGGCTTTTACCATAGCTAGTAACTCCCGGTCCCCCACATCATAGTTCCGCTCCGCCGGACCCAGCTTCTTAGAAAAGAAAGCGCAGGGACGGAGCTTCGGTGGCGTGCCCGAGTGCTGAGACAGCACGGCTCCAACCCCAGCCTCGGACGCATCCACCTCCACTATGAATGCTAACAAAGGGTCCGGATGCGCCAACACGGGAGCCCCAGTGAACAGTGACTTCAACTGGTTGAATGCTCCATCAGCCTCTACTGACCACCTCAAACGCACCGTCAGCAGTGAGGTAATGGGCGCCGCTACTTGGCCAAAACCCCGGATAAACCTCCGGTAGTAATTGGCAAACCCTAAAAACCGCTGCACCTCCTTTACCGTGGTCGGAGTCGGCCAATTACGCAAGGCGTTAACACGGTCACACTCCATCATCATCCCCGAGCTGGAAATGCGATAACCCAGGAAGGAAACGGCTGGTTTGGAGAACACACATTTCTCAGCCTTGACATATAGGTCATGCTCCAGCAGTCCCACACGCGGCGCGTGTGGTAGAATAAATCAAGATGTCATCAATATAGACTACCACACCCTGCCCGTGCAAGTCCCTGAGAATCTCATCTACAAAGGATTGGAAGACGGCTGGAGCATTCTTCAACCCATATGGCATGACGAGGTACTCATAGTGGCCTGATGTGGTACTAAACGCTGTTTTCCACTCATCTCCTCTCCGAATACGCACCAGATTATACGCGCTCCTGAGGTCCAGTTTTGTGAAGAAACGCGCTCCGTGGAATGAACTGACTTGCAGACCTCCCTCCTTTTTCCTCACAAAAAAAGAAACTCGAGGAGACGGGTGACATGGAGGGCCGAATGTACCCCTGTCTCAGAGCTTCCGTGACATATGTTTCCATAGCCAGCGTCTCCTCCTGTGACAGCGGGTACACATGACTCCGGGGAAGTGCAGCGTTCTCCTGGAGGTTTATCACGCAATCCCACCGTTGATGGGGTGGTAATTTGGTCGTAATTTGGTCGCCCTCTTCTTACTAAAAGCGATAGCCAAATCGGCATATTCTGGGGGAATGCGCACGGTGGAAACCTGGTCTGGACTCTCCACCGTCGTGGCACCGATGGAAACTCCTATACACCTCTCTGAACACTCGTCTGACCACCCCTTAAGAGCCCCCTGTTTCCAGGAAATAAGGGGATTGTGAATAGCCTGCCAGGGAACCCCCAACACCCCCCGGAAACCCAGGTGAATCAATACGGTAGAAACTGATCCTCTCCCTACGATTCCCCTGTGTTACCATGTCCAGCGGAATCTTGGTCTCTCTGACCAGCCCTGACCCTAACGGTTGGCTATCTAAGGAGTGCACGGGGACAGGTGGGTCTATCTGCACTAACAGAATACCCAATTTATGGGCGAGTCCACGATCCATAAAACTCCCAGCTGCGCCTGAATCGACTAGCGCCTTATGCTGAAGAGAGGGGAAAAACGCAGGATTTTTTTTTTACAAAAACATGTGACCAACAGGGAGCTCTGGGTGAGTTTGGTGATTACTCACCTGGGGTGGCCGAGGAGTGTTCCGCCGACCCTCTCGACTCCCAGAGGGACTCCTCCAACACCGGTCCGAAGTGTGTCCTCTCCGTCCACAATAGGAGCAGGAGGAGCCCCCTCTGATCCCCCTAGATGCAGCTCCTCCCAACTCCATCGGAGTGGAAGTGGGGGAGCTGGAAGGTGGAATTAACAGGACCCCTTCTGAACGCCCGCGGGCAGCTAGCAGGTTGTCCAATCGAATAGACATGTCTATTAGTTCATTCAGGGAGAGAGTTGTGTCCCTGCAAGCTAGCTCCCGGCGGACGTCCTCCCGGAGACTACACCGGTAATGGTCCATCAGGGCCCTGTCATTCCACCCAGCACCAGCAGCTAGAGTCCTAAACTCCAACGCGAAGTCCTGTGCGCTCCTCGTCTCCTGTCTGAGGTGGAACAGTCACTCACCTGCCGCTTTACCCTCTGGTGGATGATCGAACACAGCTCGGAAACGGCGGGTGAACTCCAGGTAGTTGTCCCGAGCCGAGTCTGGACTGTTCCAGACCGCGTTAGCCCAGTCCAGGGCCCTGCCCGTTAAACAGGAGACGAGGAGGCTCACACTCTCCTCACCCGAGGGAGTCAGACGCACGGTAGCCAGGTAGAGCTCTAGTTGGAGCAAAAATCCCTGGCACCCAGCCGCCGCTCCATCGTACTCCCTCGGGGGGGAGAGACGCAGTGCGCCGGACCCAGAGGACGACGTAGGTGGAGTAGGTGGTGTCGGCAGTGGGGGAGCTGTGGTAGACGTCGGTAGACCACCCCTCTCCCATCGTTCCATCCTCTCCATCATCTGGTCCATCGCGGTACCAATCCGATGGAGGACCGCTGTGTGGTGATGGACGCGCTCCTCCATAGTGGGGAGAGGGGTGGTCGCTGCTCCTGCTGATTCCATTTCTGAAGGTGCGGGCTTCTGTTACGATCAACTATGAGTGGTGGGTGGAATCAGGCGCAGAGAGCAGGGTTCAGTCTTTCTTTCAATTTATTCCCCAGCGCAACAAAACAGTCACGCCAACACACAGGGCGTATATACGTTGCCAGTCCAAACAACAGGACAAAATAGTCCGGAGAATAAATACACGAATAACTCACACCATCAAACACAGAGTAACAAAAACAAGCGCGCACAAATACCCAGCGGGCCTAGTGCCCTTAAATACCCTACAAACAAACCCTAATACAAAACAGGTGTACCCAATTACCCAATAACCCAAAACAAATGGAAAGGGAATCGATGGCCGGCGACGACGACCGCCGAGCACCGCCCGAACAGGAAGAGGCACCATCTTCGGCGAGGTTCGTGACATGTATCTACAGTACATGGTGCACGGGAGCTGAGGAATATTGCCACATAATGTCATGTTGTAGATTATAATGTATGATGATATGGATCAGAATGAAGTGGATTGTGGATGTTTTTAAAAAAAGAAAGTCAAATGTTACACTCAGTGCTTGACTTGAGCAATTTCTACAGCTTGAGTTCCTGCACCTTTTATAGAATATTACCTCAAAAGTATTGTGGAGTTCCTGCAACTAAATATAAACATCTATTTCAATCCAAGTCAAGCACTGGTTACGCTTTTAGTATGATATGAATCCATGTCTTTCTTTTCTGTGGGAAAAGGGACAATCGTTTTTAAAAGATATCCACCCACAGTACCAGTCAAAAGTTTGGACACACCTTCTAAATCCAGGGTTTTTCTTTATTTTTACTATGTTTGACATTGTAGCATAATAGTGAAGACATCAAAACTGAAATAACACAAATAGAATCATGTAGTAAGCTAAATATATGTTATATTTAAGATTGTTCAAAGTAGCCACCCTTTGCCTTGATGACAGACATATCTCAACATCATCTGTTCAGAGGAGACTGCGTGAATCAGGCCGTCATGGTTGAATTGCTGCAAAGAAACCACTACTAAAGGACACTAATAATAAGAAGAGGCTTGCTTGCGCCAAGAAACACGCACAATGGACATTAGACCTTGGTCTGATGAGTCCAAATTAGAGATTATTGGTTCCATCCGCCATGTCTTGTGAGACGCATAGTAGGTGAAAGGATTCTCTCCGCTTTTGTGGTTCCCACCATGAAGCATGGAGGAGGAGGTGTGATGGTGTAGGGGTGCTTTGCTGGTGACACTGTCTGTAATTTATTTAGAATTCAAGGCACACTTAACCAGCATGGCTACCACAGCATTCTGCATCGATACGCCATCCCATCTGGTTTGCGCTTAGTGGAACTATCATTTGTTTTTCAACAAGACAATGACCCAACACACATCCAGGCTGTGTAAGGGCTATTTGACCATGAAGGAGAGTGATGGAGTGCTGCATCAGATGACCTGGCCTCCACAATCTCCCGACCTCAACCCAATTGAGATGGTTTGGGATGAGTCCTTCACTCGCAAAGTGAAGGAAAAGCAGCCAACAAGTGCTCAGCAAGTATGGGGACTCCTTCAAGACTGTTGGAAAAGCATTCCAAGTGAAGTTGGTTGAGAGAATGCCAAGAGTGTGCAAAGCTGTCATCAAGGCAAAGGGTGGCTACTTTGAAGAATCTAATCTAGAATCTAAAATGTATATGTTTTTTGGTTCCTACATGATTCCATGTGTGTTATTTCATAGTTTTGATGTGTTCTCTATTATTCTACAATGTCGAAAAAAGTTTTTACAAATTTAAAAAACACTCGAATGAGTAGGTGTGTCCAAACTTTTGACTGGTACTGTACATTGAGAGTAAAGTCAGGCCTTTGTTGTCTTGCTTTATTAAAAAACCCTTACTATTTGATATATTCGGGTGTTTCTAATCTAGGTTTTAACATTAAATCTTGTATGTTATTCTCACAATCACATTCTATCAAGTTCCAAGCTCCCATGATTAGGCCAATGAGGATTTGATTGGTGATGTTATCATCTAGCCACAGAGTGGCAGTGTTGGTCTTTCACTTTTAAAAATGGAAGACTATAGTTGATCACGTAACAGAGGTATTAGAAGCAGAACATAAAACACACTTGTCTCTCATGGATTGTTGGAGTAGGCAAGTGCAGCAAGTGAGGAGTGAGTGTAAAATCTCGAATGGAGAGGCAGTGAAAGTAGTTCACGCAGACACAAGCAGGGCACCTAGAAGAGCAGGTATTCTAGAGTAGGCCGTCATTGTAAATAAGAATTTGGTTTTAACGGACTTGCCTAGTTAAATAAAGGTTAAATAGAAAATAAAACAAATACAAAAACAAGAATGAAGTTTGAGAATGATGTAGGTAGCATAATGGGGGAGAACACAAGACTGGTAGTAGACATGAGGAAGGTAGTTTGTTTGTGACAGCAGCAATCAATTGCACAGAAAAAATACAATCTAAGACTAAGAAGATACATATTATAGAGGAGCAGGCAGTAAATGATCTTGGAATTACAAGACTGACATGTTAAAATGTAAAGGGTGCAGGGGCGCCACTTTGGTTTTAGAAGTGGGGGGGGACATAACCTGGTGGGGAGTCCTCCCCCAGAATTTCTTTGGGCATCTAAAGCTCATTTCCTGAATTTTTACACAATCCAATATGCCATCTCTATTTAGAACAAAAAGTAAGAAAAAATGGCCACAGTCATCAAACTAGGTAAGAGATCATTATTAAATATGTTTAAGTGATTAATAAGACTGAATTAGATCAAAGGTAACTCAATAGTAAATATTGTGTTGCATCTTTAACCAATAGCCTAACAAATGAACAATTCTTGAAAAAATGCAGACTTTTGATTGTTTTTATAAAGACATCCCCCATATCAAGTTTCAGCCAGATCGACCAGCCAGCCCGAGCCGCCTACACGCCTGACCTCCACCAGTCTAGTCAATACCTCAACTCTCTCCCAACACAAGTTCCTTCCCAGTTCCCAACTTTACTTTCCTATGTTCCCAAAGGAAAGGTTTGGAAACAAAAAAATCATGCAAAAAAACAACAACATACACCTCAACTATACATTAACACACAGAAACAGCAAATCCTCCATATAATTAATCTCATAGGCCTAATAGTACTATAGAGCTCTTTTTACACAATGTAGCTGGAACGCCCCGTCCTGTCCCTAGGGGTCCACCACCCTGCTGCGCCCTAACCCAACACACCCCACTCAGCTTTAGGATCTTTGTGTAACAGTCATTATTGGTTTTGGCTGTATTAGGTCAAGGCGAGAGAGACAACCCACAGGACGGGAGATCCCCAGGGCCAGGACTGAGCAGCCCAGCAGCTAGGGATTGCCTACGTAGGTATCTCCCCTGATGTGGACATGTTTTCAATACAGACTCTTTTATTTCTACTGTAATCCCTATAAGGTGGATAATTTATGAAAGTTGCCCAGTATATACCCTTCAATCTTGTAATAAATCAAAGCTAGTGATACATAACTTGACATTGTGAGAGGATAACAAACCTTCCAATTAATGGCAGTGCATTTCTTAGCCGTTGTAATGCTTGGTTACACAGTCAATCTTCTGTACTCCCTCCACTGAACCCTACATCTCCTTCCGTACATTTTTCAAGGACAAGATCACCAAAATAAACTCATCACTGACTGATCCATCTCCCCACCCCTCCCCCTGTCAACCTTCCAACCGTCACACCTGAAACCCAGCACTCTGAATTTGCCCCCATTGACGCTCCCTATGTCTCAAAAGACTGCAACTTGCTCCCTAGATCCTCTCCCCACCGTTCTCATCAAAGCCTGCCTGTCTGCTCTCTGTCCATATATCACATACATTGTCAATCTCTCCCCTGCCCATGGAACTGTCCAGTCCAACTATAAAATAGCTGCAGTCACTCCCATCTTTAAAAAGCCAGGACAGGACACCACCATCCTTAATAACTTCCGCCCCATTTCCAAGCTCCCCTTACTTGACAAGACCCACCTGCTAATCAACAACCTGTTCAAGGCTCTCCAATTTGGTAGGAATTAATGACCTCCTCACCTTTGCTAATGCTGGTGCCCTCAACATCCTGATTCTCCTTGATCCGAGGGCCGCTTTTGACACAATAAGCCATCAGATCCTCCTCACCAGGTTGGAGGGCCTGGGTGTTGAGGGCACTCCACTCTCCTGGCTATAATCATACCTCCCAAACCTCAGACTCAGCTCCAGTTATACAGGGTGTAACCCAGGGCTCTGTGCTGGGTCCCTTATTATTCATCATCTACATCCTCCCTCTTGGTTAGATCCTCCGTCACTTCAAGCTTGATTTCCACTGCTACGCCAATGACATCCAGATATACCTCAGCACCAAATCCCTCCTCAATCCACATCTGACCCACATTGAATCCTGCCTTTCTGTAATAAAAAACATGGATGCAACAAAACTTCCTTAAGCTCAACAGTGATAAAAACAGAACTCATAGGCACCAAATCCCTCCTCACCAAAGCTGGCAGCATCACCATTGACGACCCCACTGTCTCTCCCTCACTCCATTCACGCAAACTTGGCATCATCCTGGACTCCACCCTCTCATTTGACCACCAAAAAAATGATATATACTGTATATATATTAAAAACAATGCTTTATGAAGTTAAGAAAAAAAGCGTTAAGTACAAAATAGGTAAATAAAAAATATAAAATAAAAGTAACAAATAATTACACAGACAGCAGCAGTAAAATAACAATAGCGAGACTATATATAGGGGGTACTGGTACAGAGTCAATGTGTGAGGGCACCGGTTAGTCGAGGTTATTGAGGTAATATGTACTTGTAGTAAGAGTTAAAGTGACTATGCATAGATAATAAACAGAGAGTAGCAGTAGCGTAAAAGAGAGGTCTGAGTAGCCCTTTGATTAGCTGTTCAGGAGTCTTATGGCTTGGGGCTAGAAGCTGTTAAGAAGCCTTTAGGACCTAGACTTGCAGCTCCGGGAACCGCTTATCATGCGGTAGCAGAGAGAACATTCTATGACGAGGGTGGCTCACATCTAAGGAGAGGGTGATCACACAGTCGTTAGGAACAGCTGATGCTCGATGCTCGCATACATGTTTCAGTGTATTTGTATTTGTATTTATTATGGATCCACATTAGCTGTTGCCAAGGCAGCAGCTACTCTTCCTGGGGTCCAGCTAAATTAAGGCAGTTTATTACATTTGAAAAACATTACAAAACATTCACAACAGACTGTGTGCCCTCAGGCCCCGACTCTGTCATGCTGGTGAAAGAGGACCCAAAAGCGACTTGGCGAAAACAGAGTCTTTAATCCAGTAAAGTAAATACAATCAAAAAACACAACTTTCACTCGAAATGACGAGGACAAACTGGAGACTCGATCTTGAACAGCAGGTGAACAACAGGTTGCCTCGGGAAGGCACTTGAACCAGACAGACTCAGACACCTGCTCACCACGCAGCATCTGAGGAAAACACGACACGACAGGGCGATACACAAACACAGCACGGTGAAATCTAGACAAGGAACCGACAGGGCAGAAACGAATAACAAGGAGAGAAATAGGGACTCTAATCAGGGAAAAGGAACAGGGGAAAGGGAACAGGTGTGGGAAGACTAAATGATGATTAGGGGAATAGGAACAGCTGGGAGCAGGAACGGAACGATAGAGAGAAGAGAGAGCGAGAGAGTGAGAGAGGGAGGGGAGAGAGAGGGATAGAAAGAGGGAAAGAACCTAATAAGACCAGCAGAGGGAAACGAATAGAATGGGGAGCACAGGGACAAGACATGATAATAAATGACAAAACATGACAGTACCCCCACTCACCGAGTGCCTCCTGGCGCACTCGAGGAGGAATCCTGGCGGCAACGGAGGAAATCATCAATGAGTGAACGGTCCAGCACGTCCCGAGACGGAACCCAACTCCTCTCCTCAGGACCGTAACCCTCCCAATCCACTAAGTATTGGTGACCCCGTCCCCGAGAACGCATGTCCATGATCTTATGTACCTTGTAAATAGGTGCGCTCTCGACAAGGACGGGAGGGGGAGGGAAGACGAACGGGAGTGCGAAGAAAGGGCTTGACACAGGAGACATGGAAGACAGGATGGACGCGACGAAGATGTCGCGGAAGAAGCAGTCGCACAGCGACAGGATTGACGACCTGGGAGACACGGAACGGACCAATGAACCGCGGAGTCAACTTACGAGAAGCTGTCGTAAGAGGAAGGTTGCGAGTGGAAAGCCACACTCTCTGGCCGCAACAATACCTTGGACTCTTAATCCTGCGTTTATTGGCGGCTCTCACAGTCTGTGCCCTGTAACGGCAAAGTGCAGACCTCACCCTCCTCCAGGTGCGCTCACAACGTTGGACAAACGCTTGAGCGGAGGGAACGCTGGACTCGGCAAGCTGGGATGAGAACAGAGGAGGCTGGTAACCCAGACTACTCTGAAACGGAGATAACCCGGTAGCAGACGAAGGAAGCGAATTGTGAGCGTATTCTGCCCAGGGGAGCTGTTCTGCCCAAGACGCAGGGTTTCTGAAAGAAAGGCTGCGTAGTATGCGACCAATCGTCTGATTGGCCCTCTCTGCTTGACCGTTAGACTGGGGATGAAACCCGGAAGAGAGACTGACGGACGCACCAATCAAACGACAGAACTCCCTCCAAAACTGTGACGTGAATTGCGGGCCTCTGTCTGAAACGGCGTCTAACGGGAGGCCATGAATTCTGAATACATTCTCGATAATGATTTGTGCCGTCTCCTTAGCGGAAGGAAGTTTAGCGAGGGGAATGAAATGTGCCGCCTTAGAGAACCTATCGACAACCGTAAGAATCACAGTCTTCCCCGCAGACAAAGGCAGACCGGTAATGAAGTCTAGGCGATGTGAGACCATGGTCGAGAAGGAATGGGGAGCGGTCTGAGACGACCGGCAGGAGGAGAGTTACCCGACTTAGTCTGCGCGCAGTCCGAACAAGCAGCCACGAAACGGCGCGGGTCACGCTCCTGAGTCGGCCACCAAAAGCGCTGGCGAATAGACGCAAGAGTGCCTCGAACACCGGGATGACCAGCTAACTTGGCAGAGTGAGCCCACTGAAGAACAGCCAGACGAGTGGAAACAGGAACGAAAAGGAGGTTACTAGGACAAGCGCGCGCGACGCAGTGTGCGTGAGTGCTTGCTTAACCTGTCTTTCAATTCCCCAGACTGTTAACCCGACAACACGCCCATAAGGAAGAATCCCCTCGGGATCAGTAGAAGCCACAGAAGAACTAAACAGACGGGATAAGGCATCAGGCTTGGTGTTCTTGCTACCCGGACGGTAAGAAATCACAAACTCGAAACGAGCGAAAAACAACGCCCAACGAGCTTGACGGGCATTAAGTCGTTTGGCAGAACGGATGTACTCAAGGTTCTTATGGTCTGTCCAAACGACAAAAGGAACGGTCGCCCCCTCCAACCACTGTCGCCATTCGCCTAGGGCTAAGCGGATGGCGAGCAGTTCACGGTTACCCACATCATAGTTGCGCTCAGATGGCGACAGGCGATGAGAAAAATAAGCGCAAGGATGAACCTTATCGTCAGACTGGAAGCGCTGGGATAGAATGGCTCCCACGCCTACCTCTGAAGCGTCAACCTCGACAATGAATTGTCTAGTGACGTCAGGAGTAACGAGGATAGGAGCGGACGTAAAACGTTCTTTTAGAAGATCAAAAGCTCCCTGGGCGGAACCGGACCACTTAAAACACGTCTTGACAGAAGTAAGAGCTGTGAGAGGGGCAGCAACTTGACCGAAATTACGAATGAAACGCCGATAGAAATTAGCGAAACCTAAAAAGCGCTGCAACTCGACACGTGACCTTGGAACGGGCCAATCACTGACAGCTTGGACCTTAGCGGAATCCATCTGAATGCCTTCAGCGGAAATAACGGAACCGAGAAAAGTAACGGAGGAGACATGAAAAGAGCACTTCTCAGCCTTTACGTAGAGACAATTCTCTAAAGGCGCTGTAGAACACGTCGAACGTGCTGAACATGAATCTCGAGTGACGGAGAAAAAATCAGGATATCGTCAAGATAGACAAAAACAAAGATGTTCAGCATGTCTCTCAGAACATCATTAACTAATGCCTGAAAAACAGCTGGCGCATTGGCGAGACCGAACGGCAGAACCCGGTACTCAAAATGCCCTAACGGAGTGTTAAACGCCGTTTTCCACTCGTCCCCCTCTCTGATGCGCACAAGATGGTAAGCGTTACGAAGGTCCAACTTAGTAAAGCACCTGGCTCCCTGCAGAATCTCGAAGGCTGATGACATAAGGGGAAGCGGATAACGATTCTTAACCGTTATGTCATTCAGCCCTCGATAATCCACGCAGGGGCGCAGAGTACCGTCCTTCTTCTTAACAAAAAAGAACCCCGCCCCGGCCGGAGAGGAAGAAGGCACTATGGTACCGGCGTCAAGAGACACAGACAAATAATCCTCGAGAGCCTTACGTTCGGGAGCCGACAGAGAGTATAGTCTACCCCGAGGAGGAGTGGTCCCCGGAAGGAGAACAATACTACAATCATACGACCGGTGAGGAGGAAGGGAGTTGGCTCGGGACCGACTGAAGACCGTGCGCAGATCATGATATTCCTCCGGCACTCCTGTCAAATCGCCAGGTTCCTCCTGAGAAGTAGGGACAGAAGAAACGGGAGGGATGGCAGACATTAAACACTTCACATGACAAGAAACGTTCCAGGATAGGATAGAATTACTAGACCAATTAATAGAAGGATTATGACATACTAGCCAGGGATGACCCAAAACAACAGGTGTAAACGGTGAACGGAAAATCAAAAAAGAAATAGTCTCACTGTGGTTACCAGATACTGTGAGGGTTAAAGGTAGTGTCTCAAATCTGATACTGGGAAGATGACTACCATCTAAGGCGAACATGGGCGTAGGCTTCTCTAACTCTCTGAAAGGAATGTCATGTTTCCGAACCCATGCTTCGTCCATGAAACAACCCTCAGCCCCAGAGTCTATCAAGGCACTACATGTAGCACCCGAACCGGTCCAGCGTAGATGGACCGACAAAGTAGTACAGGATTTTGATGGAGAGACTTGAGTAGTTGCGCTCACCTGTAGCCCTCCGCTTACAGATGAGCTCTGGCTTTACTGGACATGAATTAACAAAATGTCCAGCAACTCCGCAATAGAGACACAGGCGGTTGGTGATCCTCCGTTCCCTCTCCTTAGTCGAGATGCGAATCCCTCCCAGCTGCATGGGCTCAGTCTCTGAGCCAGAGGAGGGAGATGGTTGCGATGCGGAGCAGGGAAACACTGTTGATGCGAGCTCTCTTCCACGAGCCCGGTGACGAAGATCTACCCGTCGTTCTATGCGGATGGCGTGAGCAATCAAAGAGTCCACATCTGAAGGAACCTCCCGGGAGAGAATCTCATCCTTAACCACTGCGTGGAGTCCCTCCAGAAAACGAGCGAGCAGCGCCGGCTCGTTCCACTCACTAGAGGCAGCAAGAGTGCGAAACTCAATAGAATAATCCGTTATGGACCGTTCACCTTGGCATAAGGAAGCCAGGGCCCTAGAAGCCTCCCTACCAAAAACTGAACGGTCAAAAACCCGAATCATCTCCTCTTTAAAGTTCTGGAACTTGTTAGAGCAATCAGCCCTTGCCTCCCAGATAGCTGTGCCCCATTCTCGAGCCCGGCCAGTAAGGAGTGAAATGACGTAAGCAACCCGAGCTCTCTCTCTAGAGTATGTGTTGGGTTGGAGAGAGAACACAATCTCACACTGCGTGAGAAAGGAGCGGCACTCAGTGGGCTGCCCGGAGTAGCAAGGTGGGTTATTAACCCTAGGTTCTGGAGGCTCGGCAGGCCAGGAAGTAACAGGTGGCACGAGACGTAGACTCTGGAACTGTCCAGAGAGGTCGGAAACCTGAGCGGCCAGGTTCTCCACGGCATGGCGAGCAGCAGACAATTCCTGCTCGTGTCTGCCGAGCATGGCTCCTTGGATCTCGACGGCAGTGTAACGAGCGTCTGAAGTCGCTGGGTCCATTCCTTGGTCGGTTCCTTCTGTCATGCTGGTGAAAGAGGACCCAAAAGCGACTTGGCGAAAACAGAGTCTTTAATCCAGTAAAGTAAATACAATCAAAAAACACAACTTTCACTCGAAATGACGAGGACAAACTGGAGACTCGATCTTGAACAGCAGGTGAACAACAGGTTGCCTCGGGAAGGCACTTGAACCAGACAGACTCAGACACCTGCTCACCACGCAGCATCTGAGGAAAACACGACACGACAGGGCGATACACAAACACAGCACGGTGAAATCTAGACAAGGAACCGACAGGGCAGAAACGAATAACAAGGAGAGAAATAGGGACTCTAATCAGGGAAAAGGATCGGGAACAGGTGTGGGAAGGCTAAATGATGATTAGGGGAATAGGAACAGCTGGGAGCAGGAACGGACCGATAGAGAGAAGAGAGAGCGAGAGAGTGAGAGATTGAGGGGGAGAGAGAGGGATAGAAAGAGGGAAAGAACCTAATAAGACCAGCAGAGGGAAACGAATAGAATGGGGAGCACAGGGACAAGACATGATAATAAATGACAAAACATGACAGACTCCAACACTACCAAATATCTGCAGTACTAAATCCATGTGTATGTGTGTATAGTGCGTGTGTGTGTATAGTGTGTAATCAAATCAAATCCAATTTTATTGGTCACATACACATGGTTAGCAGATGTTAATGCGAGAGTAGCGAAATGCTTGTGCGTCTAGTTCCGACCGCACAGTAATATCTAACAAGTAATCTAACCTAACAATTTCACAGCAACTACCTTATACATACACAGGTGCAAAGGAATTAATAAGAATATGTACATTTAAATATATGGATGAGCGATGGCCGAAGGGCATAGGCAAGATGCAGCAGATGGTATAGAATACAGTATATACATATGAGATGAGTAATGTAGGGTATGTAAACATTATTATTATTATTATATTATTATTATTTTCAATTATTAAAGTGGTTAGAGATTTGAGTTAGTATGTTGGCAGCAGCCACTCAATGTTAGAGATGGCTGTTTAACAGTCTGATGGCCTTGAGATAGAAGCTGTTTTTCAGTCTCTCGGTCCCAGCTTTGATGCACCTGTACTGCCCTCGCCTTCACCCTGCGCGGTGAACAGGCAGTGGCTCGGGGGTTGTTGTCCTTGATGATCTTTTTAGCCTTCCTGTGACATCGGGTGGTGTAGGTGTCCTGGAGGGCAGGTAGTTTGCCCCCGGTGATGCGTTGTGCAGACCTCACTACCCTCTGGAGAGCCTTACGGTTGAAGGTGGAGTAGTTGCCGTACCAGGTGGCGATGCTCTTGATTGTGCATCTGTAAAGGTTTGTGAGTGTTTTTGGTGACAAGCCTAATTTCTTCAGCATCCTGAGGTTAGTATATTTGTTTATTGTGAAATAGCATTGTATCTGGTCAAACACCATTTTGGGGTTGGTAACAGGCTAATTGGTTGGCTATTTGAGCCAGTAAAGGGGACTTTACTATTCTTGGGTAGCGAAATGACTTTAGCTTCCCTCCAGGCCCACACTTTCTAGTAGGTTTAAATTGAAGATGTGGCAAATAGGATTATCCTCAGTAATTTCCCATTCAGATCGTCAGACCCCAGTGGCTTGTCATTGTTGATAGACAGCAATAATTCTTTCACCGCTTCTACACTGACTTCACAGAATTCAAAAGTACAATTCTTGTCTTTCATAATTTGGTCTGATATACATGAATGGGAAGTGTCAGCGTTTGTTTATGGCATGTCATCCCTAAGTTTACTTAACTTGCCAATGAAAAAGTCAGTAAAGTAGTTGGCAATATCAGTGGGCTTTGTGATGAATGAGCCATCTGATTCAATGAATGGTGGAGCTTTTTATCCCAAAGAGTTGGCTTTTTTTCCCCAAAATATAATTTAAGGTGGCCCAAATATTTTTACTATCATTCTTTATATAATTTATCTTTGTTTCATAGTATAGTTTATTTAAATGTTGATTTAGTTTAGTCACATGATTTCTTAATTTGCAGTACATTTGCCAATCAGTTGGGCTGCCGGACTTATTTGCCATACCTTTTGCCTCATCCCTCTCAACCGCACATTTTTTTAATTTCTCATAAATTTAACAGTTTTTACAGTCATTTTCTTAATAGGTGGGTGCTTATTAGTAAATGAAATAAGCAATTTCATAAATGTGTCTAGTGCAGCTTCTGGTTGCTCCTCATTACACACCACAGACTATCAAATATTATTTACATCATCAACATGTCACACCCTGATCTGTTTCAAATCTTCTTGGAATCAAGGGGCACTGTTCGATATGTTCCTGCATGGCGTCACGGAGGAGGTCAAGGACAAGCTTGCAGCCCAGGAGTTACCTATGGAGCTCGAATCCCTCATCGCTTTGATCACCCGTATCGATGGGCGATTATGGGAACAACGGAGGGAGAGGAAATTGAATTTCGCTCGCACGCCCAGGGATCCCCTTTGCCTCCGAGTCATCCCGGAAGCTCCCGACAGTCTCGTTGCTGAGAGAACCCGAGGCTTCTCGACCTGCCCCGAGGGCTGCCAAAGATGTCTGAGTCACCGCTTACTAAGCCTATAGCACTAAGCAGAGCTAGGCTGTCGCCAGCGGAACGGCAATGAAATAAGATGGCACCGAAGAACATGGCTGACGTTTTACATTCTCCCAACCAATTGTGTCATGTTTTGTCATTTATTATCTTGTCTTGTCCCTGTGCTTCCCATTCTATTCGTTTCCCTCTGCTGGTCTTATTAGGTTCTTTCCCTCTTTCTATCCCTCTCTCTCCCCCTCCCTCTCTCACTCTCTCGCTCTCTCTTCTCTCTATCGTTCCGTTCCTGCTCCCAGCTGTTCCTATTCCCCTAATCAATCATTTAGTCTTCCCACACCTGTTCCCGATCCTTTCCCCTGATTAGAGTCCCTATTTCTTCCTTTGTGTTCCGTTCCTGTCCTGTCGGTTCCTTGTCTAGAATTCACCGTGCTGTGTTTGTGTATCGACATGTCGTGTCGTGTTTTCCTCAGATGCTGCGTGGTGAGCAGGTGTCTGAGTCTGTCTGGTTCAAGTGCCTTCCCGAGGCAACCTGCTGTTCACCTGCTGTTCAAGATCGAGCGAGGTCTCCAGTTTGTCCTCGTCATTTCGAGTGAAAGTTGTGTTTTTGTTTGTATTTACTTTACTGGATTAAAGACTCTGTTTTCGCCAAGTCGCTTTTGGGTCCTCTTTCACCTGCATGACAGAAGGAACCGACCAAGGAATGGACCCAGCGACTTCAGACGCTCGTTACACTGCCGTCGAGATCCAAGGAGCCATGCTCGGCAGACACGAGCAGGAATTGTCTGCTGCTCGCCATGCCGTGGAGAACCTGGCCGCTCAGGTTTCCGACCTCTCTGGACAGTTCCAGAGTCTACGTCTCGTGCCACCTGTTACTTCCTGGCCTGCCGAGCCTCCAGAACCTAGGGTTAATAACCCACCTTGCTACTCCGGGCAGCCCACTGAGTGCCGCTCCTTTCTCACGCAGTGTGAGATTGTGTTCTCTCTCCAACCCAACACATACTCTAGAGAGAGAGCTCGGGTTGCTTACGTCATTTCACTCCTTACTGGCCGGGCTCGAGAATGGGGCACAGCTATCTGGGAGGCAAGGGCTGATTGCTCTAACAAGTTCCAGAACTTTAAAAGGAGATGATTCGGGTTTTTGACCGTTCAGTTTTTGGTAGGGAGGCTTCTAGGGCCCTGGCTTCCTTATGCCAAGGTGAACGGTCCATAACGGATTATTCTATTGAGTTTCGCACTCTTGCTGCCTCTAGTGAGTGGAACGAGCCGGCGCTGCTCGCTCGTTTTCTGGAAGGACTCCACGCAGTGGTTAAGGATGAGATTCTCTCCCGGGAGGTTCCTTCAGATGTGGACTCTTTGATTGCTCTCGCCATCCGCATAGAACGACGGGTAGATCTTCGTCACCGGGCTCGTGGAAGAGAGCTCGCATCAACGGTGTTTCCTGCTCCGCATCGCAACCATCTCCCTCCTCTGGCTCAGAGTCTGAGCCCATGCAGCTGGGAGGGATTCGCATCTCGACTAAGGAGAGGGAACGGAGGATCACCAACCGCCTGTGCCTCTATTGCGGAGTTGCTGGACATTTTGTTAATTCATGTCCAGTAAAAGCCAGAGCTCATCTGTAAGCGGAGGGCTACAGGTGAGCGCAACTACTCAAGTCTCTCCATCAAGATCCTGTACTACTTTGTCGGTCCATCTACGCTGGACCGGTTCGGGTGCTACATGTAGTGCCTTGATAGACTCTGGGGCTGAGGGTTGTTTCATGGACGAAGCATGGGTTCGGAAACATGACATTCCTTTCAGAGAGTTAGAGAAGCCTACGCCCATGTTCGCCTTAGATGGTAGTCATCTTCCCAGTATCAGATTTGAGACACTACCTTTAACCCTCACAGTATCTGGTAACCACAGTGAGACTATTTCTTTTTTGATTTTTCGTTCACCGTTTACACCTGTTGTTTTGGGTCATCCCTGGCTAGTATGTCATAATCCTTCTATTAATTGGTCTAGTAATTCTATCCTATCCTGGAACGTTTCTTGTCATGTGAAGTGTTTAATGTCTGCCATCCCTCCCGTTTCTTCTGTCCCTACTTCTCAGGAGGAACCTGGCGATTTGACAGGAGTGCCGGAGGAATATCATGATCTGCGCACGGTCTTCAGTCGGTCCCGAGCCAACTCCCTTCCTCCTCACCGGTCGTATGATTGTAGTATTGATCTCCTTCCGGGGACCACTCCTCCTCGGGGTAGACTATACTCTCTGTCGGCTCCCGAACGTAAGGCTCTCGAGGATTATTTGTCTGTGTCTCTTGACGCCGGTACCATAGTGCCTTCTTCCTCTCCGGCCGGGGCGGGGTTCTTTTTGTTAAGAAGAAGGACGGTACTCTGCGCCCCTGCGTGGATTATCGAGGGCTGAATGACATAACGGTTAAGAATCGTTATCCGCTTCCCCTTATGTCATCAGCCTTCGAGATTCTGCAGGGAGCCAGGTGCTTTACTAAGTTGGACCTTCGTAACGCTTACCATCTCGTGCGCATCAGAGAGGGGGACGAGTGGAAAACGGCGTTTAACACTCCGTTAGGGCATTTTGAGTACCGGGTTCTGCCGTTTGGTCTCGCCAATGCGCCAGCTGTTTTTCAGGCATTAGTTAATGATGTTCTGAGAGACATGCTGAACATCTTTGTTTTTGTCTATCTTGACGATATCCTGATTTTTTCTCCGTCACTCGAGATTCATGTTCAGCACGTTCGACGTGTTCTACAGCGCCTTTTAGAGAATTGTCTCTACGTAAAGTCTGAGAAGTGCTCTTTTCATGTCTCCTCCGTTACTTTTCTCGGTTCCGTTATTTCCGCTGAAGGCATTCAGATGGATTCCGCTAAGGTCCAAGCTGTCAGTGATTGGCCCGTTCCAAGGTCACGTGTCGAGTTGCAGCGCTTTTTAGGTTTCGCTAATTTCTATCGGCGTTTCATTCGTAATTTCGGTCAAGTTGCTGCCCCTCTCACAGCTCTTACTTCTGTCAAGACGTGTTTTAAGTGGTCCGGTTCCGCCCAGGGAGCTTTTGATCTTCTAAAAGAACGTTTACGTCCGCTCCTATCCTCGTTACTCCTGACGTCACTAGACAATTCATTGTCGAGGTTGGCGCTTCAGAGGTAGGCGTGGGAGCCATTCTATCCCAGCGCTTCCAGTCTGACGATAAGGTTCATCCTTGCGCTTATTTTTCTCATCGCCTGTCGCCATCTGAGCGCAACTATGATGTGGGTAACCGTGAACTGCTCGCCATCCGCTTAGCCCTAGGCGAATGGCGACAGTGGTTGGAGGGGGCGACCGTTCCTTTTGTCGTTTGGACAGACCATAAGAACCTTGAGTACATCCGTTCTGCCAAACGACTTAATGCCCGTCAAGCTCGTTGGGCGTTGTTTTTCGCTCGTTTCGAGTTTGTGATTTCTTACCGTCCGGGTAGCAAGAACACCAAGCCTGATGCCTTATCCCGTCTGTTTAGTTCTTCTGTGGCTTCTACTGATCCCGAGGGGATTCTTCCTTATGGGCGTGTTGTCGGGTTAACAGTCTGGGGAATTGAAAGACAGGTTAAGCAAGCACTCACGCACACTGCGTCGGCGCGCTTGTCCTAGTAACCTCCTTTTTCGTTCCTGTTTCCACTCGTCTGGCTGTTCTTCAGTGGGCTCACTCTGCCAAGTTAGCTGGTCATCCCGGTGTTCGAGGCACTCTTGCGTCTATTCGCCAGCGCTTTTGGTGGCCGACTCAGGAGCGTGACACGCGCCGTTTCGTGGCTGCTTGTTCGGACTGCGCGCAGACTAAGTCGGGTAACTCTCCTCCTGCCGGTCGTCTCAGACCGCTCCCATTCCTTCTCGACCATGGTCTCACATCGCCCTAGACTTCATTACCGGTCTGCCTTTGTCTGCGGGGAAGACTGTGATTCTTACGGTTGTCGATAGGTTCTCTAAGGCGGCACATTTCATTCCCCTCGCTAAACTTCCTTCCGCTAAGGAGACGGCACAAATCATTATCGAGAATGTATTCAGAATTCATGGCCTCCCGTTAGACGCCGTTTCAGACAGAGGCCCGCAATTCACGTCACAGTTTTGGAGGAGTTCTGTCGTTTGATTGGTGCGTCCGTCAGTCTCTCTTCCGGGTTTCATCCCCAGTCTAACGGTCAAGCAGAGAGGGCCAATCAGACGATTGGTCGCATACTACGCAGCCTTTCTTTCAGAAACCCTGCGTCTTGGGCAGAACAGCTCCCCTGGGCAGAATACGCTCACAATTCGCTTCCTTCGTCTGCTACCGGGTTATCTCCGTTTCAGAGTAGTCTGGGTTACCAGCCTCCTCTGTTCTCATCCCAGCTTGCCGAGTCCAGCGTTCCCTCCGCTCAAGCGTTTGTCCAACGTTGTGAGCGCACCTGGAGGAGGGTGAGGTCTGCACTTTGCCGTTACAGGGCACAGACTGTGAGAGCCGCCAATAAACGCAGGATTAAGAGTCCAAGGTATTGTTGCGGCCAGAGAGTGTGGCTTTCCACTCGCAACCTTCCTCTTACGACAGCTTCTCGTAAGTTGACTCCGCGGTTCATTGGTCCGTTCCGTGTCTCCCAGGTCGTCAATCCTGTCGCTGTGCGACTCTTCTTCCGCGACATCTTCGTCGCGTCCATCCTGTCTTCCATGTCTCCTGTGTTAAGCCCTTTCTTCGCACCCCCGTTCGTCTTCCCTCCCCCCTCCCGTCCTTGTCGAGAGCGCACCTATTTACAAGGTACATAAGATCATGGACATGCGTTCTCGGGGACGGGGTCATAATACTTAGTGGATTGGGAGGGTTACGGTCCTGAGGAGAGGAGTTGGGTTCCGTCTCGGGACGTGCTGGACCGTTCACTCATTGATGATTTCCTCCGTTGCCGCCAGGATTCCTCCTCGAGTGCGCCAGGAGGCCCTCGGTGAGTGGGGGGTACTGTCATGTTTTGTCATTTATTATCTTGTCTTGTCCCTGTGCTTCCCATTCTATTCGTTTCCTCTGCTGGTCTTATTAGGTTCTTTCCCTCTTTCTATCCCTCTCTCTCCCCCCTCGCTCTCTCTTCTCTCTATCGTTCCGTTCCTGCTCCCAGCTGTTCCTATTCCCTAATCAATCATTTAGTCTTCCCACACCTGTTCCCGATCCTTTCCCCTGATTAGAGTCCCTATTTCTTCCTTTGTGTTCCGTTCCTGTCCTGTCGGTTCCTTGTCTAGAATTCACCGTGCTGTGTTTGTGTATCGCCCTGTCGTGTCGTGTTTTCCTCAGATGCTGCGTGGTGAGCAGGTGTCTGAGTCTGTCTGGTTCAAGTGCCTTCCCGAGGCAACCTGCTGTTCACCTGCTGTTCAAGATCGAGTCTCCAGTTTGTCCTCGTCATTTCGAGTGAAAGTTGTGTTTTTTGTTTGTATTTACTTTACTGGATTAAAGACTCTGTTTTTCGCCAAGTCGCTTTTGGGTCCTCTTTCACCTGCATGACAAATTGTGCAATTTAAAAACAAAGGGTTTTCTGTAACTTATTTTTAAACTTATTGTGTACATAATGTTGCTGCTACCGTTTCTTATGACCGAAAATAACTTCTGGACCACAGAAAAGCGATTGATTACTCACCGCGGACTGGAAGAAACGTTTTCCTTTAACGAGTCCGATGGGAAGGATATGCTGCTTTCACTGGAACAGACCCAGATCCATGCCTTTTGCGTGAAGAAAAGACACCGGAAAAGGGGACGCAGATCGGGGGATCATTCTGAGAAGCCGGAGGCGAGCGAGTAAACTCCCAATGCCTTCCATTCTCCTTGCTAACTGTCGTCCCCACAGTGACTGTAGGTACATATCCCAACCAGAAGCCATGGATTACAGGCAACATCCACATCGAGCTAAAGGCTAGAGCTGGAAGCTTTCAAGGAGCGGGAGACTAATCTGGACACTTATAAGAAATCCCGCTATGCCCTCAGATGAAGCATCAAACAAGTGACGCGTCAATACAGGATTAAGATTTAATCCTACTACACCGGCTCTGATGCTCGTCGGATGTGGCAGGGCTTGAAAACTATTACGGACTACAAATGGAAACCCAGAAGCGAGCTACCCAGTGACGCGAGCCTAGCAAATGAGTTAAATGCCTTTATGCTCGCTTCGAGGCAAGCAATACAGAAGCATAGACGAGAGCACCAGCTGTGTGATGACGCTCTCAGTAGCAGATGTGAGAAAATACTTTTAAACAGATCACCAGGACGTGTACTCAAAGCATGCGTGGACCAACTGTCAAGTGTCTTCACTGACATTCTCAACCTCTCCCTGACCGAGTCTGTAATACCTGCATTTTCAAGGAGACCACCATAGTCCCTATGCCCAAGGAAGTGAAGGTAACCTGCCTAAATGATTTCTGCCCATAGGCACTCACGTTGGTAGCAATGAAGTGCTTTGAAAGGCTGGTCATGGGCTCACATCAACAGCATCCCCCCGGACACACTAGACCCACTCCAATTTGCATAACGCCCCAACAGATCCACAGATGACGTAATCTCAATCGCACTCCACACCGCCCTTTCTCACCTGGACAAAAGGAACACCTATGTGAGAATGCTGTTCATCGACTGCAGCTCAGCGTTCAACATCATAGTGCCCACGATGCTCATCACTAAGCTATGAACTCTGAGACTAAACACCTCCCTCTGCAACTGGATCCTGGACTTCCTGACAGGCCACCCCCAGGTGGTAAGAGTAGACAACAACACGATGATCCTTAACACTGGGGCCCCTCAGGGGTGGGTACTTAGTCCCCTCCTGTATTTCCTATTCACCCACGACTGCATGGCCAACACGACTCCAACACCATCATTAAGTTTGCTGATGACACAACAGTGGTAGGCCTGACCACCGACAACGATGAGACGGCCTATAGGGAGGAGGTCAGAGAACTGGCAGTGTGATGCCAGGACAACAACCTCTCCCTCAATGTGAGCAAGACAAAGGATCTGACAGTGGACTACAGGAAAAGGCGTGCCGAATAGGCCCCCATTAACATCGATGGGGCTGTTGTGGAGCAGGTTGAGAGCTTCAAGTTCCTTGGTGTCCACATCAACAGCGAACTATCATGGTCCAAACATACCAAGACAGTCGTGAAGAGGGCACGACAAAACATTTTCCCCATCAGGAGACTGAAAATATTTGGCACGGGCCCCCTGATCCTCAAAAGATTCTACAGTTGCACGAGAGCATCCTGACAGGTTGCATCACCGCCTGGTATGGCATCTGCTCGACATCTGACCGTAAGTCACTACAGAGGGTAGTGCGAACGGCCCAGTACATCACTGGGGCCAAGCTTCCTGCCACCCAGGACCTATATGATAAGCAGTCTAGGACCAAAAGGCTCCTCAACAGCTTCTACCCCCAAGCAATTACTTTTTTATTTTAGCTTACTTGGTAAATGTTTTTTTCTTCTTGAACCGCGTTGTTGGTTAAGAGCTTGTAAGTAAGCAATTCACGGTAAAGTCTACACTTGTTGTATTTGGCCCATGTGGCAGATAAAGTTTGATTTGATTTGAATACAGGATCGACACGAAGAGTTGTCTGTATTGCGGGACTCTTGGTCATTTCGTGTCCTCTTATCCTTAAAAAAAAAACAGGCACACCGGTAGGACCAAGTACTCTGGTGGGCCATATGGAGAACATTCCTGATTCTCTTGCTCGCACCCCTTTTCATGCCATTCTGCTGTGGGGAGACCAGTCCAAATCTCTCCGGGTTCTCATTGATTATGGGGCCGATGAGAGCTTTTTGGACACTACCCTGACGTCTGAGCTGAACATCCCCACTCAGCCCCTCTCCGTTCCCATGGACGTTAGAGCACTGGATGGGCGCTCTATAGGCGGATTCACTCACAACACCACTCCCATCAACCTATACGTGTGTCTTGGAACCACAGCGAGGCTATCCAGTTCCTGCTCATCAAGTCCCCTCTGATTCCTGTGGTATTGGGATTCTCCTGGCTCCAGCAACACAATTCCCTCATTAACTGATCTACTGGTGCCATCATCGGCTGGAGCCCGTTCTGACACGCCCATTGCCTGAATTCAGCACAACCTGCCCCGGGACGTCTTCTTTGGGGCTCGGACGGTGCCCCGGACCTTACCGCCATTCCCGCCGGGTACCAGGACCTCCGGGAGGTGTTCAGCAAGGCCCGGGCCACTTCACTCCCACCGCACCGAACTTATGACTGCGGGATTGACCTTCTCACTAGCACGACTACAGGTTATGTAAACTGCGTTCTAATACTCAACGTAGAAGGATTTGTCTTAATGTATAGTATATGAAAGTGATGCTATGAAAATGATTCTTTCACGTTATCAAGCTCACTGTAACTGATAAATCACTGCCTATTACTGTGATTAAAAAGAGCATATGAAACATTGTTTTTCATGAGGCCTACCTGTGCACCTTCCTTTAAATCCATTATAGAACCCATCACTCTTTATGTTTGTTAGGTCTGAGGTCAACCAAGAATTCACAAAATGGGACAAACACCAAATTGAGACTGCATGCAGAATTCTGCAAAAATATTCTCTGTGTACAACCTAAAAAAACGAATAATGAATGCAGAGCAGAATTAGGCTGATTATCAAAATCCAACTTTTGACTGGTACTGTATATATAATTATTTTTAAATATAATTATTATTATATCTTTTTTTTTCTTTTAATTTTTACCCCTTTTTCTCCCCAATTTTGTGGTGTCCAATTGTTGTAGTAGCTACTATCTTGTCTTATCGCTACAACTCCCGTACGGGCTCGGGAGAGACGAAGGTTGAAAGTCATGCGTCCTCTGATACACAACCCAACCTAGCCGCACTGCTTCTTAACACAGCGCGCATCCAACCCGGAAGCCAGCCGCACCAATGTGTCAGAGGAAACACCGTGCACCTGGCAACCTTGGCTAGCGCGCACTGCGCCCGGCCCGCCACAGGAGTCGCTAGTGCGCGATGAGACAAGGACATCCCTACAGACCAAGCCCTCCCTAACCCAGACGACACTAGGCCAGTTGTGCGTCGCTCCATGGACCTCCCGGTCGCGGCTGGTTACGACAGAGCCTGGGCGCGAACCCAGAGTCTCTGATGGCACTGATGGCCCCTCAGCTCCCAGCTGTGCCCTGGACACCATTTGTGAATTGATTACTTCCCATCTAGCTTCAGAGTTTGTTCTGCTAGGTGACCTAAACTGGGATATGCTTAACACCCCGGCAGTCCTACAATCTAAGCTAGATGCCCTCAATCTCACACAAATCATCAAAAAACCCACCAGATACAACCCTAACTCTGTAAGCAAGGGCACCCTCATAATAATAATAATAATAATAATATATGCCATTTAGCAGACGCTTTTATCCAAAGCGACTTACAGTCATGTGTGCATACATTCTACGTATGGGTGGTCCCGGGAATCGAACCCACTACCCTGGCGTTACAAGCGCCATGCTCTACCAACTGGACGTCATCATGACCAACTGGCCCTCCAAATACACCTCCGCTGTCTTCAACCAGGATCTCAGCGACCACTGCCTCATTGCCTGTATCCGCTATGGTGCCGCAGTCAAACGACCACCCCTCATCACTGTCAAACGCTCCCTAAAACACTTCTGTGAGCAGGCCTTTCTAATCGACCTGGCCCGGGTATCCTGGAAGGACATTGACCTCATCCCGTCAGTTGAGGATGCCTGGTCATTCTTTAAGAGTAACTTCCTCACCATTTTAGATAAGCATGCTCCGTTCAAAAAATGCAGAACTAAGAACAGATACAGCCCTTGGTTCACTCCAGACCTGACTGCCCTCGACCAGCACAAAAACATCCTGTGGCGGACTACAATAGCATCGAACAGTCCCCGCGATATGCAACTGTTCAGGGAAGTCAGGAACCAATACACGCAGTCAGTCAGGAAAGCTAATGCCAGCTTCTTCAGGCAGAAGTTTGCATCCTGTAGCTCCAACTCCAAAAAGTTCTGGGACACTGTGAAGTCCATGGAGAACAAGAGCACCTCCTCCCAGCTGCCCACTGCACTGAGGCTAGGGAACACGGTCACCACCGACAAATCCATGATTATCGAAAACTTCAACAAGCATTTCTCAACGTCTGGCCATGCCTTCCGCCTGGCTACTCCTACCTCGGCCAACAGCCCCGGCCCCCCCGCAGCTCCTCGCCCAAGCATCTCCAGGTTCTCCTTTACCCAAATCCAGATAGCAGATGTTCTGAAAGAGCTGCAAAACCTGGACCCGTATAAATCAGCTGGGCTTGACAATCTGGACCCTCTATTTCTGAAACTATCCGCCGCCTGTTATGCTGGTGAATGAGGACCCAAAAGCGACTTAACGGAAACAGAGTCTTTATTCACGTCTTAAACAAAAGCGATAATCCTAATGCAAAAACAGAAAAACTGAAATCCCCTCGTCAGTAGAGAGGAATGACTGGAGACGCGACCACAGACTGCAGGTCGCTTCGGGAAGGCACCGGCCGTAGCTGACTTTGACACCTGCTCACACGCAGCATCTGAAGAAGGTAAAACACGACAGGGCGGAACAAGGACACAGAACAGCGAACATCAAGCAAGGATCCGACAAGGACAGAAGCGGAAAACAAAGGGAGAAATAGGGACTCTAATCAGAGGGCAAAATAGGGGACAGGTGTGAAAAGAGTAAATGAGGTAGTTAGGAGAATGAGGAACAGCTGGGAGCAGGAACGGAACGATAGAGAGAGAAAGCGAGAGAGGGAGAGAGGGAGGGGGAGAGAGAGGAATAGAAAGAGGGAAAGAACCTAATAAGACCAGCAGAGGGAAACGAATAGAAGGAAAGCACAGAGACAAAACATGATAATCAATGACAAAACATGACACCGCCATTGTCGCAACCCCTATTACCAGCCTGTTCAACCTCTCTTTCATATCGTCTGAGATCCCCAAGGACTGGAAAGCTGCCGCAGTCATCCCCCTCTTCAAAGGGGGTGACACCCTGGACCCAAACTGTTACAGACCTATATCCATCCTGCCCTGCCTATCTAAGCTCTTCGAAAGCCAAGTCAACAAACAGGTGACTGACCATCTCGAATCCCACCGTACCTTCTCCGCTATGCAATCCGGTTTCCGAGCCGGTCACGGGTGCACCTCAGCCACACTCAAGGTACTAAACGACATCATAACCGCCATCGATAAAAGACAGTACTGTGCAGCCGTCTTCATCGACCTTGCCAAGGCTTTCGACTCTGTCAATCACCATATTCTTATCGGCAGACTCAGTAGCCTCGGGTTTTCGGATGACTGCCTTGCCTGGTTCACCAATTACTTTGCAGACAGAGTTCAGTGTGTCAAATCGGAGGGCATGTTGTCCGGTGCTCTGGCAGTCTCTATGGGGGTGCCACAGGGTTCAATTCTCGGGCCGACTCTTTTCTCTGTATATATCAATGATGTTGCTCTTGCTGCGGGCGATTCCCTGATCCACCTCTACGCAGACGACACCATTGTATACACTTTCGGCCCGTCATTGGACACTGTGCTATCTAACCTCCAATCGAGCTTCAATGCCATACAACACTCCTTCCGTGGCCTCCAACTGCTCTTAAACGCTAGTAAAACCAAATGCATGCTTTTCAACCGATCGCTGCCTGCACCCGCATGCCCGACTAGCATCACCACACTGGATGGCTCCGACCTTGAATATGTGGACACCTATAAGTACCTAGGTGTCTGGCTAGACTGCAAACTCTCCTTCCAGACCCATATCAAACATCTCCAATCGAAAATCAAATCAAGAATCGGCTTTCTATTCCGCAACAAAGCCTCCTTCACTCACGCTGCCAAGCTTACCCTAGTAAAACTGACTATCCTACCGATCCTCGACTTCGGCGACGTCATCTACAAAATTGCTTCCAACACTCTACTCAGCAAACTGGATGCAGTTTATCACAGTGCCATCCGTTTTGTCACTAAAGCACCTTATACTACCCACCACTGCGACTTGTATGCTCTAGTCGGCTGGCCCTCGCTACATATTCGTCGCCAGACCCACTGGCTTCAGGTCATCTACAAGGCCATGCTAGGCAAAGCTCCGCCTTATCTCAGCTCACTGGTCACGATGGCAACACCTATCCGTAGCACACGCTCCAGCAGGTGTATCTCATTGATCATCCCTAAAGCCAACACCTCATTCGGCCGCCTTTCATTCCACAGGCAGTACTCTGCTGCCTGTGACTGGAACGAATTGCAAAAATCGCTGAAGTTGGAGACTTTTATCTCCCTCACCAACTTCAAACATCAGCTAGCTGAGCAGCTAACCGATCGCTGCAGCTGTACATAATCTATTGGTAAATAGCACACCCATTTTCATCTACCTCATCCCCACAGTTTTTATTTATTTACTTTTCTGCTCTTTTGCACACCAATATCTCTACCTGTACATGATCATCTGATCATTTATCACTCCAGTGTTAATCTGCAATATTGTAATTATTCGCCTACCTCCTCATGCCTTTTGCACACATAGTATATAGACTCCCCTTTTTTTCTCTGTGTTATTGGCTTGTTAATTGTTTACTCCATGTGTAACTCTGTGTTGTCTGTTCACACTGCTATGCTTTATCTTGGCCAGGTCGCAGTTGCAAATGAGAACCTGTTCTCAACTAGCCTACCTGGTTAAATAAAGGTGAAATAAAATAAAAAAATTAAAAAACAGCTGGCGCTGCAGTACAGCGCCCTTAACCACTGCGCCACCCGGGAGGCCCCTTTTCAACCCTTGTCATATGAAGAGAAATTACAGATAAGATGTATCGGGGCTCATCGGCCATTTGACATGAATATTACACAAGAAGTTGAAAATGACTAACTGCAAGCATTGCAAAGCAATCACTAGCCTGCTATTCAATGGAGTGGGTGTGTAGTCCAAGTCTGGGTTGAAGGGTCTCTTTTAAAAGCTTAAAAGGATAAACGTTCACATGCAATCCAGCATGACTTCTGCCGCACTCAAAACAACTGGATACTCGGAACTGGGAAATCCCCGATTTCAGTGAGTTCAAGACAACTGGGAATTCGGGGAAAAACAAGCTCCGACTGGGAAAACATGTTTGGGAACTCGGACCTCTTTCTAGAGTTCCGACCTGAAGATCATTGACGTCACAATTCAACCTTGTTTTTTTCCCGGAGTTCCCAGTTGTCTTGAAAGCACCATCAATCCAGAGAATGCCAGACCCCACGCCACCTTCCTGTTCAAGTGAGCCCAGCACAACAAAGTGAATCCAAAAATGTCTTGTATGCTGCTGCATAAATTATGTAATATGCCAAGGAGATATGTATACTGTAGCTAAGAAGGTTATAATTGTATGTTCTGTAGTAAGCTGTTAGGAGACCATGTGCCTCACACTAATAATTTGGTCCCTTTTCCCTTCATAACAGTCTACTGTTCTGACTTGGTGGTGCACATGTAGCCTATAGCCTATTTTAGAGAAATGTAATCATTGAATATTGTAAGAGCTTTGATTGTCAGCTTATATGCCCCCTTTATTTATCCTACGGTTCTGACTTAGTGTACATGGAGAATACTGTAAGACCGACCCATGTTCTGAATTCTGTCGCTGTACATTTCAATAGTGCTGAACAAATTGTCATTTTGACAAAGTCCGTCCTAGCTCGCTCATCAATGTCGTTATCGAATGTGAGCTGACCAAGTACTTTGAGGTTGCTCTAAAGGGGAAAGGTGAAATAAATGGGTCGGCAGCAGATTTTCTTACATTGAACAAAGTTCTCTATTGTGGTATTTTTTTCTTCTCAAACAATCCCACACCATCAAGAATGATCTCACAAGGAAAACACAAATCTTCTTCTTTACAGGAACAAGGAACACAAGGTGAGTAACTTTGAACTATAACATAAATTACGGGTGTGTCAACACCTTAACTATCTGTTCGTGGAGATTCCTCATCGGGTGGTGGTGCGGATCCGTGGTTGCCATTCCCAAGAGGTAGTTTGTCTTCTTCTTCTCTCTTCCGTCCAGTAAGTCCTCTCCTTTCGAGAAGCAATCACTCTTTTTTTCTCCATTCTCCCCAACTACTGGTTCCCTCCTCTCTCTTGTAGGGGGAAAATAATAGGTCATTAGTAGCATCAGCTGTGCTTAATTGCCTCTGATCACCTTGACTCACAGGCTGGGCTACTATCCGTGGGACCAGCCTGCCCCCTGGTGGTCCTTCCACAAAAAATTAAGGATTTCCTCTTATCCGCTCGTTGTCCCCTTATGCAATAGTTTGTACATCTCAATTGTCAGTAGAAACCACATTTGTTTAAGCAAGTCTGCCATGTCTTTTTAAAAGACAGTAAATGAGGATGAATGAACTTTTTCGCTGCCAGACAAGGTACCGCTGAGAGCCAGGTGTAGCTGAAAAGAAAGCTCTGCTGTTGGTACAGCTTTATGTAGGCCCTAACAGTTTGTGGGCACCGTTTGTCACCATTATAGTGCAATGAATGTATTATTTAGTGTTGTGTTGTGTAGAGGCTTTGCTGGCATGCAGCCCAATTTTGGGGGGTTGAGTTTGCCCCAACAAGATTTACATGCTAAAATCGCCACTGGGGACTAAGATGTGGTATGGAGTTCGATTTGGCCTCTGCATTACTCCTGGTCTCCACATTTGTGTCACACACTCCATATGGAGCCTCCAACCACATCTTTGGATCAAGCATAAATTGTTTTTTAAAGTTGCTCCGGGAAGGCAATAAGTATGAATGCCCTGACTTCTGGAAAGGCCGTATCACCAAATAAGCTGCACGGCCAATGCAGACTTCAGATTGACGTCCCAAGCACCCCGGATAGCAATGGCCTTTATAATTTCTGGTAATCCAGAGGAAGAGGAAGAGAGAGAAGGAAGTGAGATGTTTGAAATGGAAAAGTGGTATCTTATGAAAAATAAGAACATCAAGACGAAGCAGCTGCTTTATAAGTGGTATGCACTGTTGAGCACTACACCCCGAGAGGTTCATGCTGATTGTGCGGAGATTGTGACAGCCGGTTAAATGCCGTCCCTTGAGAAGGCAAGAACAAGATGTATGTCAGGAGAAGTGCAGTATTATCATAAGGAGACACATACCTGGAATATGGAGGAGGAATGGAGGGGAAAAGAGAGGCAGAGGAGGTCTAAGAGAGAGAGGGAGGAAGAGGGTGAGATTGAGTCTGTTAAAAATAGCAGGGAAAGGGAAATGGTTTGTTAAAGAAGAATGGTAGAAAGTGTAAGCAGAGTGAGCTGAAGACAGGAGGAGAAATGGAAGTGAAGGAGGTCGAAGATGAGTCTGTGACAGCAGGAGTGAAGTTTTTGGAAAAGTGGACCCTTGCCTTTTGGCAGATCCATTTGTGGGTGAAAACAGTGTTGGGTGCTGTGGAATCGGTGAGGGTAATCAGAAGTGGTCTTGTGGTAATTGTTTGTGTTTCTGCTGGTCAGAGGGAGAAGGCGCTCCGTGTTAAACAATTGAGGACAAGAAAGGTAAATTGTTTTTCTCCCAAGAAAAGGGTGCCAAAGAAGTGATTACTGGGGTAGCAGTAAATGTAAAAGTTGACCAATTTAAGGGGTAGATTCACAGTGTGTGTGATGCTTGTCGTTTGAGGTAGGACTAAATAGATGTAAATAGTGGAGTTGGGCAGTGTTATTTTTAAGAAATTGTGAGTGTAGTGTTAAAATTAGAAGGTAGGGTATTTGTTTATTTATTGTTTTTTTCAAGCAAAGTATAAGGGAGGAGGCGGTAATGCAACATTTATTGGGTGCCAACCGCCATTAAACCTCATCGAAGAAAAAGGAAAGGAAGAGGAAGCGAGAGGATCAACTCGGCGGCAAATCTGCTCCCCCAGCAGGATGCGGTTTTTTTCGTTGTTTCGCACACCAAAGCAAGTCGTTTTGTATGTAGGTCAATGACAATGTCGAATTTGGTCAACTACAATATGAATGCCTTATATGTTACGTGAGGTTTATTTGATCGAATAGAAGTTTCGTAATGCTTAAATTGTTATGAGTGTACAGATATAAATAGGACACGTGACATCCCGGCAATTTTGAGGGGGAAAAAAACACTTTTTATTGGAGTTGCCTCTAGATGGACATGCATATTCATTCATGTGATGGGGCAGTTGCATAGCGTAGAAAGGATAGGCGGGAACTAGACAGACCCTTTGTGGACAGCAACTCCCATTTTTAGGGCGGAGAGACATGTAATCTTGTCAGTATATCCATTATTTTTGGCTAAATACAAACGAGATAATCCCGTGTTGAAATGGATTGAGATTACGTCAACTAAAAAACGATATATTTTTTGCCACACCTATCAGTCATTGAGATATATATGAATAATTATATGTTCGTGGATTTCATTGTTTCTTTTTAGCTCGGTAAGTAACGTTAGCCATAGAAGTAGCTTGGATATAGTTGTTGTTATTGTGCAGGTGCATTTTAAATAGCCATCTAGTTACTTGATTGATAATTTATTATCTGAGTTCATTCAGGGCACGAGAGGGGGTGGAAATGTGACATTTCGAAATGCCTAATTTTACACACCCATCATGTATAGCTAGCTTTTCAGACAATAAACTGAACAATAGACAATTCAGTTGTTTCGCATGACGTTTTTATTTGTATTATTTGGTTATCCCTGAATAGCACGTAACGTTAGCGAGTCTACATTTTAGTCTCAAGCATACTTTGTAGTGTATTGGGCTAGGCTTGGTGCTGGTTAGGGTAGGGTTAAGTGCTATATGCATTACCAAACAATGTTAGCTAATTTGATTCTGAGAAAATATTGCTGTTCTTAGAACAGCTCTCTAATTTTAGGTATCCCTACATTCGGTTTACAGTAGTAATGTTCCTACAACCTGCACCAGAACACTGCTTCTTAGTTAGGCAATTTTTTTGTGTGCATAATCTCTCTTTACTTTGTAGGTGTAAACTGTATTTACATTGGAATCATATTATTATACTGAACAAAAATATAAATGCAACAATTTCAAAGATTTTACTGAGTTACAGTTCATATAAGGAAATCAGTCAATTTAAATAAATGAACTAGGCCCTAATCTATGGATTGGGCATGTGCGCAGCCATGGGTGGGCCTGGGAGGACATGAGCCCACCCAATTGGGAGCCGGGCCCACTCACTGGGGAGCCAGGTCCAGCCAATCAGAATCAGTTTTTCCCCACAAAAGGGCTTTATTACAAACACAAATACTCCTCAATTTCATCAGCAGCCCCGGTGGCTGGTCTCAGACAGTCCCGCAGTTGTAGAAGCTGGAGGTGGGGAACCTGGGCTGGCGTGGTTACACGTGGTCTGCGGTTGTGAGGCCAGTTGGACGTACTGCCAAATTCTCTAAAACGATGATGGTGGCTTATGGTAGAGAAATTAATGTTAAATTCTCTAGCAACAGCTCTGGTGGACATACCTACAGTCAGCAGGCCAGTTGCACGCTATTTCAAAACTTGTGACAAAATTGCACATTTTAGTGGATTTTATTCTCCCCAGCTCAAGGTTAACATGCCACACCTGTCAGGTGGATGGATTATTTTGTCAAAGGAGAAATGCTCACTAACAGGAATGTAAACAAACGTGTGCACAAAATTGAAGAGAAATAAGCTTTTTGTGTGTATGGAACATTTCTGTGAAAAACAAATTCAGCTCATGAAATATGGGACGAACACTTTACATGTTGTGTTTAATATTTTTGTTCACTATACATCTAACATAGCCATACACATTGCTTGTCTGAAACAGTAAAAAAAAAAAAACAGTCCAGACTAGTACAACACCCAGCCTAAATGCTGACATCACATTTATGCATTTGGCAACTGTTGCAAAGTCTCTGAGGTTGAAAAACCTTTCTCTGTTGTAAAGCAGCATCATTTGTAAACAATTGTTATTGGTAAATCCATTGTGTCTCTCCTCCAGCCATGACTCTGAGCATGTCTCCGGCTGCGGTGTGCCAGTGCTTTACGCTGGTGTCACTGTGCACATCCATCGCCGACCCAAACTGGATCCAAGTCGTGAACAACACTGACCCTGGAGGCAAACAGCTCATCTATGGTGTGGCTTTCATACTGCATGCTCCCCAGAACCTCACTGACACAGGTAGGGGCAAGACTGGAGGTGGAAGAAGTGTTGTACTGAGGATTGTCTTTTCACTCTTATCAAGTTTTATTGGTCGTATGTACGGAATACACATGGTATACACCGTCCAATGACATGCTTGCTTGCAGGTTCCTTCTCGACAATGCAACATCAATAAGAAATAAAATAATATAAACAAAGTAAATCAGTAGCATATAATAAACATTTTGGCATAAGTATAATACAGGAAGACAATATATATAGTCCAATATTTACGTGTGTTTTGGGGAAAGGATGGATTGGGGGGCAAGTGTCATGTTGACACTGTTAAAATGTGCTCACGCTATGTCTGATAATATGTGTCTGTATTCTATTCCTCTATGTTTGCATTGTCCATATGTAATTGTGTGTATTCCCTGCTTGAGCACATTCGTCTGTGAGCAGCTGTGGGTGTACTTTCTTTGCAAATGTATAAAATAGAAATACCTTATATAACTATTCAGACCCTTTGCTATGAGACTTGAAATTGAGTGCATGTGCATCCTGTTTTCATTGATCATCCTTGATGTTTTTTAAACTTGATTGGAGTCCACTTGTGGTAAATTCAATTGATTGGACATGATTTGGAAAGGCACACACCTGTTTATATCAGGTCTCGAAGTTAACCGTGTCAGAGCAAAAACCAAGCCATGAGGTTGAAGGAATTGTTCGTAGAGCTCAGAGACAGGATTGTGTCGAGGCACAGATCTGGAGAAAGGTACCAAAACATTTCTGCAGCATTGAAGGTCCCCAAGAACACAGTGGCCTCCATTCTTTAAATGGAAGAAGTTTGGAACCACCAAGACTCTTCCAAGAGCTGTCTGCCCGGCCAAACTGAGCAATTGGGGGAGAAGGGCCTTGATCAGGGAGGTGACCAAGAACCCGATGGTCACACTGACAGAGATTGAGTTCCTCTGTGGAGGTGGGAGAACCATCCAGAAGGACAACCATCTCTGCAGCACTCCAACAATCAGACCTTTATGGTAGAGTGACCAGACGGAAGCAACTCCTCAGTAAAATACACAGTTTGCCAAAAGGCACCTAAAGACTCAGACCATGAGAAACAAGATTCTTTGGTCTGATGAAACCAAGATGTAACTTGGTCTGAATGCCAAGCGTCATGTCTGGAGGAAACCTGGCACCATCCCTACGGTGAAGCATGGTGGTGGCAGCAACAGCGGCAGGGACTGGGAGACTAGTCAGGATCGAGGCAAAGATGAATGGAGCAATATTTTTATTTTACCTTTATTTAACTAGGCAAGTCAGTTAAGAACAAATTCTTATTTTCAATGACGGCCTAGGAACAGTGGGTTAACTGCCTTTTCAGGGGCAGAACGACAGATTTGTACCTCGTCAGCTCGGGGATATGAACTTGCAACCTTTCGGTTACTAGCCCAACGCTCTAACCACTAGGCTACCCTACCGCCCCAGAGAGATCCTTGATGAAAACCACCTGCTCCAGAGCACTCAGGAACTCCGACTGGGGCGAAGGTTCACCTTCCAACAGGACAACGACCCTAAGCACACAGCCAAGACAACGCAAGAGTTGCTTTGGGACAATTTTCTGAATGTCCTTCAGTGGCCCAGCCAGAGCCCGAACTTGAACCTGATCGAACATCTCGGGACAGACCTGAAAATGGCTGTGCAGCAATGCTCCCCATCTAACCTGACAGAGCTTGAGAGGATCTGCAGAGTGGAATGAGAGAAACTCCCCAAATACAGGCGTGCCAAGCTAGTAGTGTCATACCCAAGAAGACTTAAAGCTGTAATCGCTCCCAAAGGTGCTTCAAGAAAGTACTGAGTAAACGGTCTGAATAATTACAGTACCAGTCAAAAGTTTGGACACACCTACTCATTCCAGGGTTTTTCTTTATTTTTTACTATTTTCTACATTGTAGAATAATAGTGAAAACATCAACTATGAAATTACACATATGGAATCATGCAGTAAACAAGGTGTTAAATAAATCAAAATATATTTGAGATTCTTGAAAGTAGCCACCCCTTGTTTTGATGACAGCTTTGCACACCCTTGGCATTATCTCAACCAGATTCATGAGGGAGTCAGTCACCTGGAATTAATTTCAATTAACAGGTGTGCCTTGTTAAAAGTTGTGGAATTTCTTTCCTTCTTAATGTGTTTGTTTGAGCCAATCAGTTGTGTTGTGAGAAGGTAGGGGTGGTATACAGAAGAGAGCCCTATTTGGAAAAAGACCAAGTCCATATTATGGCAAGAACAGCTCAAATAAGCAAAGAGACATGACAGTTCATCATTATTTTAAGGCATGAAGGTCAGTCAATCCCAGAAAATGTCAATAAATTTGAACGTTTCTTCAAGTGTAGTTGCAAAAACCATCAAGCACTATGATTTTAAACTGGCTCTCATGAGGACTGCTACAGGAAAGGAAGATCTAGAGTTACCTCTGCTGCAGTCGATAAGTTCATTAGAGTTACCAGCCTCAGAAATTACAGCCCAAATAAATGCTTCACGGAGTTCAAGTAACAGACACATCTCAACATCAACTGTTCAGAGGAGACTGCGTGAATCAGGCCTTCATGGTCGAATTGCTGCAAAGAACCCACTACTAAAGGACACCAATAAAAAGAAGATACTTGCGTGGGCCAAATTTGGTCTGATGAACCAAATTTGAGATTTTTGGTTCCATTCCAACCGCCTTGTCTTTGTGAGATGCAGAGTAGGTGAACAGATTATCTTTTCATCTGTGGTTCCCACCGTGAAGCATGCAGCAGGAGGTGTGATGGTGAGAATTCAAGGCACACTTAACCAGCATGGCTACCACAGCATTCTGCAGTGATACGCCATCCCATCTGGTTTGCGATTAGTGGAACTATCATTTGTTTTTCAACAGGACAATGACCCAACACACCTCCAGGCTGTATAAGGGCTATTTGACCAAGAAGGGGAGGGCTGGAATGTTGCATCAGATGACCTGGCCTCCACAATCACCTGACCTCAACCCAATTGAGAAGGTTTGGGATGAGTTGGACCGCAGAGTGAAAGAAAAGCAGCCAACAGGTGCTCAGCATATGTGGGAACTCCTTCAAGACTGTTGGAAAAGCATTCCAGGTGAAGCTGGTTGTGAAAATGCCAAGAGTGTGCAACGCTGTCAACAAGGCAAAGTGTGGCTACTTTGAAGAATATAAAATATATTTAGATTTGTTTAACACTTTTTGGTTACTACATGATTCCATGTTATTTTGTAGTTTTGATGTCTTCGCTCTTATTCTACAATGCAGAAAAGAGTACAAATAAAGAAAAACCCTTGAATGAGTAGTTGTGTCCAAACTTTTGACTGTTACTGTATGTCATATTTCAGTTGTGTTTCTAATAAATTTGCTATAATTTCTACAAACCTGATTTTGCTTTGTCATTATGGGGTATTGTGTGTAGATCCCCCCCCCTGATCAATTTAATACATTTTAGAATAAGGCTGTATCGTACAAAATGTGGAAAAAGTAAAGTGGCATGTGTGCGTTCCCTCCCTGCAGGTCCCCTGGGTGGTGTAAATGGCTGGGGGGTGTGGCTGCTCTATGCCCTGGCGGCTCTGTGCTACAGTGCTGTCCTGCTCTCCAGCTCCTCCTTCCTATTGGACTTCCTAGGGACTGGGATGTCCCACCCTCGACTGGTGGTGTTACTCCACATCTCCACAGGTAACCTAACTTCTCTGTCTCTAATTTTTATTTATTTCTCTCTTGCTCTCTTTTGCTGTCTTTTTCTGTTTTCTCACTCACTAAGGGCTTATTATAATACTGTCATCACTTGAAGAAGAATGCACTCCCACAGGTCTCTCAAAATATGAACTCTCATAGAATGACGAGCCATGTTTGCTGAGCCATGTTAGCTTACATCACTCTCTGCAGTTCTCTCTGGGATTAATTAGTATGCCATTTTCTCTCTCTCTCTTACCCACTCTCTCTATTTTCTTCCTTCCTCTCTCCCCAGTGGTTCTCCTCCTGTCTGTTCTGGGAGTGTGTGGGGCCTGCTTGTACATCATCCACTGCAACCTTCAGGAGGGCAAGTTTGGGCCACTGTGGGAATGGGTGGGGGGCTGGACCTGGCCTGGGTCTGGCTCCAGGATCCAGGGAGGGGTGGTGGGGATGAAGCCTTACCCAGGAGAGAGCTTCTACATCACCATGCTGGGCCTGCTCTTCTCCTGCCTGGCCGGTGTGATCAGCCTGAGCACCCTGGGGGACCCCACCTCCACCCAGAGGGACTACACAGCTGTGGTGGAGTGGGATGACAGTGACACAGAGCCCCTTACCCCCAGGGAGCAGGGAGTGGGACAGTCTGACGAAGAGGAGGGTGTAGGAGACGTGTTGCCTGAAATTACTCAGGGGGAGGTGGGTGGAAGTGGAGACTCCTAAAGGGGTTTCTCGGACCACTACAGAGGTAGAGGTTTGAATGTGTGGCCCAAAATGGCTTAGTTTTGGGCTAGAATGAAAACCAGGACCACACCACACATGGCCTGTAACAGACTTAATTAGACAGCAATGCTGGCGCCTTCCCTGTTCATATTTTGAATCCCTATTGCTTCACTGGACCAAGCTGGTGGATTCCAGTCAGGAGCCAAAAAAGAGACCAGATACGTTTCCTAATGTTGTTTTAATGTTTGTCTGCCTAAAACATGTCTTCTCGGGGTAAGTACAGTTGCACAACATCAAGTCAATAACCCTTTTACCCATTTTTCCTTGTGGGAGTTTATGCCCAGCATCTCACACTTGACCCAACCAAGATAAATCGTTCTTTGGCGAGCTGTGATATTTGGAAAAGTGTGACAAGAATGTAACACGGTTAAGCTATTTCTGTCTGTGTGTGACCAGGGAAAGTGAGAGTCTGTATGTTATAATCGATGTGTGATGCAAATGATATGCCCTTCCTGCTCATCAATGGGAACAAGCTTTGACCCTGTTCACATTACTGCAAAATAACCACTGGGGAATGTTCCGGATCAGCGAATGGTTTGTAACAGTTCAGAACCAGAAAATATGTTCAATGAGCAGAAGTTCAGACTGCTTAACATTGCGATCCTAACACAGTACAATCACCTATTCTCCTCTTCTAGTTAACATAAAAATCCCTAGAGGAAGGTTTTTCTGATTATTTTCTTCAGGTTGTTTTTTAACATATGCATTATTTTAACTTCTTAAACCCTTTGCACAGTCTTCCATAGTGACACTTTCAGTTTCCCAAATGGTGGAAACAAATCACAGATTTCTATGGAAGATTTACCTGAAGTATACTGAAACTGGAGTTTCCTCTGAGAAATTCCATTTAAAAAGCCCATTTGGCTTCTATTATGGCCACTATAGCTTTAATCACAAATTGAGGAACTATTTATTAGCATGGTTGTTTACTACTATAGGAAAGATTGAGTGGGGATATGAAGTCTTTCCTTTCCACAGTAGGTAGTGTAAATACATGGCTCCTGCCTTTAAATGACTTGCTATCTAATCATATTTGAATATGATGTATTAAATATTTGATGTGCTTAAATATTTATTGTTTCATAATGTGACACTGCTATTGGTCACTAGATACCTCAGATCACTGTGAAAATATATCCCGGGTTTGGCATCTTTAGGCGTATACATTACAGCAAAAACCACTGTCTGTATGCTTATCCTACTTGAAGGTAACCAATAAGACAAGCTCCTTGATGGCGCTTGGTTGCATGTGACGGGAGGGCCATGGATATTGACTTGATGAATTAAGATGGCTGCCTAGAATCAGGTTTTCCTTACCCGCTTATACCCTCGAGGCTTGTTTCCTGGACACAGATTAATCTTAGTCCTGGACTAGGAAACATTTTCGATGGAGATTTGTTTTTAGTTCAAGACTAGGCTTAATATGTGTCTGGGAAACCGTCCCTCAATCTTTTCCTCAGGTACATAGGAAGACGTTCCTTCTCTTATTCCAGGGTCACAGTCCCATCTCTATGAATCCGACTTTTCATGGTTGTTGTTTATGATGCTATTTATTCATTAAACTACTTTTGCGTATTTGTAAAACATGTGTACATGCATTTTCTTTCTGTTACAGAACAGAAGTGTCCAGTCCAGTTACTCTCATTCCTACTCACCTGCTTTATGTGTTGGTGTCTGTCATCTCTGCCTCTATAGGTTCATTTCCAACCAACATCATTAGGAAATGGTCTTCATCCAAGACCGCACATGACCAGGTATTAACTTAGAATGTACATGGTAATTATCCAGTAATAACCTACAGTATGAATTACTTTTTTTCTTTGGGATTCATTTAAACAAGCCCCCACAACAGGCACCATTTGGTACTAGGTTATGAAAATGTACCTAACGCCATACTATTTCTCTAGTAAATGCCAGTCTAAACAGTATCAAAAATGAATTGCTACCCAAATTCAGCCTGTGGCAACATCTTATTATCAAATGAGGCATCTACTGTAGTAGAGGTCGAGGGATTTTCTTTTAACCAAAAACAATGAGATCGTCCCCCGATGATGTTTGTTGTAATGGAATGTGTATACAGTATCTTCATAGTGTATATCTGACTACTCCATGCAGGGTTCCATCCTATCAAAGAAGTTGTCTGGACCAATGTCAATATTTTCCATAGTTACTGGCTTGTGTTTGTGTGGGGATGTTCTTATTTATCATGGGAGTGTCTAACACCCCTGGACATGATTGAAATCTGAATCCTGTCTGTTGTTGACAGTAGGTATCCTGGGGTATATGTAATACTCATTATAGGGACTGCTAACCTTCTCTTCATTGACAATCAGATGGATCTAACTATACCTCTCCATTTCAGAACTGTCCCACATCTTTCCTGAAGTCTTTCTGAATGCATAGGCAGGTTTTAGGGTTAGCCAGGCTGGACTCGCTGTGAATATGATGTCCCCTCAGTCAGCAAGCAATGACTTCAGCAGACAAACCACTACTGGGTAAATATAAATAATCTAAAGTTATGGTTTAATATAGCCTATATCTATCCTATTAGTAGATTGGCACAAGGTTGGTTTACACCTGGGTTGCACTGTTCCAATCAAAGCTTACTACCCCCCCCTCTTTTCCTCTCCCCAACGCTCCCTCTACTGTCACATGACTCCACTCCCTTCTCTCATTGGATGGAAACTATTACCATAGTAACCTTGATAAATTGTTGATGTCGCCAGTGAATTTGTGAATGAGAGATAAGAAAGGAGAGAAGTGGGGGAGAGTCAAAGAGCCTATTTTAGTGGTTGTGTGTGTGTGTGTGTGTGTGTGTGTGTGTGTGTGTGTGTGTGTGTGTGTGTGTGTGTGTGTGTGTGTGTGTGTGTGTGTGTGTGTGTGTGTGTGTGTGTGTGTGTGTGTGTGTGTGTGTGAGCCTGTAGGTACAGTTGAAGTCGGAAGTTTACATACACTTAGGTTGGAGTCATTAAAGCTTGTTTTTAAACCACTCCACAAATTTATTGTTAACTAACTAGTTAGCAAGTTTTAGCAAGTTGGTTAGGACATCTGCTTTGTGCATGACACAAGTAATTTTCCCAACAATTGTTTAGACAGATTATTTCACTTATAATTCACTGTATCACAATTTCAGCAGCCGTCATACCACTCAGGAAGGAGACACGTTCTGTCTCCTAGAGATGACTGTACTTTGGTGTGAAAAGTGCAAATCAATCCCAGAACAACAGCAAATGACCTTGTGAAGATGCTGGAGGAAACAAGTACAAAGTATCTATATCCACAGTAAAACGAATCCTGTATCAACATAACCTGAAAGGCCGCTCAGCAAGGAAGAAGCCACTGCTCCAAAACCGCCATAAAAAGCCAGACTAGGGTTTGCAACTGCACATGGGGACAAATATCATACCTTTTGGAGAAATGTCCTCTGGTCTGATGAAACAAAAATAGAATAGAATAGATCGTTTGGAGCAAAAGGGGGGGGGGCTTGCAAGCCGAAGAACACCATCCCAACCGTGAAGTACGGGGGTGGCAGCATCATGTTGTGGTGGGGATTTGCTGCAGGAGGGACTGGTGTACTTCACAAACTAGATGGCATCATGAGGAGGGAAATTATGTGGATATATGGAAGCAACATCTCAAGACATCAGTCAGGAAGTTTAAGCTTGGTTGCAAATGGGTCTTCCAAATGGACAGTGACTCCAAGCATACTTCCAAAGTTGTGGCAAAATGGCTTAAAGACAACAAAGTCTAGTGAAGATTCTGTCGGAAACAGGTACTCTATACCATCTACTGCATCTTGCCTATGCCGTTTGGCCATCGCTCATCCATAATATGTACGTATTCTTATTCATTCATTTTTTGTTGTGAAATTGTTAGATTACTTGTTAGATATTACTGTATGGTCGGAACTAGAAGCACAAGCATTTCGCTACACTCGCATTAACATCTGCTAACCATGTGTATGTGACCAATGAAATTTGATTTGACATCTGGAAATGTTCATATAGACAATCCAGCCTCTGGACTTCCTGACCGGTGTTTAGTGCATCTTTGACCACACAACCACTTTCACTTACACTTCTCTTAGTCCCCTCTTCCTGTGTGCTGTGTGTGTGTCTGTTTGGTGTATGGTAATAAAGTGTGTATTGTATCCCTGTCTCCTACGGGTCACTTACGTCTTCACTGGGGTGCTAGGACAATTCTACCTATATCTAAACTGGCACCTCTATCTGAGTCCACCCCCAGTTGATGGTGCTCTTTTACAATTATGTATTTATTTTACAACCCTAATATTCAGTATTCTGTGAGGCAAGTGGATGATTCTTTCAACAGAGCTTCCTGAGTTATGCGTGCATGTGGAGTTCATCTACATCAGGGGTGTCAAAGTCAAATGGACGGAGGGCCAAATAAAAAATTTAGCTACAAGCCGAGGGCCGGACTGTTCGAATGTTCATTGAAAAATTTTTAAATGACGCATATAGTCTAGTGAACCTAATTGAACCTACTGAAAACCTAACAAATATATTCCAATATGATCAGATAAATAAAGCAATATTTTCTTATGGCTCTGTCAGTAATCTTTAATTTTCAACAGACACAAAAGACAAATTTCCTTTATATAAAAATCCCCATAACATGAACATTAAATGAAAGAAACCGGTATTCAAGGCACCATCAGTAGCCTATATTTTCTATTTTAGCAAAAGTGGGCTAAATTTACTTCAAAGAAAAAAACAATAATAGCCATTTTCTATCATCCACTCAACTGAAATATTTTTAAAATATAATTGGATTGAAATACAATAAAATAAAGTGCAAAAATCTATTAATCAAAAACAACACTTTGTTTAAGGAGAAGTAACATGCAGTGAAAACAAATATTAAACTTTAACTTTTAAACTTGAACTGAGTAAAAACTCTAAATATGTGATTGCACAGTAATGTTCACTTGTTTGAGGTTGAGGGTGATACTTGGTGGTGTCCCATCTTTTCCACAAGTTCATCAATGTTCGGGGTAAGGCTCTGAGCTGAGGAAATCCTCAGAATTGAGTGGAGGTGTTCAGCAGTAAGTCGACTTCTGTGTGATGTTTTGTTCAAGTTCATCAAAGAAAACAGTTGTTCACACAGGTATGTGCTGCCAAACATAGACAACGTTTGAGCAGCCTGGATGCGCAGCTGGGGCATTGTGTCGGGAGGAAACGGGCGAACTCCGCAGCACCCACTGCCGCATATTTTGCCCTCAGTGCATCATTGCATTGGAGGTCAATCAACTCCATTTGGAGGTTTGGTGGTGAGCTTTCCACGTCAACAGCAAATGGGTTACCGAGCAGTTCCAACCTGCTTTTTTGTGCTTCAAAGTCAGCAAATCGGCGTCGAAAGTCAGCGGCAAGCATACCTATTTTATCAGCCAACTGTGCGCTCGGGAACGCACTGGTAGAGAGCTTCTCTTTCATGGTCTGGCAGCTGGGAAAGTGGCTCAAATTTTCTTTCCGCATCTGCGTCTCCCACAGAGTCAGTTTGGTTTTAAATGCCTTCACTGTACTGTACATATCAGAGATGACACGATCCCGACCCTGCAGCTGCAAGTTCATTGCATTCAGATGACTCGTAATGTCACACAGAAAAGCCATTTCACACAGAAACATTTCGTCTCGGAGTTGTGTTGTGTCTTTCCCTTTGCTGTCCAAGAACAGACAAATCTCCTCACGAAGCTCGAAACATCTTTGAAGCACCTTTCCCTGGCTTAGCCATCGCACCTCTGTGTGATAAGGCAAATCACCATGCTCCGTTTCTAACTCCGTCAGAAATGCCTTGAACTGGTGGTGATTCAAACCTTTGGCTCTGATAAAGTTAACTGTGCGCGTGATGATGCTCATTACATGCTCCATTTTCAAGGCTTTACCGCACAACGCTTCCTGGTGTATGATACAATGATAAGCTGTCAGCTCACCTGTCGCGTTTTCCTCTTGCATCTTTTCCCGTATCTTCGCCACCAGTCCGCTCCTGTGTCCACACATCGCAGGTGCTCCGTCGGTTGTCAAACCCACAAGTTTTTCCCAAGGCAGCTCCATCTCATTTACACATCTTGACACCTCTTCATAGAGGTGCATTGTGGGAAATGTAGTATTGGTGCGTGTAAAAGATCTGCGGGCTGCCGGCTTGCTGCGGTCTGCGGGCCGGTTCTAATAATAAATCAAGATCATCCCAGGGGCCGTAAAAAACCTTCTCGCGGGCCGGATGTGGCCCGCGGGCCTTGACTCTGACATATGTGATCTACATGGAGGAGTGGAGAGAGAGATTAGAGAAGCGACAGGGACGAACCTACTAGTGGAGCTGTGAGATTCCTCTTTGTATCCCTTCTTCCTTAGTTTTCCTTTCTCTCCTCTTCTCCTCTTTAGTGACATTCAGCCATGGCTGCTCAGAAATTTAAAAGAGGAGAGAAAAAGAACAGTGGTGTTATTCAAGATGGATGTCAGATCTTGTTTTACTAGCGTACTTGCATGCGGTTCCTTCTCTTAGTAGCCTATGTGTGTGTGTTTATTTATACACTGCTCAAAAAAATAAAGGGAACACTTAAATAACACAATGTAACTCCAAGTCAATCACACTGCTGTGAAATCAAACTGTCCACTTAGGAAGCAACACTGATTGACAAATTTAACTTGCTGTTGTGCAAATGGAATAGACAACAGGTGGAAATTATAGGCAATTAGCAAGACACCCCCAATAAAGGAGTGGTTCTGCAGGTGGTGACCACACACCACTTCTCAGTTCCTATGCTTCCTGGCTGATGTTTTGGTCACTTTTGAATGCTGGCTTGAATGCTCTAGTGGTAGCATGAGACGGAGTCTACAACCCACACAAGTGGCTCAGGTAGTGCAGCTCATCCAGGATGGCACATCAATGCGAGCTGTGGCAAGAAGGTTTGCTGTGTTTGTCAACGTAGTGTCCAGAGCATGGAGGCGCTACCAGGAGACAGGCCAGTACATCAGGAGACGTGGAGGAGGCCGTAGGAGGGCAACAACCCAGCAGCAGGACCGCTACTTCCGCCTTTGTGCAAGCAGGAGCAGGAGGAGCACTGCCAGAGCCCTGCAAAATGATCTCCAGCAGGCCACAAATGTGCATGTGTCTGCTCAAACGGTCAGAAACAGACTCCATGAGGGTGGTATGAGGGCCCGACGTCCACAGGTGGGGGTTGTGCTTACAGCCCAACACCGTGCAGGACGTTTGGCATTTGCCAGAGAACCCCAATATTGGCAAATTCGCCACTGGCGCCCTGTGCTCTTCACAGATGAAAGCAGGTTCACACTGAGCACATGTGACAGGCGTGACAGAGTCCGGGGACGCCGTGGAGAACATTCTGCTGCCTGCAACATCCTCCAGCATGACCCGTTTGGCGGTGGGTCAGTCATGGTGTGGGGTGGCATTTCTTTGGGGGGCCGCACAGTCCTCCATGTGCTCGCCAGAGGTAGCCTGACTGCCATTAGGTACCGAGATATGAGACCCCTTGAGAGACCATATGCTGGTGCGGTTGGCCCTGGGTTCCTCCTAATGCAAGACAATGCTAGACCTCATGTGGCTGGAGTGTGTCAGCAGTTCCTGCAAGAGGAAGGCATTGATGCTATGGACTGGCCCGCCCATTCCCCAGACCTGAATCCAATTGAGCACATCTGGGACATAATGTCTCGCTCCATCCACCAACGCAACGTTGCACCACAGACTGTCCACGAGTTGGCAGATGATTTAGTCCAGGTCTGTGAGGAGATCCCTCAGGAGACCATCCACCACCTCATCAGGAGCATGCCCAGGGGTTTTAGGGAGGTCATACAGGCACGTGGAGGCTACACACACTACTGAGCCTCATTTTGACTTGTTTTAAGGACATTACATCAAAGTTGGATCAGCCTGTAGTGTGGTTTTCCACTTTAATTTTGAGTGTGACTCCATATCCAGACCTCCATGGGTTGATAAATTTGATTTCCATTGATAATTTTTGTGTGATTTTGTTGTCAGCACATTCAACTATGTAAAGAAAAAAGTATTTAATAAGAATATTTCATTCATTCAGATCTAGGATGTGTTATTTTAGTGATCCCTTCATTTTTTTGAGCAGTATATATATATATATATATACACACACACACACACACACACACACACACACACACACACACACACACACACACACACACACACACACACACACACACACACACACACACACACACACACACACACACACTACCATTCAAACGTTTGTGGTTACTTAGAAATGTCCTTGTTTTTAAAAGAAAAGCACACTATTTTTTAGTCCATTTAAAATAACATCAGAAATAACATTGATCAGAAATACAGTGTACACATTGTTAACATTGTTAACTTCTAGACATCAGGACTGCAATTAATCACCACAGACTAGCAGAATCTTTTTCTTCTTTCACGACTCTGACGAGCCCGAGACTGAGGATATATGGCTCCCTCGGGAACAGGCCCCGACTCCCATGATCTGCGTGAAGAGGAGGTAGAGAAAGAGAGGCTGGAGAGCGGGCTGCCTTGTGAGAATTCGAAGGTGATTGAATAAACCCCCACTTCCCTCAATTCTGCTAGCAAACATTGGACAATAAAATCGCCGAGTTATGGAAAAGATTAAACTACCAACGGGACATTAAAAACAGTAACATCTTATGCTTCACAGAGTCGTGGCTGAACGACTACAATTACAACATACAGCTGGCTGGTTATACGATTAAACCGGCAGGATAGAACCGTGGCGTCTGGTAAGACAAGAGGTGGTGGACTATGTATTTTTGTAAATAACAGCTGGTGCACTATCTAAGGAAGTCTCGAGCTATTGCTCGCCTGAGGTTGAGTATATCATGACACCCTGAAGACCACACTACCTACCGAGAGAGTTCTCATGTGTATTCTTCATAGCTGTTTACATACCACCTCAGAGGTTGGCACTAAAATAGCATTGAATGAGTTGTATTCCGCCATAAGCAAACAAGAAAACGCTCACCCAGAGGTGGCGCTACTAGTAGCCGGGGACTTTAATGCAGAGGAACTTAAATCAGTTTTACCAAATTCCTATCAACATGTTAAATGTGCAACCAGAGGGAAAAGAACTCTGGACCACCTATAACACACACAGAGATGCATACAAAGCTCTCCCTCGCTCTCCATTTGGCAAATCTGACCATAATTCCATCCTCCTGATTCCTGCTTACAAGCCCCAGTGACTAGATCAATAAAAAAGTGGTCAGATTTAAGCAGATGCTAAGCTACAGGACTATTTTGCTAGCACAAACTAGAATATGTTCCAGGATTCCTCCAATGTCATTGAGGAGTACACCACATCAGTCATTGGCTTCATCCATAACTGCATCGATGATGTCATCCCCACAGTGACCATACGTACATACCCCAACCAGAAGCCATGGATTACAGTCTGCATCCGCACTGAGCTAAAGGCTAGAGCTGCCACTTTCAAGGGGCGGGACTCTGATCCGGAAGCTTACAAGAAATCCGGCTATGCCCTCCGACGAAACATCAAACAAGCAAAGTGTCAATACAGGACGAAGATCGAGTCGTACTACACCAGATCTGATGCTCGTCGGATGTGGCAGGGCTTGCAAACCATTACAGACTACAAAGGGAGGCACCGCCGAGAGAAGCCCAGTGACACGAGCCTACCAGATGTGCTAAACTACTTCTATGCTCGCTTCGAGGCAAATAACACTGAATCATGCATGAGAGCACCAGCTGTACAGGAAGACTGTGTGATCACGCTCTCCCCGCAGCCGATATGAGTAAGACCTTTTAAACAGGTCAACATTCACAAGACCACAGGGCCAGACGAATTACCTGGACGTGTACTGCGAGCATACGCTGACCATCTAGCAAGTGTCTTCACTGACATTTTCAAGCTCTCCCTGTCCGAATCTGTAATACTAACATGTTTTAAGCAGACCACCATAATGCCTGTGCCCAAGAACACTAAAGTAACCTGCCTAAATGACTACTGACCCATAGTACTCATGTCTGTATCCATGAAGTGCTTTGAAAGTCTGGTCATGGCTCACATCAACACCATCATCCCAGAAACCCTAGACCCATTCCAATTTGCATACCGCCCCAGCAGATCCACAGATGATGCAATTTCTATTGCACTCCACACTACCCTTTTCCACCTGGACAAAAGGAATACCGATGTGAGAATGCTATTCATTAACTATAGCTCAACGTTCAACACCATAGTGCCCTCAAAGCTCATCAATAAGCTAAGGAACCTGGGACTAAACACCTCCCTGTGCAACAGGATCCTGGACTTCCTGATGGGCCGCCCCCAAGTGGTAAGGGTAGGTAACAACACATCCGCCACGCTGATCCTCAACACAGGGGCCCCTCAGGGGTGCGTGCTCAGCCCCCTCCTGTACTTGCTGTTCACTCATGACTGCACAGCCAGGCACGAATCCAACACCATTAAATTTGCTGATGACACATCAGTGGTAGGCCTGATCACCGACAACAACGAGACAGCCTATAGGGAGGAGGTCAGAGACCTAGCCATGTGGTGCCAGGACAACAACCTCTCCCTCAACGTGATCAAGACAAAGCATTTCATTGTAAGGTGAAATACCTGTTGTATTCGTCGCATGTGACTAATAACATTTGATTTGATTTGAAATTACTATTGTAGCTGTAAATGGCAGATTTTTTTAATGGAATATCTACATAGGCGTACAAAGGCCCATTATCAGCAACCATCACTCCTGTGTTCCAATGGTACGTTGTGTTAGCTAATCCAAGTTTAGCATTTTCGTTAGAAAACATTTGCAATTATGTTAGGACAGCTGAACACTGTTGTGCTGATTTTAAATTAGCAATAAAACTGGCCTTCTTTAGACTAGTTGAGTATCCGGAGCATCAGCATTTGTGTGTTTGATTATAGGCTCAAAATGGCCAGAAACAAAGCCCTTTCTTCTGAAACTCGTCAGTCTAATCTTGTTCTGAGAAATTAAGGCTATTCCATGCGAGAAATTGACAAGAAACTGAAGATCTCGTACAACGCTGTGTACTACTCCCTTCACAGAACAGCACAAACTGGCTCTAACCATAATAGAAAGAGTGGGAGGCCCTGGTGCTGAGCAAGAGGACAAGTACATTAGAGTGTCAAGTTTGAGAAACAGACTCCTCACAAGTCCTCAACTGGCAGCTTCATTAAATAGTACCCGCAAATCACCAGTCTCAACTTGAACAGTTAAGAGGAAACTCTGGGATGCTGGCCTTTAAAGAACATTTTAAAAAACTAACTAGGCAAGTCAGTTACTAACAAATTCTTATTTATGATGACGGACTACCCCAGCCAAACCCAGACGATGCTAGGCCAATATTGCGCCGCCCCATGGGTCTCCCAGTGTCTGTAGTGACACCTCTAGCACTGAGATTTCAAACTTATTTTATAAAGCCCTTCTTACATCAGCTGATATCTCAAAGTGCTGTACAGAAACCCAGCCTAAAACCCCAAACAGCAAGCAATGCAGGTGAAGGAGCACAGTGGCTAGGAAAAACTCCCTAGAAAGGCCAGAACCTAGGAAGAAACCTAGAGAGGGACCAGGCTATGAGGGGTGGCCAGTCCTCTTCTGGCTGTGCCGGGTGGAGATTATAACAGAACGGGGCCAAGATGTTCAAATATTCATAGATGACCAACAGGGTCAAATGATAATAATCACAGTGGTTGTCGAGGGTGCAACAGGTCAGCACCTCAGGAGTAAATGTCAGTTGGCTTTTCATAGCAGATCATTCAGAGCATCTCTACCGCTCTGGGACAAGGAGCACACCCGGCAAACAGGTCAGGGTTCCATAACCGCAGGCAGAACAGGTGAAACTGGAGCAGCAACACAGCCAGGTGGACTGGGGACAGCAAGGAGTCATCAGGCCAGGTAGTCCTGAGGCATGGTCCTAGGGCTCAGGTCCTCAGAGAAAGAAAGGAATAGCATACTTAAATTCACACAGGACACAGGATAAGACAGGCGAAATACTCCAGATATAACAGACTGACCCTAGCCCCCTGACACAAACTACTGCAGCATAAATACTGAAGGCTGAGACAGGAGATGTCAGGAGACAATGTGGCCCCATACGACGATACCCCCGGACAGGGCCAAACAGGCAGGATATAACCCCACCCACTTTGCCAAAGCACAGCCCCCACACCACTAGAGGGATATCTTCAACCACCAACTTACCACCCTGAGACAAGGCCGAGTATAGCCCACAAAGATCTCCGCCACGGCACAACCCAAGGGTGGTGCCAACCCAGACAGATCACGTCAGTGACTCAACCCCTCTTAGGGACGGCATGGAAGAGCACCCGTAAGCCAGTGACTCCGTCTCTGTAATAGGGTTAGAGGCAGAGAATCCCAGTGGAGAGAGGGGAACCGGCCAGGCAGAGACAGCAAGTGCGGTTCGTTGCTCCAGTGCCTTTCCGTTCACCTTCACACTCCTGGGCCAGACGACACTCAATCATAGGACCTACTGAATAGATGAGTCTTCAATAAAGACTTTTAAAGGTTGAGGCCAAGTCTGCGTCTCTCACATGGGTAGGCAGACCATTCCATAAATGGTCTGTTTGCTTAGTAATGCTAGGGACAGTTTGGAGGCCTGCATCTTGTGACTGTAGCGTACGTGTGGGTATGTACGGCAGCACCAAATCTGAAGGATAGGTAGGAGCAAGCCCATATAATGCTTTGTAGGTTTGCAGTAAAACCTTGAAATCAGCCCCTGCCTTAACAGGAAGCCAGTGTAGAGAGGCTAGCACTGGAGTAATATGATCAAATGTTTTGGTTCTAGTCAATATTCTAGCAGCCGTGTTTAGCACTAACTGAAGTTTATTTAGTGCTTTATCCGGGTAGCCGGAAAGTAGAGCATTGCAGTAGTCGAACCTAGAAGTGACAAAAGCATGGATGAATTTTTTTAGTTTCAGATTTTTCCAATGTTACGTAGATGGAAAAAAGCTGTCCTTGAAACAGACTTGATATGTTCGTCAAAAGAGAGATCAGGGTCTAGAGTAACGCTGAGGTCCTTCACAATTTTATTTGAGACGACTGTACAACCATCAAGATTAATTGTCATATTCAACAGAAGATCTCTTTGTTTCTTGGGACCTAGAACAAGCATCTCTGTATTGTCTGAATGTAAAAGTAGAACATTTGCAGCCATCCACTTCCTTATGTCTGAAACACAGGCTTCCAGCGAGGGCAATTTTGGGACTTCACCATGTTTCATCGAAATGTACATGTCATCCGCATAGCAGGGAAAGTTAACATTATGTTTCCGAATGACTTCACCAAGAGGTAAAATATATAGTGAAAACAATAGTGGTCCTAAAACGGAATGTCGAGGACCACCAAAATTCACAGAGACAAAATGATATCTTTCCGACAGATAACATCTAAACTAGGCCAGAACTTGTCCGTGTAGACCAATTTGGGTTTACAATCTCTCCAAAAGAATGTGGTGATCGATGGTATCAAAAGTAGCACTAAGGTCTAGGAGCACGAGGACAGATGCAGAGCCTCGGTCTGATGCCATTAAAAGGTCACTTACCACCTTCACAAGTGCAGTCTCAGTGCTATGATGGGGTCTAAAACCAGACTGAAGTGTTTCGTATATATTGTTTGTCTTCAGGAAGGCAGTGAGTTGCTGTGCAACAGCTTTTTCTAAATGTTTTGAGAGGAATGGGAGATTCGATATAGACCGATTAGTCTTTAAAATATTTTCTGGGTCAAGGTTTGGCTTTTTCAAGAGAGGCTTTATTACTGCCACTTTTAGTGAGTTTGGTATACATCTGGTGGATAGAGAGCTGTTTATTATGTTCAACATAGGAGGGCCAAGCACAGGAAGCAGCTCTTTCAATAGTTTAGTTGAAATAGGGTCCAGTATGCAGCTTGACGGTTTAGAGGCCATGATTATTTTCATCATTGTGTCAAGAGATATAGTACTAAAACACTTGAGTGTCTCCCTTGATCCTAGATCCTGGCAGAGTTGTGCAGACTCAGGATAACTGAGCTTTGGAGGAATATGCAGATTTAAAGAGGAGTCCATAATTTGCTTTCTAATGATCATGTTCTTTTCCTCAAAGAAGTTCATGAATTTATCACTGCTGAAGTGAAAGCCATCCTCTCTTGGGGAATGTTGTTTTTTAGTTAGCTTTGCGACTTATTGTCCTCAATTAAGTTGGAAAGATAGGATGATCGAGCAGCAGTGAGGGCTCTTCGATACTGCACGGTAATGTCTTTCCAAGCTAGTTGGAAGACTTCCTGTTTGGTGTGGAGCCATTTCTGTTCCAATTTTCTGAAAGCTTGCTTCAGAGCTCGGGTATTTTCTGTATACATGGAGCTAGTTTCTTATGACAAATATTTTTAGATTTTTGGGGTGCGACTGCATCTAGGGTATTGCGCAAGGTTAAATTGAGTTCCTCGGTTAGGTGGTTAACTGATTTTTGTACTCTGATGTCCTTGGGTAGGCGGAGGGAGTCTGGAAGGGCATCTAGGAATCTTTGGGTTGTCCTAGAATTTATAGCACGACTTTTGATGATCCTTGGTTGGGGTCTGAGCAGATTATTTGTTGCGATTGCAAACATAATAAAATGGTGGTCCGATAGTCCAGGATTATGAGGAAAAACATTAAGATCCACAACATTTATTCCACGGGACAAAACTAGATCCAGAGTATGACTGTGGCAGTGAGTAGGTCCAGAGACATGTTGGACAAAACCCACTGAGTTGATGATGGCTCCGAAAGCCTTTTGGAGTGGGTCTGTGGACTTTTCCATGTGAATATTAAAGTCACCAAAAATTTGAATTTTATCTGCTATGACTACAAGGTCCAATAGGAATTCAGGGACCTCAATGAGGAACGCTTTATATGGCCCGGGAGGCCTGTAAACAGTAGCTATAAAAAGTGATTGAGTAGGCTGCATAGATTTCATGACTAGAAGCTCAAAAGACCTAAACATATTTTTTTTGTAAATTGATATTTGCTATCATAAATGTTAGCATCACCTCCGCCTTTGCAGGATGCGTGGGGGGGATATGGTCACTAGTGTAACCAGGAGGTGAGGCCTCATTTAACACAGTAAATTCATCAGGCTTAACATTTACATTTACATTTAAGTCATTTAGCAGACGCTCTTATCCAGAGCGACTTACAAATTGGCCATGTTTCAGTCAGGCCAATCACTTCAAGATTATGATCAGTCATTAGTTCATTATAACTGCCTTGGATGTGAGGGATCTAACATTAAGTAGCCCTATTTTGAGATGTGAGGTATCACAATCTCTTTCAATAATGGAAGGAATGGAGGAGTTCTTTATTCCAGTGAGATTGTTAAGGCAAACACCGCCATGTTTAGTTTTGCTCAACCTAGGTCGAGGCACAGACACGGTCTCAATGGGGATAGCTGAGCTGACTACACTGACTGAGCTAATGGCAGACTCCACTAAGCTGGCAGGCTGACTAACAGCCTGGTGCTTGGCCTGCACCCAATTTCATTGTGGAGCTAGGGGAGTTAGAGCCCTGTCTATGAGAGATGAGAGCACCCCTCCAGCTAGGATGCAGTCCGTCACTCCTCAACAGTCCAGGCTTGGTCCTGTTTGTGGGTGAGTCCCAGAAAGAGGGTCAATTATCTACAAATTCTATCTTTTGGGAGGGTCAGAAAAGAGTTTTCAACTAGCGATTGAGTTGAGACTTTGCTGTAGAGCTCATCACTCCCCCTAACTGGGAGGGGGCCAGAGACAATTACTCGATGCCAACACGTCTTTCTTTCAGTGCCTTAGACCACTGCACCGCTCGGGAGCCCCAAGAGAACTGGCAGGTGTGTGAGCTGTAGTAGTAGATCAGTACAGCATGAAATGTGAATGCATGTTGTGTGTTTTAATGTCCAGATTGGATGTGGATCACCATATGCGTGGCGACAACAGTCATATATTTGCTTTTGTGTGTGTGTGTGTGTGTGTGTGTGTGTGTGTGTGTGTGTGTGTGTGTGTGTGTGTGTGTGTGTGTGTGTGTGTGTGTGTGTGTGTGTGTGTGTGTGTGTGTGTGTGTGTGTGTGTGTGTGTGTGTGTGTGTGTGTGTGCTATACAAGCATTAACCATTTTTTATGCTAACCTGGCTCAGAGATTGGGTGTTTGTCTTGTCTTGACAGTCCTGTTTGTCCCTATGTGTGCTGAATAGGTTATTTGAGTTTGAGAGTGGCTTGTGTGCTGGTCTGTGTTATGGCCCTGCAACACTGTAGCCATCGGGTGTCCGGCATTGCCGTCAGCCGTTGAGAGAATGCTTCCTCTGAAATGAATGAAAGCTACTTCACTGCCCGTGTTGAGCTCGCGTTGCATCGCGTCTAATGGCAGCGTCCAAGCTCAACAATTGCAGAAGTTAAATAATTGATGACTGGCGCTCTTTTTCATTCTATCTTGTGAATTGAAATAATTCCAAATAAAGTTGATTTTGGTTGCATATGGCCTCGACAAAACACCATTGGTTGTTTTACTAAGATTTATGAAATCAAGAAGCTACTACTACTAGCTAGCTACATTGACTGGCTAGGTTCATAATTTAAACAAAAGCAATTTGTGTAATTAGAGGATAATTTAGTACAACCACTAGCAACAATTTTGTACTTGTACTTACACATGTGTCTGGTACCATTCCATTCCAGCCATTACAATAAAAATGTTCTCCTATATTTCCTCCCACCAGCCTCCTCTGATGTGAAGGGCCATGGCTGTTTTCTGATCATGTTGACAGGGTTATGTGTGGAAGACTGCTTGTAATAGTTCTGCTTGTGTGCAAACAGTGGAGTGTGTATGAAGAAGGCATTATGACAGGGAAATAAATCACACATTTCTTGACATTGGAAAAGGCTACTGAAAATAATGTGATTTACTCCAAATGAAACCAGAAACTCTCATACTCATCAACCCTTTCATTTAGTTTTGCTTGGAATGTAATGATCTAATGTTTTTAAATCCCTATAAAGGCATTTTTTGTGTGTGAGCTCTGATTTTGAACTCAATGCCTGCGTGTGCATTCGGTAAACCCAGTCAGAGGTTTAGAAGAGAGGACATGGTCCTTCTTATCCATCTACAGACAAGTTAACAGTTCTGTTCTGCTACAGCTTCAACATAGGCTAGTTTCTCTCGCTCTGCCTGCTCATCTTTTGATATCTCTCTCTTTTGTCTCTTTCTGCAATTTCTCCCTGCCTATCCCTCCTCTCTCTCTTGACTAGTCCTGAGTGAGGCTGATTTTCAGGCTCCAGTTCCTCACCTACACAAACACAGCCAGCTCTGCTCTGTCTCTGCCCCTGGGAACTGGCAATCATGTTTGCCCAAGGCCTCACTTTCCCTCGGTACTAAGAACTGCATTCTGAGCTACACACGCACTTATTATGCACTATACTAGTACACACGCACACTTATCCTGCCCGGTCATATGTAATTCCGTTGTACAGTACTCAAAGGAATATATACATAGTAAGACACAGAAAGACAAATTGCAAGATTGGCAAGAGTCCCCATTTTCCAGCAATAGCCACTGTATTTGTTATCCACTTATTCTGTGTGGAACAAAATCAATACATTGTGTGCTATTCTGATGTGGAGGAAGAATTCACACCTTTGTTGCTGGAAGTGTGGGCGCAGGCGCGGTGCCGTTCTGGGAAGGGGGCGGTGTCGTGGTCATCAGAAGGGGCGGGGCGGAGGTGGGTGTGTGACACAGCTGATGCACGCATCCTCTAGATGCCTCAATCACCCGATCTTTGCTACGGGTACTAGCGGCTGCAGCTTTCCCCGACCAGAGCCACACGAGTAGGCCTAGGCTACACTCCCGCTCCACCGTCGCTATCTGCGAACCTCGAATCGGACAGCTCACCGAGGAGCAGTGCTGTGCCTGCCGCTAATAGTAAGTGTGGAGCTGCTGTTTGAGCGGAGCGCTCCATCATTTCCACAGAGAAATACGCGCACCTAGTAGGCGACGCAGCGCGGCGCACATCGACACCTGCGTTTTTCTATTTTTATCGCCATTCACTGCATTGCCAATCCATTATCCTGCCGCTTTACATGGTGCACGCTGACGGGGAGAAGGATTTGGGTGATTCAAATGTTGTTGTGCAGAGCAATGAGGGAGAGGGATACCGTTCTTGTTCATATTGCTTATTGGAGTGAAAGTAAAGACGGCGAGATGGGAATGTGGCAAAAGCGAGCGGTTGTGCGCGCGAGTTGTAGTTTACGACGCTCACTCGAGCACGACCCTCCGCTTCCCCCACGGGGGGAGAGCTATTTCCCTGACCCACACGCACATTATGCAGGCCTAATTCGTGAACGGAATGAAATGCAGGGGGAAATGGGTAGATCGTGTTAATTATCTCGTTCTTCTCGTCCTTCGTTGTTGGGTTAGGGCTTTTTCGCTGGTATGGGGAAACGAGTGATGTTTCTCCATTGTGCTCTAGCATCGCCGCGTCAGCTGACAGTCACCCTGCCTGTGCACATCTGTGCGGTGAAAGGGTTGACGGAGGTTGTTTTAGCTGCTACAAAAAGAATGAAGATCATTTTTATATATTAAGAGCATAAATTGACAGACCAAGAGCAAATGTCCTACAGTAGAATTTAGACCTACCTTGGCACTTAACAGGAATAGAGCTTGCATAGGCAATAAGGCTGATTTTATTAGGCCTACATCACTACCAAACAGATGTAGCAAACACTGTATTATTGACATGTCCTGAAGCATATTATAAGTATGTGTATGTATGTGTGTGTGTGTGTGAACTAAAAGTGAGGGCTAACATGTCAGTTGTAGGTATATGGACAGTAATTTGATGATAATGGCAAGGGAGCTCTGATAAAATAGGCCTATTGAATATATTCTACTGTCTAGTGTTTACCTCTGTGCCCAGTGTTAATGCTCTGGAGGTCTTCTAGACCTAGTTTATATGAGGCCTTGAATTAAGTGAAGTGTGTGTGTAGTGGGAAGTGGTCACTTTGTTTGGGGGACAGTTTGTTTGCATTTGAGTTGTGTATATAGGGATCTATGTATGGACAATGCAGTGACAATATGGGGAGAGCATATATTGCAGGTGTGTGTGTGTACACCTATTAAATACCTCAGTGCATTTCAGCACAGGACAAGAGATTGAGAAGAATGACCTTTTTGAGAGATTTGAGGAATCGGTAAGTGTGTGAATGAGGGCACACAAGAAAGAGTGTGTGTGTGTGTGTGTGTGTGTGTGTGTGTGTGTGTGTGTGTGTGTGTGTGTGTGTGTGTGTGTGTGTGTGTGTGTGTGTGTGTGTGTGTGTGTGTGTGTGTGTGTGTGTGTGTGTGTGTGTGCCGTGCTCTCTCTGTATGAAGCATGGAGCCGATGATGTAATGCCTAGGAGTGTGTAACTGTGACAGTGAGGAGTGTAGGCACGTGCCACAGCTCAGCCAACACTGGAACAGGTCCCTCTACTGGCCCTGGGGCAGTAACGCACCCTATCTAGTTTTGAACAGCACCTTATCCCAAGGATTCAGTACTCACACTTTCACATTCGGTTCTGTTCTCATGTCCTACCTGAGATGGAATGTTAATTCTTACCTTACTATAGCAAAGTAGCATGGTAGATTAATGTGCACGGTCTTGGATTCAGGCATGAAGAGACAATGGAGAGAGAGAATTCACTCAACGGTTTGGCCGCATCTTTGCCCTGATAGGACTAGTATAGTCTACACTTGGTACAATGCACTATAAATCCAGATATTACCTTTAGGTCAATGTTCAATCAGTGATAGTTGAGTAATCAGATAGTGTTCTCCGTCTGTGGTTCAGGGGACAGTGAAATAATGATAATATAGTATGTATTCCTTATTGCACTTAGTGATGCATACACAGACATGATGTACTCTCTTTATATGCACACATACTTGGCATGACCTTCTTCTCAATGAAGTATTGATGATTTGACTCGTTTTTCCTTCTATTAGTCAGACAGTTGAAAAATACATTTTTGTTTGTCATTATCATTGGCGCAGGGGGAAGAACTTGTGTCTGTGTGTATTTGCATTTGTTTGCATGTGTGTCTCTTCAGGCATGAAGAGAAAATGGAGAGAGAGAATTTGCACAATGGTTTGGCTGCATCTTTGCTCAGAAAGGAGTAGTAGGCAACACTTGGTACAGTGCACTATAAATCCAGATATTACATAGGTCAATGTTCAATCAGTGATAGTTGAGTAATCAGATGGTGTTCCCTGTGGGTGTGGTTCAGGGACAGAATATTTGTTGGCATTTGTGTATGTTTTATCAGTTTTCGTGTGTATATAAGACAGAAGGCATATGTTAACATGCAAATGTACCAGGTGTGCAAAAAACCTGCTCTGCTAACCATCAACAAATAGTGAGAGAAAGGGTGTGAAACGAACAATACGAAGATTGTGTGAGCAGTGAGCACAGTAAGCTTTCCTTCTATGATTGTACCTCAATTGCAAATCCTGAATATGTCTGTTAATGTAGATGTGGAATGTAGTTAATATTTTGATTGAAACACTAATCAAGTAGTTATCGTCTATTAACTCAAATAAATCATATTGATGAGCTAGGCTACTTGTTAACCCTTTAAAGTTAAACTGACCGCATTAAACTACTTTGCAGATATTAAACAAACAGACAATCGTAATATCAGTTATAAATATACAATTCCCAGTTTATGCTTCAAAACCAACTTTATAAGAGGTTGTTAAAAAAAGTTTCACTTGACTCAAAATACCATGAATACTTTTTGGTTAGGGTGGCGTCACGGATGTGAAACGGCGAGCTTAGTTAGCGGTGGTACGCGCTAAATAGCGATGGGTAACGATGCTTCGTGGGTGACTGTTGTTGATGTGTGCAGAGGGTCCCTGGTTCGCGCCCGGGTATGGGCGAGGGGACCGTTTAAAGTTATACTGTTACAGTGACAGCCTATTATGACCATCTGCAAGCTTAGCAGCAAAGGCTGGACAAATATTTATCTATTTTGTTGTAATGTTAAAATACTATACAGCTTCCTATGTACATACGTGAACATCGGACCATATTTTTTTCCCCAAATAAAACAATAGCCAGTTTGGGTCGCTGTTGCATGTTTCTTTGTAAAAACAAATAGGCTATGTCTGGCCTGAAAATGTGTTTTTTTTTCTATATGGGCCCGTGCACTGATTGAGTTTGACACCCCTGAACTAGCGTATCTATTTATTTAGTGAGCTATAAACATGGAGCCTAACTTTAGCTAGCTAGCTGCTAGGAGGATGGCATGGCATTGGAGGAGTGGGTGAGTGACTGACTGACTTTCCCCTCATATCGTTTTTCAGTGGCTACAGCTAGAGATCCAGGTGTCATATGGTTAGCTAGCAAAACAATGTATATCGCTTAGCTAGCTATGCTGAAATTGAGCAACTGTTATCCAGTTAGCATATCTCTTAGTCGTCAATAAAATGCATTTGGCATCGATCAAATGGGCGGGAAGGCAGGCAGGTTCCGATTCAGTTGTTTAAAACGTAGGTTGGGACAAGCAGGCAAACTGCAGAATGACGAGCAGGTTACTTTTCTGTTTCTCAGTGCAATTTTGTAGCCTACTAGTTTAACGAGTCTGAGAGGGTTTATCTAATGTTCCGTTGTTAGATTTGAGCTAATATCGCTCTGACTACCATTAGTTGTTGATCTTGCTATTGTTGATTGTTGATGTGCATAGGCAACTGAGGGAGAGAGAGCCTGCCTTTTCATGGTTGTTTGATCAATAGGGCTGTAAAATTCCCAAATGTAAGAGGGCGCCCATGGTTTTTACATATTTACAGAAATCCATTCAGGTGTGTTTTGTGGCTTTTGGTGAATGCGTTCTAATTATCTAATGTCACGCTGATGCTGCTGCCTATTAACACACACTCCAGTTCAAAGTGAATGATGGCCAGCCTGTGTGGCAAATTGCTTATTTGCATATAGGCATACTGTAACTCTGATTGGCTATGCCGCACCGTTCTGCGTAGTCGCTGGTCCTGGACAAGACAGTTGTTTTTAGTAGGTTTTATTTGCTGCAGTGTCTATTAATTGTCCAAACGCAACTACACTGAATTCCCAAACATTCTATGAACTTATGAAAGAGTGAAAATTACCATATCTAAGTGCTCGCTTGTCAGCAAATGCAAGAAAAGGTGTCATATTCTTCCTAGAGATGTGTATAAACAGATTTTAAAAAATATTTCATGTTGCTAAAATTGTCAGTTCCACTTTAATGTCAACTGTTTTTACAGTTATACAAGATGTGCTTTCATTTTTATTGCATAAACAATTTTCTCAACTGAAAAAACACATTTGAATATTAATTTTCATATGATTTGGAATAAGGTATAAGGTATAATAACTGTATAAGGAGGAATTTCTGCTAAAATTGATACCTCAAATTGTCCTTTATTAGCCTTTACATAATTTTTGGGATAATATTCAATGTACTTCATGTACAGTGCTTTCGGAAACTATTTAGACCCCTTGACTTTTTCCAGATTTTGTTACGATACAGCCTTATTCTAAAATGTATTTAAAAAAAAATTATCATCAATCTACACACAATACTCCACGATGACAAAGCAAAAACAGGTTTTTAGAGATTTTTGCAAATGTATAAAAAACAACACCACATTTACATAAGTATTCAGACCACTTTGTTAAAGCACCTTTGGAAGCGATTACAACCTCATTTTCTTTGGTATGACGCTACAAGCTTCGCACACCTGTATTTAGGGAGTTTCTCCCATTCTTCTCTGCAGATTCTCGCAAGCTTTGTCAGGTTGGATGGGGAGCGTCGCTGCACAGCTATTTTCAGGTCTTTCCAGATATGTTAGATTGAGTTCAAGTCCGGGCTCTGGATGGGCCACACAAGGACATTCAGAGACTTGTCCCGAAGCCACTCCAACGTTGTCTTGGCTGTGTGCTTCGATTTGTTGTCCTGTTGGAAGGTGAACCTTCACCCCAGTCTGAGGTCCTGAGCACTCTGGAGCAGGTTTTTATCAAGGATCTCTATGTACTTTAGTCCGTTCATCTTTTCATCGATCCTGACTAGTTTCCCAGTCCCTGCTGATAAAAATCATCCCCACAGCATGATGCTGCCACCACCATGCTTCACCATGGGGATGGTGTCAGGTTTCCTCCAGATGTGATGCTTGGCATTCAGGCCAAAGAGTTCAATCTTTGTTTCATCAGACTAGAGAATCTTGTTTCTCATGGTCTGAGTCTTTAGGAGCCTTTTGGCAAACTCCAAGTGGCGGTCACGTGCCTTTTACTGAAGAGTGGCTTCAGTCTGTCCAATCTAGCATAAAGGCCTGATTTGGTGGAGTGCTGCAGAGATGGTTGTCCTTCTGGAAGGTTCTCCCATCTCCACAGAGGAACTCTGTCAGTGACCATCGGGTTCTTGAGTACCTCCCTGACCAAGGCCCTTCTCCCCCGATTGCTCAGTTTGGCCAGGCGTCCAGTTCTAGGAAGAGTCTTGGTGCTCCCAAACTTCTTCCATTTAATAATGATGAAGGCCACTGTGTTCTTGGGGACCTTCAATGCTGCATAAATGTTTTGGTACCCTTCCCCAGATCTATGCCTCGACACAATCCTGTCTCGGACCTCAACGGAAAATTCCTTAAACCTCATTGCTTGCTTTTTGCTCTGACATGCACTGTCAACTGTGGGACCTTATATAGACAGGTGTGGGCCTTTCCAAATCATGTCCAATCAATTGAATTTAGCACAGTTGGACTTCAATCAAGCTGTAGAAGGATGATCAATGGAAACAGGATGTTATGTAACAAAATGTGGGAAAAAGTCAATGGGTCTGAATACTTTCTGAATGTACTGTAAGTAACAAAAGTAAATGTAATTGCTAAAATACTTAAATATCAACATTAAAAGTATACACCGCGGCGGCAGGGTAGCCTAGTGGTTAGAGCGTTGGACTAGTATCCGGAAGGTTGCATATTAGAGTCAGTAAGGATGACCAGGGATGTTATCTTGATAAGTGAATTGGATCATTTCCCTGTCCTAAGCATTCAAAATGTAACATACTTTTGGGTGTCAGAGAAAATGTGTAGAGTAAAAAGGTTTTAACATTTTATTTAGTGAAGTGTGTGTCTTCTGTACAGTATGTCAACCCCTTTACTCTCTTCCTTGTATTTGTGTGTAGTATATAATTAACTTCTTTATTTTGTGTCAGTTTGTCATCTCAATAGTAACCTTAGCCCTGATTCAAACACCACTCTGTCGCCACACCAAACTAAAAAATGTCACTTTCTCTTTGGAAGAGAGAAGATCGAGTGCCGTTTGAAACCATTGTGTACCTAATTTTTTCCACAAAGAAATTACACATTTTTAAAAAATGAAAAGCTGAAATGTCTTGTCAATAGGTATTCAACCCCTTTGTATGGCAAGCCTAAATAAATTCAGGAGTAAAAATGTGCTTAATAAGTCACCATCAGTTGCATGGACTCAGTCTGTGAGCAATAATAGTGTTTAACATGATTTTCAAATGTCTACCTCATCTTTGTACCCCACATATACAATTATCTGTAAGGTTCCTGAGTCAAGCAGTGAATTTCCAACACGTTTAACCACAAAGACCAGGAAGGTTTTTCAATGCTTTGCAAAGAAGGGCACCTATTGGTAGATGAGTAAACATTTAAAACAGACACTGAATATCCCTTTGAGCATGGTGAAGTTATTAATTACACTTTGGATGGTTTATCAGTACACCCAGTCACTACAAAGATACATGCGTCTTTTTGAACTCGTTTGACAGAAGGGAAGGGAACTGCTCAGGGATTTCACCATGAGGCCAATGGGGACGTTAAACCCGTTCTAGAGTTTAATAGCTGTGATAGGAGAACTCCAAAATACTAATCTAATTTAAAGTGTGAAAAGAAGGAAGAATTCCAAACACATGCATCATGTTTGCAACAGGGCACTAAAGTAGTACTGCAATGTCCTGAATACAAAGTGTTATGTTCTGAGCAAATCCAATTGCTGAGTACCACTCTCCATATTTTCAAGCATAGTGGTGGCTGTATCATGTTATGGGTATGCTTGTAATTGTTAAGGACTGGGATTTTCCTAGAAAAAATCCTGGTTCAGTCTGCTTTCCACCAGACACTGGGAGATCTATTCACCTTTCAGCACAATAACCTAAAACAGAAGGCCAAATACACACTGGTTATCAAGAAGACAGTGAATGTTCCTGAGTGGCCTAGTTACAGTTTTGACTTAAATCTGCTTGAATATCTATTGCAAGACTTGAAAATGATTGTCCAGCAATGATCAACAACCAATTTGACAGAACTTGAAGAATTCTGAAAATAATAATGGGCAAATACTGTACAATCAAGGTGTGCAAAGCTCTTAATGACTTACAGGAAAAACTCAATAATGTCCAATAAAGGGGTGTGACTACTTCTGAAATTAGATATTTATGTATGTCATTTTCAATAAATGTATTTAAAAAAATGCTAAGCACATTTTATTCACTTTGTCATTGTGGGGTGTTGTGTGTAGATGGGTGAGATTTTTAAAAAATGTTATCAATTTTTAATTCCGGCTGTAACACAACAAAATGTGGAATAAGTCAAGGAGTATGAATACTTTCTGAGGGCACTGTAGGTGCCGGTACTCATTTGGTGCCGTACTGTTTACATTTACTGTTTACATTTTAGGTGCAAGAGCTCCACAATACTTTTGAGCTAATATTCTACAAGAGGAACAGGAGCAGTAGAACATTTGAGGTGCTGATACTCAGCTCCTGCCCAAGTCAAGCACGGATGGTCTCAGATATCGCAGTTGGAGGACTTCTTCATCCTCCTCCTTCTGTTACGTATAGTGTGTGTTTGTGTGGGCATGTACTCTCTCTTTACCTTCTCCCTCTCGATGTCTCTGTGTGTCCTGCAGTGCATGTCGGCTGGTGCTGCCTCCCTGCCCTCCATCATGGCACGTGTGGAGTGTGGGGGGATGAGTGAGAAGGGGCGCCCCCAGGGCATGGGAATTGTGGCCAGCGGGGTATTCTCCTCAACCAACACCTCTGGCCAGCAGCAATAGCAGCAGGAGATCGCCATGCGGAGCGTGGGCACCCGCACCACCCAGCAGAACAGCCTGCCTCGTGCCCCACCACCACCCCCCTCCACTTCCACCCACAGGGGCAGGGGCTTGGAAGATAGGAGTTACAGCATCGAGAGGTCCTCTCAGCAACCTCCTCCCCTGACCCATGCTAAGGGGACTACGGCTGACGAACGAAGCTTTGCCACAGTGGAGCACTCTTCTTCTTACTACGGCATCGAGCGTCCTCTGCCGCTCTGCGAGAGAGCAGAGAGAGAGAGGCCCCCCGCCCATAACAATGGAAGCAGACAAGTCTCCAATGGAAATAGGGGCGTTTCCAATGGGAACCGAGCAGTGGTGGGTAACAGTGAGAGGCAGGTGTCCAATGCAGTGTTTTTGAATGGAGGCGGGCGGTGTGATGGGCGGGACCAGAGGGATGGGGGGCGAGAAGTGCAGAGAGGGGCAGTGAGTTTGGACGTTTGCGGGAACAACGAGGTCTCGCTGAACAATGATCGAAACAGTAGCCAACAACTAGCTCAGTACAAAGAGGCGGGCGCCAGCGCAGCCAAACTGGATAACCATAACAACCCCCCCAACATCCTCCCCATCTCTGGGAAGCTGGAGAAGGTTCAGGTGAGTCTCCTCTCTCTCTCTCTCTCTCTCTCTCTCTCTCTCTCTCTCTCTCTCTCTGTGTGTGTGTCCAAATACAGGCTGTAAGTTGAGTATGAGGGTGCATGTTGAAAGTGTGTTGTGCATGTGTGTGTATTTGTACAGGAATGTATATAAAAAGCTGTCATAAATTGATATACTGTACTTTGTTACCTAGCTGCCTGAGTTATTTCTCCTCTCCCCTCAACTCCTCCATGCATTCTAATAGCATTAGCCTTTACTTAGCTGTTACTGTTCTTTATGATAGATTTCTGAAAAGGTCTCATACTGGACATTTGTTTTTTGTATATCTGCATATAATTTGTGTACCGGTACATTAACAAACCACAGTAAATGCTCTTAATCCCCATTTGAAATTCACATGTAGCGTCAGTATGCTTGCTGCTTAATTAATTACACGTATAGCAGCATATTCATAATCTCTGTCAACCTAATTGTCAGATAATGTATGTTATACAGTCCTTGCGTTACATTTCACCACCAATGCCATTTTCCATCATCCCCCATCCAGAGCAACGATGGATTGGTCCGCCCCTCTGCCTTCAAGCCTGTAGTGCCCAAGAGCTTCCATTCCATGCAGAATCTGGTGTGCCCCCCCCAGACCGGAAGAGGGGGCCGCAGCCCCGGAGGAGGGGTCGGAGGTGGGGCTGGAGGGGGTGGGGGTCCCAGTCTACCTGGACCCCTCAGAGAGACAGACAGCTCTGGCAGCCAGGGTGGAGGTACCAGAGGCGGGGGAGGTGGTGGCAGTAGGGGTGGAGGTCAGGGGAGCCTCTCCGACTCAGGGAGGAACTCTCTAACCAGCCTGCCCACCTACGCTGGCTCCAGCTCGGGCTACGGGCCCCCGCCTGTCCTAGGGCCTCTGAGTGCCTCCACCAGCCACATCAACCGCCTGGGGACCACAGGGGCCCTGGAGAAGATGGACAAGCCTGGTGGCGTTAGCGGTAATAGTGGATACCAGAACGGACTGAGTACCTCGGATAGTGGTCGCTCCTCCTCTGGGAAGAGCTCCTCATCCTATCAGAGGCTCAGCCACCTGAGTGACGCCCCCCCCCTCCGCCCCTCGCCCTCCTCCGATGACGTCATCCAGGACCTGGAGGATCGGCTATGGGAGAGAGAGCAAGAGGTGAGTTGAGACAGATGTAGATGACGAGAGAGGGAGAGAGGAAAAGGGAGAAGAAAGAATGGATACTACTGGGGGGTGCAGGAGGAGATTTAATATATTATATTGTAGAAGAAAGCAACAAACAAATAGTGCCAGTGGTGCAAATTATCACAACTATAGGACAGTGAATGCAGTTATTTTATATAATCACAATAAATTGTTATTTGAAATTTGAGGAATTTGCATAACCCATGGAGGGCATAGGTAACTGTACTAGTGATCTTACTGTTTACCTAATACTGTCTATGGCTTAAGAATAACCCATACATAGCTTACACGTTCCTGTTATTTTTTATTTATTTTTTATTTATACTATTTTGATATTGAGTACTGCACTGTTGGGAAGGGCTTGAAAGTTAAGCATTTCACAGTACTTGTGCATGTGATAAATACAACTTGAAACTAAAACCGCTGGGAAACTGGTTGGGTGAGTTGATAAACTGGTCAGGTGGGTGTGCCCTAAACTCGCCGAGCGGACAACTGTATTTTTATTAGCTGACGGTAAACCAGGTAAGACCCATTAGGTCTTTGGTCTGAAATAGTAGTACAAGTTATTCAAGTACTGAGGGCTTGGAGGTAGCGATATTTGACTAGTGGGGCAGTAACCTCGATGATGGATGGCAGCCATTTTGTGAATTCCCCATCACCCCCTGCAGCTACATGTGAATTACAGATGAGTTACTTCCTTTCCTCCTCTCCCAGGTGCTCCACATGCGCCGTAATCTGGACCAGAGTGAGGTGGCCATCGTCCAGGTGTTTGAGGAGAAGCAGCGCGTGTGGGAGCGCCAGATGGACGAGCTGCGGCAGAATTATGCCTCACGCCTGCAGCAGGTGATGGCTCCTTAGTTCACAGATTGTGGTCGTAGGCTATACACAATAGCATTTGCCATGGCTGCATGGCAAACACTGAGAAAGACAAAGAATGAGCGTTGAGAAGTAGTTTAGTCAAATTCTGTGCAAAATTTTTCCCACTTACCTTATTTCAAATAGTACACTCAATATGGCCGCCTCCAGTATACCCATTGTCGAATGTTGATTTGAATCGGGAATCTCCATTCTACCAAATGTATTTCTACCCAGGTGACGCGTCGCGCCCAGCGCTCCCAGAGTGCCTTGCAGGCCCAGATCACCCGTCTGTCGCAGGACAAGCGACGGCTGCATGAGGAGATGGCTGCGCTGCTGGCCCAGAGAGAGGAGCTGGAGAGGAAGTGCCTGGACTACAGGAAGGAGCAGGCTGACATCCTGCCACGCCTGGAGGAGACCAAATGGGAGGTGAGAGAGGGGACCCGGGGGTTAAGAGGGTAGTGTGCATGGCTGGGTGTGGGATACTAGAGAGATGGGTGAGGTTTACAAGTTAACTGGGAGGAAGGTAAACTTTAGGGAGCATGACAAGTGAGAGGGAGAATGTGAAAAGGAGTGCTGAGAATAAATAGTAGATGTCCATGCTAAAAGCGACAAAGGGCAATACTGTCTAAACCAATGGTCAGATGTGTCCTATTTGTTCTGTGCAAATGCTTTTTGATCATTAGCACACAATGCAGCAGTAGCTGTCCTATACTGTAAGTGCACATCCATTACACAGACTCATGCCCTTTACATTGGTGCTTGTTGATCTCTTTTTCAACCATGTCCATGTCTTTCATCCCCCTCCCTGTCAGGTGTGTCAGAAGGCAGGGGAGATCTCCCTGCTGAAGCAGCAGCTGAGGGAGAGCCAGGCGGAGGTGACCCAGCGGGCGGGGGAGATGGTGGCCCTGCGGGGCCAGCTGAAGGAGGCCAACGCCCAGTTGAGGGACTGGGAAGAGGCCATGTTGGGCCTCAAGGACTCCTACAGCACCAAGAGCCTGGAGCTGGAGCGCTGCGAGGGGGAGCTGCAGAAGACTCTGTCCGAGGTAGGGTTGAGGTCTGGAGAGTCAGAGACGGACCTGAAACACTAACTACCACTTGAAGGGTTGTTCTGGTCTGTGCACCACACGTTTTGAGCTCTTGAGTCACTCACATGCATACAGTACAGATACAGTCATTCAAATACACTTTGAAAGACACAAACAATACTCTCTCTCACATGACACGCATTAAGTGAATTAGCTACCACTTACTCTCTTAACTCCTGATTGACTCTCCGGCCTCTCCTCCCTGTGTCTCTCCAGGTCTCTCAGCTGAGGGACAAGCTGGGAATATTTGAGGCTGAGGTGGTAGGGCTGAAGCGGGCCCTGGGTGAGCTCAATGTGAGGGATAGGGCTGTCGAGGCTAGTGGTGGAGGGAGCAGGGAAGCATCCAGGACCAGAGTGGGGCTTCCCTCGCCACACAGCCCACCTGAAGGCTCCGCCTTCTCCTACCCGGCCCTGCCTCCACCTCCCGCCCCCCCCCCAGATGCCATACTGAGTTTGCAGAGCGATGAGGTTCAGTGCCAGGATGCCCACCATCGCCAGGAGGCTCACATGCGTCAGGAAACTCATCAGCGTCAAGAGGCCCAACTGCGGCAGGAAATCCACCAGCAGCGCCAGGAGGCCCACCAGCAGTGGGAGGAGGCAGGGGACCTGCGCCGGCAGCTGGAGCACCTCCAAGGCGAGCTGCGTCTGGAACGACAGCAGCGTGAGCGACAGGCACTCACCTTCAAGAAGGAGCGCCATGTGTGGATGGACGAGAAAGAGCATGTGCTCAAGTACCAGGCCCAGCTGCAGCTCAGCTATGTGGAGACCCTGCAGAAGAACCAGGCCCTGGAGCTTCGCGTGGGCCAGCTGGGCTCCAAGCTCACCTCCACCAACACCACCCCCTCGCCCACCTCACCACCCCCACTGTCCCCCATCCCCCTGCCTGCCCCTGTCACTCCCCTACCCTCCCTCTCTCTCTCCCCACCTCCCCTTGCTGAGGACAAGAAGCTCCCTCCCGCCCTCCACCAGCTGGCCCCTCCCTGGCCGGTACTCACCCGTCTGGAGAGGATAGAATCCACAGAGATCTAGATTCTATGTGCTCTAGATCCATAATGCTCCAGATCCATAATGCTCCAGAACACTACAGAGCCGTTCAATTTAGCTTATACACACTTTTATAATAATTCAACAGTATCACATATCAATAGCATTCATTTTGTAGTCCTAAATAGTTGTACTCACTGCTACCCCGGGGCGGTCCTAGGACGCACTGCACTACGGATGGCAGAGAGAGGCATGGGGAAGGAAAAGAACAGTTTACTCTGGTTTTCAAAGACGCTCTTCAAGCCACCCTGTATGTAGGTTTTAGTTCTATTGATCGGCAATCCACTGAACATTTAGGTTGGGGTGAATTTTGGGATCAAGAGTAGCACACTATTGGAAAAGCTATTGTTGCATTGACATTAGCATGAAATGAAATGAATATATTATAAAGCGAAGACAGTCTGGGAGAAAGATTCTCCTCAAGGCAGCCTCTAGAAATTATGTGAAATTTAAAAAATCTCAATTTAAATCAAGCCAAATACTACTACTAAACATGTACTACTACAGTTGTCAAATACTGTAAAAGTAAGGATAAGGAAACTACCCTGCAGATTCTGTCTGGGCCTATTTGTAAATTGTCACAATAACTGACAGTGTAAAGACCGAGAATGAAATATTTTTGATTTAGAGTTTGATTTTGATTTTTTTTAAAATTATTAATTTCACCTTTATTTAACCAGGTAGGCCAGTTGAGAACAAGTTCTCATTTACAACTGCGACCTGGCCAAGATAAAGCAAAGCAGTGCGACAAAAACAACACAGAGTTACACATGGAATTAACAAACGTACAGTCAATAACACAATAGAAAAATCTGTATACAGTATGTGCAAAATGAAGAAAGGAGGTAAGGCAATAAATAGGCCAATAGTGGCGTAGTAATTACAATTTAGCAATTTACACTGGAGTGATGTGTAGATGAGGATGTGCAAGTAGAAATACTGGTATGCAGAAAAACAAATATGGGGATGAGGTAGATAGTTGGTTGGATGGGCTATTTACAGATGGGCTGTATACAGCTGCAGCGATCTGTAAGCTGCTCTGACAGCTGACGCTTAAAGTGATTTTTGCAATTTGTTCCAGGCATTGGCAGCAGAAAACTGGAAGGAAAGGCGGCCAAAGGGGTGTTGGCTTTGGGGATGACCGGTGAAATATATCTGCTGGAGCGCATGCTATGGGTGGGTGTTGCTTTGGTGACCAGTGAGCTGAGATAAGGCAGAGCTTTACCTAGCAAAGACTTATAGATGACCTGGAGCCAGTGGGTTTGGCGACGATTATGTAGTGGGGACCAGCCAACGAGAGCATACAGGTCGCAGTGGTGGGTAGTATACGGAGCTTTGGTGACAAAACGGATGGCACTGTGATAGACTGCATCGAAATTGAGCTGAGTTGAGTGTTGGAGGCTATTTTGTAAATGACATCGCCGAAGTCAAGAATCAGTAGGATAGTCAGTTTTACGAGGGTATGTTTGGCAGCATGAGTGAAGGAGGCTTTGTTGCGAAATAGGACGCCGATTCCAGATTTAACTTTGGATTGGAGATTCTTAATGTGAGTCTGGAAGGAGAGTTTACAGTCTAGCCAGACACCTACTACACCATTTGTAGTAGTGATGCTAGTCGGGTGGGCGGGCGGGCAGCGATCAGTTGAAGAGCATGCATTTAGTTTTACTAGCATTTAAGAGCAGATGAAGGCCACGGAAGAGTGTTGTATGGCGTAAAACACAGCTTTATCAACCTCTGTACATAAAGGGTCTTGAAGAACAACATTGAATACTACTGGTGTCAGATTTGCAGCATGACTGTTGGGCATGTGTTGTTACTGTATGCCCTTAACAAGTTGGCCAGGGCCAGTTCGTCTGTTTTAATTCACATGGTTAACATTAGGAACAAGATATGATTCAGGTAAACAGGGGGAGATCCATCCATACAGCCTCCCCCTGTGACTTTATTGGTGCTTTAAGAACACACCAAATCACGAAGGAAACAAACCAAAAGGTTAAGATACAGAAGCTGTTTTAAGGGGTGTGAGATGTGTTTTTCAGGAGTGTGTTGCATTGTGTTATTAAGGGGGGGGGGCGTTTAATAATGTGCTTGGTTGAGATGGGAAAATGAGGCTTCAGAACCCTAAAGGCTGGGATTGCATGACAGGATCAGTTGTATTAACCAATCAGGGATCTCCAAAGCTTTGATGGGTCTGCAGCTGTGAATGATTGACGGCACATTGTATTTGTTGGGCGTAGAAGGCTTTGTTTCCTCCATCTCCAGTGATGCCGCACATGTAGATTCCTCTGTGCTATCAGTAGCTGCAGTGACTGAGGACAGCCACCTTGTGGCGACAACAACTGACACAAAATGACTCAATCAATCCCAGGATGACGAATCAGCTGCAAACCTCTTAGCATTTTACTTTGTTTCGAAACTATGTAGGCGACAGCTAAAAGCAGCTTGTAATTTGTTGACGTTCTAGATGCTTTTGGTCTCCATTGATATTTCTTAAAGTGACAAAAAGGGGTGTGTTAGTGATTAATTAATGATTACTTAAACATAAAGGTTGGTCAATGAAGCTGCTTATCTACGCAAAGTGTATATTTAAGATCACTAGCAGCAGGTGGTAGCTGAGCCAGCAGACATGATGGTGTTGGATGCTAATCGTAAAATTCAGACTTTATAGGAAGAGTAATGCATTTTTGGAATGATTCTTTGAGATAATGGAGTGTACTTGTGTGGTGTACTTGTTTGAACAGGTCCCACCCTCATTTGAAAAAAACTATGTATATGTCAATATATACTACCTTTATAGATCTCTAGAATATATTTGGCTATATGGGACATTTTACAATATATTAAAACTATTCTAAACATTAGTGTGTACAGTATATGTTGACATATATTTTTTCATGGGTCTGGGAAATTTAGAGAATATCTTTGAAGTCAGGGGTGAAAGAAGTGAGGACTTAAAAAAGAATTAATGTTAAAGGGAGGATAAGAAGAGGAAAAGAAAGAGGTAGAGCAAGGGATGGAGGGCCCACACCCTCAGTTTTGGGGCAACATTTGCTGCTATGTACTTTTGTTGTGTCCTGCTGTGTTCTTAGTAGAAACAGAAAGGCAGTGTACTTGGATGTAAATATTATTGTTATTTATTATGTGTACATATTTATTCAAATATATCAAGCTTATTACGTGTGAATAATTTAAGAGGATTATTATGAATTAATGAGACAGACATTTCCGCTTTTATTTTTTAAACTATATCAATATAAATATATAAATATATACATATATATGAAATCTTTTTAATTTTGATCTACTACATGGTACAGTACAACTGAAGCTATTGTTCAAAAACGAATATGTTAGATTTTGTGTGTTTCAACTCTTGTAATGTCTTAAAAGACAAAATGGTATCAAGTTTCTTTTTGTATTTATTTTGTGTTACTGAAAAATGGCTTGAAGAAAACATATCTTAGCAAATATGAATTTAATGATTAAAGATGTGATTAAATCTTGAATAACTCATTTTGTTGCCCACAGGGTGTTCACACATGCTCACTATGAATAAAGCTCAATACTCAATATCTGACTTTCAATTTTAAACATGTTGAAGTAGTTCTAATCTCTTATTAGAAATACAGTTGGCCAAGCATTGTCAAGTTAGGATAATTGGATACAGTTGGTCAATTACTTCCAATTTCAGTATTAGGATAGTATCATGTAATATATTGATTGATTGCATGATTTCACATTCATTTGAGCAACTGCATAAGTAGGAAAACCCTGCCTTCCACATCTGCAGAATTCATTTAATATATACTAGGAGAGCGGTCTAGTGCACAGCTACTTCGACAAAGAGTTCGCTTTCGCTGACGTTACTATTTTTGTACTCGCACAGCGCCGTAGGTCAGAGCTCATCAGCGACCTTACAGACAAGGATGTTTCTGAAATGTCATAAAAAAATGATATATACTTTTCCTTGTGCAAGATATTGCAATTATCGGTGAGTTTGCTTTGTTTTGTATATATGGCAAACTGCAACTGGCTAGTATTGTGGAATAAATTAGCTAGCTAATACAATTTATCATACTTAGCTAACGTTAGCTAGCAACTCATTCCAAAGTGGCTACCTGATTAGTTAAGATTAGCTACTGAAAACTTCAGGGGAGAGCTCGCCAGTCTACTGTACTGTGTTCTTCTTTGCCACCAATGTTATAGCTTACCCGGCGTTATCAATTATGTATATTAATATCCTAACGTTAGTTAGCTATAGGAAACCCAGCTAGCTAGCTATATCCTGAACAAGATTCCACATGGCCCTCGTATAGGCTGTTCTGTTAATATGGATGAAGTAGAAATGTCATCTCTAGAATTGAAGCAGCATGCACCTTACATTTTAGGAACAATATATCTATAGTTACAGCTTCTATCTCAAGGCCATCAGACTGTTAAACAGCCACCACTAACATTGAGTGGCTGCTGCCAAGACACTGTCATTGACACTGACCCAACTCCAGCCATTTTAATAATGGGAATTGATGGGAAATGATGTAAATATATCACTAGCCACTTTAAACAATGCTACCCTTACCTAATGTTACTTACCCTACATTATTCATCTCATATGTATATACTGTACTCTACATCATCGACTGCATTCTTATGTAATACATGTATCACTAGCCACTTTAACTATGCCACTTTGTTTACTTTGTCTACACACTCATCTCATATGTATATACTGTACTCGATACCATCTACTGTATGCTGCTCTGTACCATCACTCATTCATATATCCTTATGTACATATTCCTTATCCCCTTACACTGTGTATAAGACAGTAGTTTTGGAATTGTTAGTTAGATTACTTGTTGGTTATCACTGCATTGTCGGAACTAGAAGCACAAGCATTTCGCTACACTCGCATTAACATCTGCTAACCATGTGTATGTGACAAACAACATTTGATTTGATTTAAACCAACAACCTAATAATTCCTGCACATTCTCTGCCTTTCAGCTTCTGAGGTGGATGTCTGTGGGATCATTATGCCATGTGGCTAGGCTACGCCGTCTCTCCCTAGCCCTCCATTGGCAGTTCCACAGAGCTCGGCATCTGCACAACGCTTATGGAGAACCTGAAACGGAGGGACTCGATGAGGAGGATGGGAGGGAAGGGGTACATCCCGGGGGCTACAGGTTACAGTACAACCCCTCCTCTTACTATCGGCCTCAGCATGACCCTGGAGCCTCCCTGAGCAGGTTGGAGATGGAGGAGCAGTGTCAGTCCACCGTCACCTCTGCCTTCAGGCAGCTGAGTAACCGCTACAGTGTCAGCTCCTCACGCCGCCTATCCAGCACCAAGAACACTCTGCTGGACCTGGCCTTCAACAGAGGCACTGGGGCTAAGGCAGAAAGGGCAACCCCCTACCGCACAGAACCCCTAACCCCAGACGTCAAAGGCGACCCCCGTGCCTTCCAGACATGCCGCCCAGAGTACTCAGCCATGACCCTTGACCTGTCCCAGCGGCCTGCCCCAGTCCATTCCAAGCAGGCCTTTTTCCTGTTGCACAAAGTAACCATCCTGAAGGGCAGCATGGAGCCTGTGGATGTAACTGGTTTCCTCACCAAACTTAGCCACCTGCACCCTGACCAGACACCTTTAGTGAGGGGTGACACGCGTTTCATCATGCTGCTCCGCTACTCAGTGGAAAACCTGAGTCACTTCAGCCACTCCCAGCTACTGAAGGTGCTGAGGTCGTTCGTTTGGCTGGGCCTGCCCCCCACTCACAGCATGCTGGGGCTGTATGAGGCTGAGCTGGGCCGCAGGGCCGGGGAGATGGGCCTCCACCAGCTGCTGTTGGCTGCAGACCTGTGGCGCTGCCTTAGGAGGTCTGTGCCTCAGTACCTGCAGTGCCTGTATGACTGCGCCAGCCTGCACTTAGGCCAGGTAGGTGTCCCTGAGATAGTCCAGCTTCTGTATCTGATGGGGGAGGGCAGGCACTGCCCCAAAGAGCTAGTTCACCCCTTAGAGCAGATACTAATGCGTCACCTGGACCAGCTGGAGCCAGAGGAGGTAGGTGCTGTGTGCCTGGGCCTGTTCAAGTCCCAGACAGCACTCTCGGAAGGATCGGTGAACCGGCTGGTGGACAGGGCCCACTCGGTTGTGTATGAGATGAGTGACTTTGCCATGGTGAATGTAATGAAGCTGCTGCGTTTTAGCTACCTGGACCATCGGGCTTGGCTTGAGGTCATGGCGCATGAGGTGCCTCGCCGTGCCCCCAGCATGGGCGTCCAGGGTCTGATGCATGTGGCACTGGCCTGCTCGTCCCTGCATTACCGCAACGAACGCATCCTCCTGGCTGTTGCTGAGCGCCTGCCGTCGTTAGCGCCACACTGTCGGAGCAAAGACTCGGGCAAGCTGATATGGGCCTTTGGGACCCTAGGTGTCTTGCCCAGCCAGTGCCCTAACTTCTACCCCAGCCTCATTGAGGCCCTCCGGCAGAGAGAGGATGAGTTCCAGCGCTATCCTGAGCACCTCCTAACCGGCCTCCTCGGCCTGGCATTTATCTGTCAGCTCCCTGAGGACCTTGTGGCGTTAGCTTTGAGCCCCGAGTTTGTTAGCCTAGCCACCAGGTCCAAACAGCTGGATCTGAAGAAAGACTTGTTCACTCTGGATGGGACAGTGGCGTTGGAGCTGCCTCACTGGACTGGCCCGCGGCTGAGTAGAGAGCTGCGGGAGGAGACAACGGAGATTCTGTGGCGCTTTGCCCAGAAGGACGTGTGTCAGAAGGTTGAGGTCCTGGAGGCAGAGGCTGTGTTACGGGACCTTTTGGGTGGAGAGGAGTTTGTGAGCAAACTAATGATCCTGCCTCACACCCGCTCCATCGACCTGGAGGTGCATTTGAACCCTGTCGGACAGCCGCTACCTGTGACCTCAGTGCAGACATACCCCATTTCTTCTGGCTCTTCTACTCAGGGCTGGGAGAAGATCAACACAGGAGTCACTCTCACCGAGGACCTTTTGACTCAACTTACCAATGGCAGAAAGACCCCCCTTCCCCCAACCCAAGCTTTTCAACTGCCCCTCCTCCGAAGGACAGAGCCGGATGAGGGAGGGGGGCTGTTCAGTGTGGGAGTCGATCTGACGGACGGGCTTGTGGGGACTCTGACCAAACGTAACAACCCAGGCCCACTCCCCAGGGACTCCCACAAAGCCTCCATAGCCCCCATCAGACTGGCCATCCAGGTGACGAACAGGAACCACTACTGCTACCGCTCTCCACAGCTGCTGGGGCTGCACGCCATGAAAAGGAGGCAGCTGAAGCTGACTGGATACCGAGTGGTGGAGCTGCCTCACCGTGAGTGGTTCCCTCTGCTGAGGCGAACCCACGCTGAGAAACTGGCCTATATGCACTGCAAGGTTTACGGCACCCTTGACTGACGTGTTCACGTGTGTTTTTTTTTCAGTAAGCTTATGGGCAATCCTTGTTGAGAGGCTGTTGAATAATGTCAGACTTTTACCTTGTCAGCTCGGGGATTTGATCCAGCAACCTTTCGGTTACTGGCCCAACACTCTAACCACGAGGCTGCCTGCCACCCCTGATCAGTGTGAGAGGTGTCAAATAAATGTTATGACTGCAAGATTTTGAACAGCAGCCAAACATGACTTCTGCATGTTCTTCATGTGTGGGATGGGACATTTTTTGTTGCTAGGCCTAAGCTAAATGGTAAAAGAGGATCTATTAAGCGAATTTAATGTATGAATACTTTGAATGTACAGTACATATCACTTCCCCACTGTTGACATGTTTGCAGTATTCCATTAAATGTTTGATGGTTCATTAAAAACCGCTTCAGAGAACTCATTTTAGTATCTTCTGTGTCATAACTCGGGGTGGTAGGCGACATGCAGTACCTTCGGGAAGTATTCAGACCCCAGCTTTATTCTAAAATTGATTAAATTGTTTTTTCCCCCTTATTAATCTACAAACAGTAGCCCATTTTTTAAAACAGTTTTTTATTAAAAGTAAAAAACAAAAGACATTACATTTACAGAAGTATTAAGACCCTATACTCAGTACTTTGTTTGATTGGGTTCAAGTCTGGTTTCTGGCTGGCCCACTCAAGGACATTCAACGACTTGTCCCTAAGCTACCCCTGCATTGTCTTGGCTGTGTGCTTCGGGTCGTTGTCCTGTTGGAAGATGAACCTTCGCCCCAGTCTGAAGTTTAGTGCACTCTGGAGCAGGTTCATCAAGGACCTCTCTGTACTTTGCTCCGTTCATCTTTGCCTCGATTCTGACGAGTCTCCCAGTCACTGCCGCTGAAAAACAACCCCATAGCATGATGCCGTCACCACCATGCTTCGCCGTAGGGATGGTGCCAGGTTTCCTCCAGACGTGACACTTTGCATTTAGGCTAAGAGTTCAATCTTAATTTCATCAGACTAAGAGATTACTTTTTCTAATGGTCAAAGTCCTTTTTAGGTGCCTTTTGGCAAACTCCAAGCGGGCTGTTGTGTATTTTACTGAAGAGTGGCTTCCGTCTGTCCACTCTACCATAAAGGCCTGATATGTGGAGTGCTGCAGAAATGGTTGTCCTTCTGGAAGGTATGAGCTTTGTCAGTGACTATCAGATTCTTGGTCACCTCCCTGACCAAGGCCCTTCTACCCCAATTGCTCAGTTTGGACCGGGTGGCCAGCTCTAGGAAGAGTCTTGGTGGTTCTAAACTTCTTCCATTTAAGAATGGTGGATGACACTTTGTTCTTGTGGACCTTCAATGCTGCAGACATTTTTTGGTACCCTTTCCCAGATCTGTGCCTCCACACAATCCTGTCTCGGAGCTCTACTGACAATTCCTTCGACCTCATTGCTTGGTTTTTGCTCTGACATGCACTGTCAACTGTGGGACCTTTATATAGACAGGCGTGTGCCTTTCCAAATAATGTCCAATCAATTGAATTTACCACCGGTGGACTCCAAGTTGAAACATCTCAAGGATGATCAATGGAAACCGGCTCCATCTGAGCTCAATTTCGAGTCTCATAGCAAAGGGTCTGAATACTTTTTTTGTTTGTATAAATTTGCAAACATGTCTGAAAACCCCATAATGACAAAGCAAAAACAGGTTTTGTGTGTAGATTGCTGAGGATTTTTTTAAATCCATTTTAGAATAAGGCTAAAACATAACAATGTGGAGAGTCAAGGGGTCTTATAACTTTCCGAAGGCACTGTAGCCTATCAGACCCCCCCCCCCCCCCCTCGATTTTATGGGTTTTTAATATTGCGATATTTACCAGCTTATAACCTTACGTTTTGTGCCATTTACCCCCAGTCCAGCTGTCTATACAGTATAGATATCTGATTCATGTCTGCCACATATGTGATTTGGCCTAAAATGTTCTATTATATTTCGCCAACCCCTAAATCCAGCAGTTCTTTTTTTCTCCCAGCTATGTATTTCTGCTTCACTATGCACATGCATTCATGTATTTCATTTAATTAAGAAAAGTTATGAGGTTTTCATGTTATTGAGTGGAGGCACATATGTGAAGGGTTTAAATTACCATTTGTTAATGTTAATCAGGAATTCAAAGTAGGATCTTAAATCTAAAGCCCATGTGCCCTTTTGTACGTGCAGGAAATTAAAATATTCTTGATTGACTGTTCATCCACCTGGTTCTCCAGATTTGAGTTATTAGTGTGTGAGTTTGTTTGCGTGTGGGTGAGAGTAATCGAAGGCCAAGCGTACAAAATGAAGAACACTAAACGATAATCAGAGGTGTGGTGCAACTTCATGACCAGAATTGATACGCCTTTATTTATCCAGTTGTGTTCTTGAGGCAGGGAGTATAAAAAGGGACAGCATGTGTTATTTATAGGAGATTTTCTATTCGCTACATGTCAACAACTATACATCCTTTACTTTGACAAAGTGTTTTAAATCAGAAAAAAATGACACAAGGCATGGCATGAACAATTACCGTCAACATGAAGGTTTTCACATTTGTCATAGCCATATTCTTCATTTCATGTGTTAATTTACAAAACACTAATGGCCCTTTTTAAAAGAGGCTATTCAGTCAAGAAATAGGTTGTGCCAAATCTTCCAAAAGTCTCAACGCATCACTGTACATTTGACTTATGTCTCTCTGAATGAGGTCGTTCGAGTGTTACAGTGTTTCAATGTTTTCTCAAAAGACCAAAGACTTCACCTTACAATGTCAGCTGTTTCTTATAGAGAGCAGGGTCAATCATTCTCTGAGTCTTTTGATACTTGGTGACCAACTGTTCTCCATCATGTTTACTCGTTCTATGAAGGTCAAAGCTTTTCAATGTCCCTTTGAACTTAACAGCATGCACCAACACAATAAAAGTGTCCGTGCCCTTTAGTCCACGTTTGTGTAAGCCAGCGGACCCACTGACCTGACTGACCAACTGTGGTTAAACCGGGGTCATCTGTACAATGCAAGACTATGTTAGCATGCCGAGCTAAAGCCTAGGCATTAGCTTTGGAGGTTAGAGTAAGTTGTCAGGTCTCAAGGAAAGGATACTCATCATGCGACTGTAGTTCACTGAACCACCTGTTACATAACCAGACCTTAAATGGTCTGACCTGGTCAGGGAAAAACTCTGGCCCTATGCCCAATAACTGGAAGGAATGGAGGAAGGTGAACATTTCTACACACCAATTTGGCCTGTCATGCTGGGTTTCTCAATTGGCATTGCATAGCCTCAACGTGACAGAAATTGTGAAATTGTGCCATTGAGAAAGCTGTTATTTGCCACTTTGGAATGTGGTCACTAGTGAATTGTTTAACATGCTTTTGTCTTGCACTTGTCTCCTTTTGCTTTCTGTGATTTAAGAGATTCTAAAGTGCGTCTTATCCTTTATCCTGCCCGTGTCTGCGTGCCTCACTCCGTGTCTATCCTCCACGTCAATATACCCTTCCTTTTCAGGAGGAGACGAAGCATGAGTCAGAACTGTCCTTGGAGAGGAAGTTGTGATGTTCTTTTCTCCCTATAGCCATATCCACTACATCTTGTGTTTGTTCCTCATGGATTCAAGTACTGAAAATACATCTTTGCCAATATTGTTCCTTCAACCTACATACTGGAACTGAATAAATATCTGTCCTACCTTTGTATAAGCATTATACAGGATCAGCCATAGTAATACGGCACACTCTTGCTCAAGGGCACATTGACAGATTTTTCACCTTGTTGGCTCGGGTATTCGAACCAGCGACCTTTCGGGTTACTGGCCCAATGCTGTTTCTGCTAGGCTACCTCCCACCCTGTCGTATGTCCGTCATGTGAATATTTGACATAGTATGTAGCTTATTTTTGAGGTATTGACATTAAGTGGGGATGTTTCTGAACAAAATCACGAGAATGTTCAGGAAAAAAAGTGACTGCAGTGCTATTTTTATTTTTTTCACCTTTATTTAACTAGGTAGGCTAGTTGAGAACAAGTTCTTATTTACAACTGCGACCTGGCCAAGATAAAGCAAAGCAGTGTGACACAAACAACAACACAGAGTTACACATGGAATAACAAACATACGTCAATAATAAAATAGAAAAAGTATATATACAGTGTGTGCAATGAATAGGCCATAGTGGCTAAATAATTACAATATAGCAATTAAACGCGAGTGATAAATGTACAGAATATGAGTGTGCAAGTAGAGATACTGGGGTGCAAAGGAGCCAAATAAATAAAATAACAGTATGGGGATGAGGTAGTTGGATGGGCTATTTACAGATGGGCTATGTACAGGTGCAGTGATCTGTGAGCTGCTCTGACAGCTGGTGCGTAAAGCTAGTGAGGGAGATACGAGTCTCCAGCATCAGTGATTTTTGCAGTTTGTTTCAGTCATTGGCAGCAGAGAACTGGAAGGAAAGGCTTCCGAAGGAAGTGCAGTTAACTCCAATGAACTTATCCTCTGCTCAGAAGTAACTCTGGGTCTTCCTTTCCTGTGCCACCAGTTCCATCATAGCACTTGATGGTTTTTGCAACTACACCATGGACTAGCTCACTCTCTCTGCCTGTCTCATTACACTACAATCAGTGCCGGCTGCGAACAATGATCAGCGGGAAAATCCACATTTCCACATTTTTGATGCTGTATTTGTAATGATATAAAATATAAGCAGCAGATTCACCAAATGGTTTCTGTGCCAATGCACCATACATAACCAATGCAACACCACAATCAAGTAGAGTATGTCAATCTCGACAAACAGACAATACATCACTCCCTACTCAGCATTGGTTTAAGAATCTCTGATTGTAATGAAACTTTTTGGTGTTTTGTAACCGATGTCTCGATTAATCTAATGGCCATTGCATAGTTTGGATGCTGGAATTATTTTATTTTTTTCTCCCCAATTTTTAGTTACCATCTTGTCTCATCTCTGCAACTCCCGTACTGACTCGGGAGAGGCAAAGGTCAAGAGCGATGCATCCTCCGAAACACGACACAACCAAGCAAGCACTGCTTCTTGACACAATGCCCACTTAACCCGGAAGCCAGTCACACCAATGTGTTGGAGGAAACACTGTACACCTGGCGATAGTGTCAGCATGCATGTGCCCAGCCCACAACAGGAGTCGCTAGACCGCGCTGGCCAAACCCTCCCCTAACCCGGACGACGCTGGGCCAATTGTGCGCCGCCCCATGGGTCTCCCAGTCACGGCCAGCTGCGACAGAGCCTGGACTCGAACCAGGATCTCTAGAACACATGTTAAGCTTTCCTGAATTAATGGGCCTGCTGGGAACATAAGCCTATGTGGCCACATTATATAGGAGAATGATGATCGGCAGCAGACAACGCATCAGAAGTAAAAAATACAGCCAGACTGGCCTGCTACTGTGCCATTCTATAATCTGTCGACCCACAACTGATCCAAATGGAATGAAACATAAAAATAAGAGGGCTTTCACGGCATTATTAAAATAATATTTTAATGCAATTATAGTTCATGAGTGGCACAGCGGTCTAAGGCACTGTATGCATCTCTGTGCAAGAGGTGTCACTACAGTTCCTGGTATGAATACAGGCTGTATCGCATCCGGCCGTGATTGGGAGTTCCATAGGGCGTCGCCAGGGTAGGCCGTCTTTGTAAATAAGAATTTGTTCTTATCTTACTTGCCTAGTTAAATATTTTTTTTAAATGCAGAATTGGAGTGTTGTTGGTTAGTCTAGGTACGATAAGTTTATTGTCCCAAAATAGGATCAATAGGGGAGCTTTTTGAACTGTGTCTTGACTGTTATTTCATGCGCAATGACGCACCTGGCCTCTCGGCTGCCAATTAGATTTGTGAAGATTTGAAAGATTTTGTGTGGTATGATTGCTAGTTAAGGTATTGCAGATATTGACTAAAACTACCACTATAGTTTACTATATGGTGCTTTTGTAAAGTATTTAGACACCTTGACCTTTTCCACTTTTTGTTGTTACAGCCTTATTCTAAAATTAATGAAATTGTTATTTTCCTCAGCAATCTACACACAATACTCCATAATGACAAAGCAAAAACAGGTTTTTATACATTTTTGCAAATGTATAAAAATAGAAAAAAATGGAAATATCACATTTACAGAAATATTCAGACCCTTTACTCAGTACTTTGTTGCAGAACCTTTGGTAGTGATTACAGCCTTGAATCTTCTTGGGTATGACGCTACAAGCTTGGCACCCCTGCATTTGGGGAGTTTCTCCCATTTTTCTCTGCAGATCCTCTCAAGCTCTGTCAGGTTAGATGGGGTGCGTCGCAGCACAGATCATTTCAGGTCTCTCCAGAGATGTTCGATCGAGTTCAAGTCCGGGCTCTGGCTGGGCCATTCAAGGACATTCAGAGACTTGTCCCGAAGCCACTCCTGCGTTGTCTTGGCTGTGTGCTTAGGGTCGTTGTCCTGTTGGAAAGTGAACCTTTGCCCCAGTCTGAGGTCCTGAGCGCTCTGGAGCAGGTTTTCATCAAGGATGTCTCTGTACTTTGCTCTGTCCATCTTTCCCTTGATCCTAACTAGTCTCCCAGTCCCTGCCGCTGAACAACATCCCCGCAGCATGATGCTGCCATCACCATGCTTCACCGTAGGGATGGTGCCCATTTTCCTCCAGACTTGACACTTGGCAATCAGGCCAGAGTTCAATCTTCATTTCATCAGACCAAATAAACTTTTTTCTCATGGTCTGAGAGTCTTTAGGTGCCTTTTGGCAAACTTCAAGCGGGCTGTCATGTGCCTTTTACTGAGGAGTGGCTTCCTTCTGTCCACTCTACCATAAAGGCCTGATTGGTGGAGTTCTGCAGAGATGGTTGTTCTTCTGGAAGGTTCTCCCATTTTGACAGAGTAACTCTGGAGCGCTTTGAGAGTGACCATCAGGTTCTTGGTCTCCTCCCTGACAAAGCCCCTTCTCCCCCAATTGCTCAGTTTGGCCCGGGTGGCCAGCGCTAGGAAGAGTCTTGGGGGTTTCAAATGTCTTCCATTTAAAAATGATGGAGGCCACTGTGTTCTTCGGAACATTCAATGCTGCAGACATTTTATTGGTACCCTTCCCCAGATCTGTGCCTTGACACAATCCTATATCAGTGCTCTACAGACAATTCCTTCGACCTCATGGCTTGGTTTTTGCTCTGACATGCACTGTCAACTTCGGGACCTTATATAAACAGGTGTGCCTTTCCAAATCATGTCCAATCAATTGAATTTACTTGAGATGAGATGCATGCAGTGCCTTAGACCGCTGTGCCACTCGGGAACTATAATTGCATTCAAATATAATTTTAATAATGCCATGAAAGCCCTCTTATTCACAGCAAAGTGTCTGTGTACTTATGTAAATAATGTATGTTTTTATTTGTAATACATTTGCAAACATTTCTAAAAACCTGTTATCGCTTTGTCATTATGAGTTATGTGTAGATCAATGAGGGGAAAAAATATTTAATCCATTTCAGAATAAGGGTGTAAGGGTGTAACGTAACAAAATGTGGAAAAAGTCAAGAGGTCTGAATACTTTACAAATGCACTTTAGATAGAGGGCAGGATAGACAGTTGACTATATTGACCTGTGGTATAGTAAGCACATGGAAAAGAGTAGTGCATATGGGAAGTACCAAAACACATTTATAGGGGAGGCACATGCAAGCAGATGAGGACATTATATTGTAAAATCTGCAAATGTAAATCACAGGAAAAAATCACTACCCTCCTCTGTGCTCAATTAAAAAAACAACGCTCCCAAAGCAATAAAAAAAGGTAGACAACCCTCCCCTCTTTTGGACCAGACCAGACCCCACCCCAGTAAATGTTGAACTGTCCCTTGCTAACTAATCTTACTCTGTATTAAATGATGTCATCAACCCCATACATCATGTTCCTTCGATCAAGGCCTTTAGTCACCTTGGTTAGGGTTCAAAGGTTAAACAGGCACAATAGAGTGCGGGGAACAAAATGTATTAATTCATCTTTAAAATCATTCTCTGTGAGATTACCAATGTGGTTCGAGGGCCCATCCAACTAAGGTTAGTTCCTTCAGTCGCCTTGAAGGAAATGAGTAAATTCCGGAGAAAAGACCATGCTTTATGTGTTGTGGCCTTTAAAGCCTATTGGATATTTGCTGTCATTATCCATCCACTATCTAGAGTTAGCTCTGCACAATGTCAACAAAGTACTGATGCAAAATAAATGTTTGTGGGGAGTTGTGAAGGTAAACATTTTATACCAGATTTAAACATTTTATATCTCTCTCTGGTTCTATTTCAGCAAGCTACATACAGTTGCAAGAAGAAGTATGTGATCCCTTTGGAATTACCTGGAATTCTACATAAATTGGTCATATTTGATCTGATCATCTAGATCACAACAATAGACAAACACAGTCTGCTTAAACTAATAACACACAAACAATGATATGTTTTCATGTCTTGATTGAACACACCGTGTAAACATTTACAGTGCAGGATGGGGAAAGTATGTGAACCCTTGGATTTAATAACTGGTTGACCCTTTGGCAGTAATAAACTCAACCAACAGAATTTTGGACCATTCATCTTTACAAAACAGTTTCAGTTCAGCAATATTCGTAGTATGTCTGGTGTGAACCGCTCTTGAGGTCATGCCACAGCATTTTAAAATCAGGTTGAGGTCAGGATTCTGACTGGGCCACTCCAGAAGGCGTATTTTCTTCTGTTGACACCCTTTTGTTGTTGATTTACTTCTTGTTTTGGGTCGTTGTCCTGTTGAACTTCAATTGGCGGACAGATAGCTTTACATTCTCCTGCAAAATGTCTTGATAAACTTGGGAATTCATTTTTCAAATCAAATTTTATTTGTCACATTCACATGGTTAGCAGATGTTCATGCGAGTGTAGCGAAATGCTTGTGCTTCTAGTTCCGACCATGCAGTAATATCTAACAAGTAATCTAACCTAACAATTTCACAACAAGTACCTTATACACACAAGTGTAAATGCCTTACGGTTGTGGGCGGAGCAGTTGCCGTACCAGGTGGCGATGCCCTCGATTGTGCATCTGTAAAGGTTTGTCAGTGTTTTTGGTGACAAGCCGAAATTCTTCAGCCTCCTGAGGTTGAAGAGGCGCTGCTGCACCTTCATCACCATGCTGTCTGTGTGGGTGGACCATTTCAGTTCGTCCGTGATGTGTATGCCGAGGAACTTAAAACTTTCCACCCTCTCCACTACTTTTCCGTCGATGTGGATAGGGGGCTGCTCCCTCTGCTGTTTCCTGAAGTCCACGGTCATCTCTTTTGTTTTGTTGACATTGAGTGTGAGGCTATTTTCCTGACACCACACTCCGAGGGCCCTCACCTCCTCCCTGTAGGCCATCTCGTCGTTGTTTGTAATCAAGCCTACCACTGTAGTGTGGTCTGCAAACTTCATGATTGAGTTGGAGGTGTGCATGGCCACACAGTCGTGGATGAACAGGGTGTACAGGAGAGGGCTGAGAACGCACCCTTGTGGGGCCCCAGTGTTGAGGATCAGCGGGGTGGAGATGTTGTTACATACCCTCATCACCTGGGGGCGGCCCGTCAGGAAGTCCAGGACCCAGTTGCACAGGGCGAGGTCGACACCCAGACCCTCTTGTCCAGATTGGTTAGGGCAGTGTGCAGTGTGATTGCGATTGCATCGTCTGTGGACCTATTGGGGCGGTAAGCAAATTGGAGTGGGTCTGGGGTGTCAGGTAGGGTGGAGGTGATATGGTCTTTGACGAGTCTCTTAAAGCACTTCATGATGAAGGAAGTGAGTGCTACGGGGCGGTAGTCATTTAGCTCAGTTACCTTAGCTTTCTTGGGAACAGGAACAATGGTGACCCTCTTGAAGCATGTGGGAACAGCAGACTGGGATAAGGATTGATTCAATATGTCTGTAAACACACCAACCAGCTGGTCTGCGCATGCTCTGAGGACACCTGCAGCCTTGCGAGTTTTAACACGTTTAATGTTTTAATCACGTTGGCTGCACTGAAGGAGAGCCCACAGGTTTTGATAGCGGGCCGTGTCAATGGCACTGTATTGTCCTCAAAGCGAGCAAAGAAGTTGTTTAGCTTGTCTGGGAGCCAGACATCTTGGTCGGCGACGGGGCTGGTTTTTCTTTTGTAATCCGTGATTGACTGTAGACCCTGCCACATACCTCTCATGTCTGAGGCGTTGAATTGCGACTCTACTTTGTCTCTTTACTCTTTTAGCTTGTTTGTTTGCCTTGAGGGAATAGCTACACTGTTTGTATTTGGTCATGTTTCCGGTCACCTTGCCCTGATTAAAAGCAGTGGTTCGCACTTTCAGTTTTGCACGAATGCTGCCATCAATCCACGGTTTCTGGTTGGGGAATGTTTTAATAGACGCTGTGCATCGGTACAACATCACCGATGCACCGATGCACTTGTTCATAAACTCGCTCACCAAATCAGCGTATTCATCAATGTTGTTGTTCGACGCTATGCGGAACATATCCCAGTCCACGTGATCAAAGCAATCTTGAAACATGGAATCGGATTGGTCGTACCAGAGTTGAACAGACCTGAGCACAGGTGCTTACTGTTTTAGTTTCTGTCTATAGGCTGGGAGCAACAAAATGGAGTCGTGGTCAGCTTTTCCGAAAGGAGGGCGGGGGAGGGCCTTATATGCGTTGCGGAAGTTAGAATAACAACGATCCAGTGTTTTGCCAGCCCGTGTCACGCAATCGATATGCTGATAAAATTTAGGGAGCCTTGTTTTCAGATTAGCCTTGTTAAAATCCCCAGCTACAATAAATGCAGCCTCAGGATATGTGGTTTCCATCAATGATAGCCAGCTCTCCAGGCCCTAAAGCAGCAAAGCAGCCCCATACCATGATGCTCCCTCTACCATACTTTACAGTTGAGATGAGGTTTTGATGTTGGTGTGCTGTGCCTTTTTTTCTCCACACGTATTGTTGTGTGTTCCTTCCAAACAACTTAACTTTAGTTTAATCTGTCCACAGAATATTTTGCCGTAAGCGCTGTGGAACATCCAGATGCTCTTTTGCTAACTTCAGACGTGCATAAATGTTTTTTTTGGACAACAGTGACTTTTTCTGTGGTGTCCTCCCATGACCACCATTCTTGTCTAGTGTTTTACGTATCGTAGACCCGTCAGAGATGTTAGCATGTTTCAGAGATTTCTGTAAGTCTTTAGCTGACACGCTAGGATTCTTCTTAACCTCATTGAGCATTCTGCACTGTGCTCTTTGTAGGACAGCGGACTCCTAGGGAGAGTAGCAATATTGCTCAACTTTCTCCATTTATAAACAATTTGTCTTACTGTGGACTGATGAACATCAAGGCTTTAGAGATACTTTTGTAACCCTTTCCAGCTTTATGCAAGTCAATAATTCTTAATCTTAGGTCTTCTGAGATCTATTTTGTTCAAGGCATGGTTCACATCAGGCAATGCTTCTTGTGAGTAGCAAACTCAAATTGTGTGAGTATTTTTTTATAGGGCAGGGCAGTTCTAACCAACTTCTCCAATCTCGTCTTATTGGTTGGACTCCAGGTTAGCTGACTCAAATAAGCTTTTGGAGAAGTCATTATCCCTAGGGGTTCACATACTTTTCCCAACCTACACTGTGAATGTTTAAATTATGTATTCAATATAGATAAGAAAAATACAATAATTTGTGTGTTTTTAGTTTAAGCACACTGTGTTTGTCTGTTGTGACTAAGATGAATATCAGAAATGCAGGTATTTCCAAAGGGTTCACATACTTTTTCTTGCCACTGTAACTGGAAGGTAACCAGAATATTATTCCTTCTTTCACTGCATTTGAGGCAGCAGGTAGCCTAGTGGTTAGAGTGTTGGGCCAGTAACCGAAAGGTTGCTAGATCGAATCCCCAAGCTGACAATGTACTAATCTGTCATTCTGAACAAGGCAGTTAACCCACTGTTCCTTGGCAATCATTGTAAATAAGAATTTGTTCTTCACTGACTTGCCTAGTTAAATTTAAAAAAATACAATTTCACTGCACTCAGAGACAACTGAATAAATGCGCTAAAGGAGTCAATAGAATGCAGATGTTCCGTTGACCAGATTGGAACACCTTCAACAAATCTGATCTAACAAAGTGGATATTTGTCAAATCTGTCATGATTGATGTATTGTAACAGTCCCATAATGTGGTTACTTAAGTCCGATTTGTCTGTTTTCGCTGCATAACATGTAGAAGTTCTCTTTTCAGGTTTAGTATAAGTGACTGCTAAATGCTAACTCCTGTTTTTATAAACTGGTTAGCATAGCTACCATACAGAAATCAGTGGTGATAGTCAAATTCAGGGATGTTTATGAATAATGACTAAATTATTTATACATTTAAATCAGAACGAAAACTAAACAGAATACTACTATGTTACTCTATGGATGTATGAATCTTATTATAATCACAATACTGAATGTAATGTGTATAGTTTTCGTCAAGAATTAGAAGGACTTTCTGTTCCTTGTTAGAAAATAATGGAGCTATCGTCAGACTGGCTGGAATGCTGTGTTCCTTACAGGACATCCTGTCTCTACCCAGGGAGGAGAGAGACCTTGGGCTAGTAGTAGATTGTTTAACAGGTGGCAGACAATGTGGGAAGGCTTGTGAACTATATTGCCATTTTATCTGAGAGGAGACATTTATGACAAAATAGTAGGTATATAAACTAATGTACATAATTTTATATGTAGTACTCTCGAGAATAAATGCTATTGATTGATTTTGAGACTGGTTTCTGTCCATTTTATGCAAATAAGTATCTACAAATTCTTAGAAATGAGCAGAGTGTTTTAATTGAATTGTTTGGTGAACATATAGGAATGAAATTCCTTTAACAAGTTTGAACTGTAATGCAGTTGATTGGTAGGGATGACCTGAACATGTGTTTAGGGTTGACATCCATACAAGCATTATACTCCGATCTTCACCTCAACATAGTGTGAAATACACATTATTAATAAATATTCTAAATGTAGGCAAATGTTACTGGGGGGCGATAAGGAGACAGACTCAGGGTCTTTCCTCCAAAGTGTTTCCATTGTTTTGGTCGAGTTCGATTGACCTCTGTACCGCATCTATACAAGAAGGCGTGCTTTTCTGATCTTGTACTTCTAAAACTCTCTAATATGCGTGACGCGGGGTTTAGTTTCTTGGCAATGACATTGTCTAGGCCACAAGCAACATGGTTAAAGGTGGGTATGACGCATTTATTCAATTACGTCCCGATTTCATAACTACTTTGTTTCCTATGTCCTTCTCAAAGCAGAGGACGTGTGCCAGAGGCCGCTGGTCCTTTTAAGTGGATTGTCAAATTGAAATGGAAGTGTGTCATGACATAGAGTCACTGAAGGATGTGGAGGGAGTTATAGAAGAGGTTGTTTGCAAAGTTTCCAGCTCTGTGCTCAAGGCTCAGAAACAAATAGACTATTGTGGAAGGGAATATACAGTGAATAATTTCAATGACAGGGCTTCATGATAAACAACAGATTGTTCACATGAAAATCATGATAAAGGGCAGGAAAAATAGGTTGACTTTGGGCTCTATTCAATCAGATCCACTTTAGCCTATATAACAGTATAGACTTTACGTCCGTCCCCCCGACCTGGGCGCGAACCAGCGACGCTCTGCACCCGTCAACAGTCACCCTCGAAGCATCGTTAGCCATCTCTCCACAGAGCTGCAAGGGGAACCACTACTTCAAGGTCTTAGAGCAAGTGACGTCACCGATTGAAACGTCACTACGCTAACTAGCTAGCCATTTCACATCGGCTACACCTACATCTGCATAGCGGATGTTTAGGCTGTGTCAGAGGCGGAACTGCGTTAGAGCTATCAAATCCGCAAGTGGCTCCTGACATTAGCTTATACCTAAAGCCAACATTGTCATTGGCTGCACGGAGTTGATTTAACAGAAATCCCATTCAGCCTTGTTTACAAGTTTGAACACTGGAAGGTGAGATGTAATTTACACCATGACTAAGATGATATAAATCCTCATTTTGTTGAATGATTTTTCAATTTGGGCTTAATTATTTATATATAGCCTCCACTTTCTTGTTCTGAACTTCTAACGTGAGTGGGGCAGGTGTTGCTTCATGACAATGATCGCAAGAGCAGCTGCTAACCCGATTGGACAGCTCCAACGCAGTTCCACCTCCCAACAAAAACATCTGCAATGCTGCTATGCGGGTGTCTGCTTGTCACCATTAACTCTTGATCTGATTGGATCTAGGCCTTAATATTTGGATAATTGTTTTTTCATTAATTATTAGTTTAAGGTATATATAAAGTATATCAATACATTTAACGCATACATTATTTATTTAATAACTTTTTTTTAAATGAGGACATTTAAAATGTGTATTTCAGTTCAAACAGGAGGAAATTTTGTTAAGTTACAGCCTCATTCGAAAATGTATTAAATCAATTAAATAAAAAATGTTCATCAATCTACATACATAAGTAGTCAGACCCTTTGCTATGAGACTCGAAATCAAATTGTATTTATTTACATTTACATTTAAGTCATTTAGCAGACGCTCTTATCCAGAGCGACTTACAAATTGGTGCATTCACCTTATGACATCCAGTGGAACAGTCACTTTACAATAGTGCATCTAAATCTTAAAGGGGGGGGTGAGAGGGATTACTTATCCTATCCTAGGTATTCCTTAAAGAGGTGGGGTTTCAGGTGTCTCCGGAAGGTGGTGATTGACTCCGCTGTCCTGGCGTCGTGAGGGAGTTTGTTCCACCATTGGGGGGCCAGCGCAGCGAACAGTTTTGACTGGGCTGAGCGGGAGCTGTACTTCCTCAGTGGTAGGGAGGCGAGCAGGCCAGAGGTGGATGAACGCAGTGCCCTTGTTTGGGTGTAGGGCCTGATCAGAGCCTGGAGGTACTGAGGTGCCGTTCCCCTCACAGCTCCGTAGGCAAGCACCATGGTCTTGTAGCGGATGCGAGCTTCAACTGGAAGCCAGTGGAGAGAACGGAGGAGCGGGGTGACGTGAGAGAACTTGGGAAGGTTGAACACCAGACGGGCTACGGCATTCTGGATGAGTTGAAGGGGTTTAATGGCACAGGCAGGGAGCCCAACCAACAGCGAGTTGCAGTAATCCAGACGGGAGATGACAAGTGCCTGGATTAGGACCTGCGCCGCTTCCTGTGTGAGGCAGGGTCGTACTCTGCGGATGTTGTAGAGCATGAACCTACAGGAACGGGCCACCGCCTTGATGTTGGTTGAGAACGACAGGGTGTTGTCCAGGATCACGCCAAGGTTCTTAGCGCTCTGGGAGGAGGACACAATGGAGTTGTCAACCGTGATGGCGAGATCATGGAACGGGCAGTCCTTCCCCGGGAGGAAGAGCAGCTCCGTCTTGCCGAGGTTCAGCTTGAGGTGGTGATCCGTCATCCACACTGATATGTCTGCCAGACATGCAGAGATGCGATTCGCCACCTGGTCGTCAGAAGGGGGAAAGGAGAAGATTAATTGTGTGTCGTCTGCATAGCAATGATAGGAGAGACCATGTGAGGTTATGACAGAGCTTGGTGTATAGTGAGACTTGGTGTATAGCGAGAATAGGAGAGGGCCAAGAACAGAGCCCTGGGGGACACCAGTGGTGAGAGCGCGTGGTGAGGAGACAGATTCTCGCCATGCCACCTGGTAGGAGCGGCCTGTCAGGTAGGACGCAATCCAAGCGTGGGCCGCGCCGGAAATGCCCAACTCGGAGAGGGTGGAGAGGAGGATCTGATGGTTCACAGTATCGAACGCAGCCGATAGATCTAGAAGGATGAGAGCAGAGGAGAGAGAGTTAGTTTTAGCAGTGCGGAGCGCCTCCGTGATACAGAGGAGAGCAGTCTCAGTTGAATGACTAGTATTGAAACCTGACTGATTTGGATCAAGAAGGTCATTCAGAGAGAGATAGCGGGAGAGCTGGCCAAGGACGGCACGTTCAAGAGTTTTGGAGAGAAAAGAAAGAAGGGATACTGGTCTGTAATTGTTGACATCGGAGGGATCGAGTGTAGGTTTTTTCAGAAGGGGTGCAACTCTCGCTCTCTTGAAGACGGAAGGGACGTAGCCAGCGGTCAGGGATGAGTTGATGAGCGAGGTGAGGTAAGGGAGAAGGTCTCCGGAAATGGTCTGGAGAAGAGAGGAGGGGATAGGGTCAAGCGGGCAGGTTGTTGGGCGGCCGGCCGTCACAAGACGCGAGATTTCATCTGGAGAGAGAGGGGAGAAAGAGGTCAGAGCACAGGGTAGGGCAGTGTGAGCAGAACCAGCGGTGTCGTTTGACTTAGCAAACGAGGATCGGATGTCGTCGACCTTCTTTTCAAAATGGTTGACGAAGTCATCTGCAGAGAGGGAGGAGGGGGGGGAGGATTCAGGAGGGAGGAGAAGGTGGCAAAGAGCTTCCTAGGGTTAGAGGCAGATGCTTGGAATTTAGCGTGGTAGAAAGTGGCTTTAGCAGCAGAGACAGAGGAGGAAAATGTAGAGAGGAGGGAGTGAAAGGATGCCAGGTCCGCAGGGAGGCGAGTTTTCCTCCATTTCCGCTCGGCTGCCCGGAGCCCTGTTCTGTGAGCTCGCAATGAGTCATCGAGCCACGGAGCGGGAGGGGAGGACCGAGCCGGCCTGGAGGATAGGGGACATAGAGAGTCAAAGGATGCAGAGAGGGAGGAGAGGAGGGTTGAGGAGGCAGAATCAGGAGATAGGTTGGAGAAGGTTTGAGCGGAGGGAAGAGATGATAGGATGGAAGAGGAGAGAGTAGCGGGGGAGAGAGAGCGAAGGTTGGGACGGCGCGATACCATCCGAGTAGGGGCAGTGTGGGAGGTGTTGGATGAGAGCGAGAGGGAAAAGGATACAAGGTAGTGGTCGGAGACTTGGAGGGGAGTTGCAATGAGGTTAGTGGAAGAACAGCATCTAGTAAAGATGAGGTCGAGCGTATTGCCTGCCTTGTGAGTAGGGGGGGAAGGTGAGAGGGTGAGGTCAAAAGAGGAGAGGAGTGGAAAGAAGGAGGCAGAGAGGAAAGAGTCAAAGGTAGACGTGGGGAGGTTAAAGTCGCCCAGAACTGTGAGAGGTGAGCCTTCCTCAGGAAAGTAGCTTATCAAGGCATCAAGCTCATTGATGAACTCTCCGAGGGAACCTGGAGGGCGATAAATGATAAGGATGTTAAGCTTGAAAGGGCTGGTAACTGTGACAGCATGGAATTCAAAGGAGGCGATAGACAGATGGGTAAGGGGAGAAAGAGAGAATGACCACTTGGGAGAGATGAGGATCCCGGTGCCACCACCCCGCTGACCAGAAGCTCTCGGGGTGTGCGAGAACACGTGGGCGGACGAAGAGAGAGCAGTAGGAGTAGCAGTGTTGTCTGTGGTGATCCATGTTTCCGTCAGTGCCAAGAAGTCGAGGGACTGGAGGGAGGCATAGGCTGAGATTAACTCTGCCTTGTTGACCGCAGATTGGCAGTTCCAGAGGCTACCGGAGACCTGGAACTCCACGTGGGTCGTGCGCGCTGGGACCACCAGAGTAGGGTGGCCGCGGCCACGCGGTGTGGAGCGTTTGTATGGTCTGTGCAGAGAGGAGAGAACAGGGATAAACAGACACATAGTTGACAGGCTACAGAAGAGGCTGGGACCACCAGAGTAGTGTGTGTATTTGTCACACACACATGGTTAGCAAATGTTAATGTGATTGTAGCGAAATGCTTGTGTTTTTAGTTCTGACAGTGCAATAATATTTAACAAGTAATCTAACAATTCCCCAACTACCTAATACACACAAATCTAAAGTGGTGAATGAAAATATGTACATGTAAGTATATGGATGAGCGATGGTCGAGGGGCATAAGCAAGGTAAACTAGATGGTATAAAATAGAGTATATACATGTGATATGTAATGTAAGATATGTAAACATTATTAATGTGGCATTATTTAGAGTGCATTGTATAAAGTGACTTGTGATCTATTTACAGTGCCTTGCGAAAGTATTCGGCCCCCTTGAACTTTGCGACCTTTTGCCACATTTCAGGCTTCAAACATAAAGATATAAAACTGTATTTATTTGTGAAGAATCAACAACAAGTGGGACACAATCATGAAGTGGAACGACATTTATTGGATATTTCAAACTTTTTTAACAAATCAGAAACTAAAAAATTGGGCGTGCAAAATTATTCAGCCCCTTTACTTTCAGTGCAGCAAACTCTCTCCAGAAGTTCAGTGAAGATCTCTGAATGATCCAATGTTGACCTAAATGACTAATGATGATAAATACAATCCACCTGTGTGTAATCAAGTCTCCGTATAAATGCACCTGCACTGTGATAGTCTCAGAGGTCCGTTAAAAGCGCAGAGAGCATCATGAAGAACAAGGAACACACCAGGCAGGTCCGAGATACTGTTGTGAAGAAGTTTAAAGCCGGATTTGGATACAAAAAGATTTCCCAAGCTTTAAACATCCCAAGGAGCACTGTGCAAGCGATAATATTGAAATGGAAGGAGTATCAGACCACTGCAAATCTACCAAGACCTGGCCGTCCCTCTAAACTTTCAGCTCATACAAGGAGAAGACTGATCAGAGATGCAGCCAAGAGGCCCATGATCACTCTGGATGTACTGCAGAGATCTACAGCTGATGTGGGAGACTCTGTCCATAGGACAACAATCAGTCGTATATTGCACAAATCTGGCCTTTATGGAAGAGTGGCAAGAAGAAAGCCATTTCTTAAAGATATCCATAAAAAGTGTTGTTTAAAGTTTGCCACAAGCCACCTGGGAGACACACCAAACATGTGGAAGAAGGTGCTCTGGTCAGATGAAACCATAATTGAACATTTTGGCAACAATGCAAAACGTTATGTTTGTCGTAAAAGCAACACAGCTCATCACCCTGAACACCCTATCCCCACTGTCAAACATGGTGGTGGCAGCATCATGGTTTGGGCTGCTTTTCTTCAGCAGGGACAGGGAAGATGGTTCAAATTGATGGGAAGATGGATGGAGCCAAATACAGGACCATTCTGGAAGAAAACCTGATGGAGTCTGCAAAAGACCTGAGACTGGGACGGAGATTTGTCTTCCAACAAGACAATGATCCAAAACATAAAGCAAAATCTACAATGGAATGGTTCAAAAATAAACATATCCAGGTGTTAGAATGGCCAAGTCAAAGTCCAGACCTGAATCCAATCGAGAATCTGTGGAAAGAACTGAAAACTGCTGTTCACAAATGCTCTCCATCCAACCTCACTGAGCTCGAGCTGTTTTGCAAGGAGGAATGGGAAAAAATGTCAGTCTCTCGATGTGCAAAACTGATAGAGACATACCCCAAGCGACTTACAGCTGTAATCACAGCAAAAGGTGGCGCTACAAAGTATTAACTTAAGGGGGCTGAATAATTTTGCACGCCCAATTTTTCAGTTTTTGATTTGTTAAAAAAGTTTGAAATATCCAATAAACGTCGTTCCACTTCATGATTGTGTCCCACTTGTTGTTGGTTCTTCACAAAAAAATACTGTTTTATATGTTTGAAGCCTGAAATGTAACAAAAGGTCGCAAAGTTCAAGGGGGCCGAATACTTTCGCAAGGCACTGTTATAAAGTGGCCAGTGATTGGGTCTCAATGTAAGCAGCATCCTCTCTGAGTTGGTGATTGCTGTTTAGCAGTCTGATGGCCTTGAGATAGAAGCTGTTTTTTAGTCTCTCGGTCCCAGCTTTGATGCACCTGTACTGACCTCGCCTTCTGGATGGTAGAGGTGTGAACAGACAGTGGCTCAGGTGGTTGATGTCCTTGATGATCTTTTTGGCCTTCCTGTGGCATTGGGTGCTGTAGGTGTCATGGAGGGCAGGTAGTTTGCCCCCGGTGATGTGTTGTGCAGACCGCACCACCCTCTGGAGAGACTTGAGGTTGTGGGCGGAGCAGTTGCTGTACCAGGCTGTGATACAGTTCGACAGGATGCTCTCGATTGTGCATCTGTAAAAGTTTGTCAAGGTTTTGGGTGACAAGACACATTTCTTCAGTCTCTTGGAGGTTGAAGAGGTGCTGTTGCTCCTTCACCACACTGTATGTGTGAGTGGACCATTTCAGTGTGTCTGATGTGTACATGTAACGGATGTGAAACGGCTAGCTTAGTTAGCGGTGTGCGCTAAATAGCGTTTCAATCGGTTACGTCACTTGCTCTGAGACCTTGAAGTAGTAGTTCCCCTTGCTCTGCAAGGGCCGCGGCTTTTGTGGAGCGATGGGTAACGATGCTTCGTGGGTGACTGTTGTTGATGTGTGCAGAAGGTCCCTGGTTCGCGCCCGGGTATGGGCGAGGGGACGGTTTAAAGTTATTCTGTTACATTGATGCTGTTGCCCCGGATTACTGGTTGCTGCGGAAAAAGGAGGAAGGTCAAAAGGGGGGTGAGTGTAACGGATGTGAAACGGCTAGCTTAGTTAGCGGTGTGCGCTAAATAGCATTTCAATCGGTTACGTCACTTGCTCTGAGACCTTGAAGTAGTAGTTCCCCTTGCTCTGCAAGGGCCGCGGCTTTTGTGGAGCGATGGGTAACGATGCTTCGAGGGTGACTGTTGTCGATGTGTGCAGAGGGTCCCTGGTTCGCGCCCGGGTATGGGCGAGGGGACAGATGTAAAGTTATTCTGTTACATACACCAAGGAACTTAAAACTTTCCATCTTCTCCACTGCTGTCCCTACGATGTGGATAGGGGGATGCTCACTCTGAAGTCCACGATTATCTCCTTTGTTTTGTTGACGTTGACTGAGAGGTTGTTTTCCTGACACCACACTCCGAGTGCCCTCACCTCCTCCCTGTAGGTTATCTCGTTGTTGATAATCAAGCCCACTACTGTTGTGTCGTCTGCAAACTTGATGATTGAGTTGGAGGCGTGCATGGCCACGCAGACGTGGGTGAACAGGGAGTACAGTAGGGGGCTGAGCATGCACACTTGAGGGGGCCCCAGTGTTGAGGATCAGCGAAGTGGAAGTGTTGTTTCCTACCTTCAACACCTCGAGGCGGCCCGTCAGAAAGTCCAGGACCCAATTGCACAGGTCGAGACCCAGGGCCTCCAGCTTGATGAGGAACTTGGAGGGTACTATGGTGTTGGTACTATGGGTACTACTTGCTCAATTGGTGACTGACTAAACACTTTTTTGCCCCACTGTACATCCTGTTTGAGCTTTTGCCTTTAAGACGGAAGGAACAAGCATCGTCGTGGTTGGATTTGCCAAAGGGAGAGCTTTGTATGCATCACAGAAGTTAGAGTATCAGTGGTCGAGGGTTTTGCGCATGCGCATAGCGCAATCAATATGCTGGAAGAATTTAGGTAGACTTGTTCTCAAATTTGCATTGTTAAAATCCCCAGCTACAATAAGTGGGGCCTCAGGATGTATGGTTTCCAGTTTGCATATAGTCCAGTGAAGTTCCTTTAGGGCCGTCTTGGTGTCTGCTTGAGGGGGAATGTACACAGCTGTGACTATAACTGACGAGAATTCTCTGTTGGCGCGATGCATGGAGAAGCCCGGTGGCTGAACCAATTCCTACAGCATATCCCGAAAGAGCCATGTTTCCGTGAAACAGAGACTGTTACAATCTCTGAGATCTCTCTCCGGAAGGCGACCCTTGCTCAAATTACATATACCTTGTTGTCAATAGATTGGACATTGGCTAGTAGTATACTCGGGAGCCTGGTCAGGTGGCCGGTTCACCTGCCCCTTCTGCGACGTCATTGTTTTGGATCGTCTACTGGAATTATCTCCATTGTTCTGGATGGTGGTCCAAACAGAGGATCCGATTCAGTAAAATCTTATTCCTGGTCGTAATGTTGGTAAAGTTGACATTGCTCTTCTATCCAATAGTTATTCCAGGCTGTATGTAATAAGACTTAAGATTTCCTGGGGTAACAATGTCAGAATACGTTAAAAAAAATACTGCATAGTTTCTTAAGAACTCGAAGCGAGGCGACCATCTGTTGGCTCCAGAGATGGTCGCCAGTATGGCGAGCAGTATGTTGGCACCATACTGTTCTTAAGCTCAGGTGCATCCTGCTTCTATTGATCATCCTTGAGATGTTTCTACAGTCGTGGCCAAAAGTTTTGAGAATGACACAAATTAAAATTTTCAGAAAGTCTGCTGCCTCAGTGTCTTTATATGTTTTTGTCAGATGTTACTATGACATACTGAAGTATAATTATGAGCATTTCATAAGTGTCAAAGGCTTTTATTGACAATTACATGAAGTTGACGCAAAGAATCAATATTTGCAGTGTTGACCCTTTTTCAAGACCTCTGCAATCCGCCCTGGCATGCTGTCAATTAACTTCTGGGCCACATCCTGACTGATGGCAGCCCATTCTTACATAATCAACGCTTGGAGTTTGTCAGAATTTGTGGGTTTTTGTTTGTCCACCCGCCTCTTGAGGTTTGACCACAAGTTCTCAATGGGATTAAGGTCTGGGGAGTTTCATGGTCACGGACCCAAAATATCGATGTTTTGTTCCCCAAGCCAATTAGTTATCACTTTTGCCTTATGGCAAGGTGCTCCATCATGCTGGAAAAGGCATTGTTCGTCACCAAACTGTTCCTGGATGGTTGGGAGATACGGCCTTGATCCCGGGCTGTGTCGCAGCTGGAGCCCGGTCTTGAACCCTATCGAACATCTCTGGAGAGACCTGAAAATAGCTGCGCAGCGACGCTCCCCATCCAACCTGACAGAGCTTGAGAGGATCTGCAGAGAAGAATGGGAGAAACTCCCCAAATACAGGTATGCCAGGCTCCTAGCGTCATACCCAAGAAGACTCAAGGCTGTAATATCTGTCAAAGGCGCTTCAACAAGGTACTGAGTAAAGGGTCTGAATACTTATGTAAATGTAATATTTTTTATTTTGAATAAATTTGCTAACATTTCTAAAAACCTGTTTTTGCTTTGTCAGTATGGGGTAGTGTGTAGACTGATGAGGGATTAAAACCAATCTATTTCAGAATAAGACCAATTTAACTAAATCTGGAAAAGTGAAGGGGTCTGAATACTTTCTGAATGCACTGTAAGTGCTGTACGATGTCGGTCTCTCCACACACACAGGCACACACTGTCCCCTGACGCATCTCTGCGTTGGAGTCTGACTTCTGACCCTCTTCAGAGATGGTCTTTGATGCCTTGTTTGTCACTTCTTCTCTGAGTAATTGTTGTAACGAGACACTTATTGAGATTTTACTATTCCAATGCCAGTATGATACACAACAAGCCACCTGTTATGACATTAAGAATTAACACTCATTTAGAAAGGCACATTTGAATTTCCAATAGCTTGATATATTCCTAAATAATGGTGTCAAATGGCACTGCATAAATATGGTTATTTAAAACCTTACACTAGCTATAGCTTTTTTTTTATCTGTCCCTTGCCATGTCCTACTGATATGGTTTATTCCAAGGTACTGGAGAGCTACTCTCATATAGACGATTGTTACATTCAGAATGGTTTATTTCCCAGTTCTCTCACCACTGCCATAACTCTACAGTAGACTATGTATGGAATCATTGGGCAGTCTAAGAAATGTGTGTGCCAAGCTGCACCATTGGCTAATCTACCCAACATCATTAGGACGTCTGTATCTTCTACCACACCATGTGCTGTACTAAACTGTACTAGTTGTACTGGCTGTATTTTTTTTACATCACAGCATTACCATGAAGCCATAGGGGTGGGGGTAGAAATTGTTCTTTTTGCTCCATCCGTTTGATGGCTCCCCATGACTTCTCACTATTGCTCCATTTTGTTTGTCGCCTTGCATATGAATGGCTGGTTTAGTGTAACAGTCATAAATATTCAGAGCAATTAGCCTTGTCATCCCTGTAAAGGGACTGACAGCATCTTCTCATAATCAGAGGTCCTGGTTGATGTGCCTTAAACAAAATGGAAGATTTCTGATGCAGCTCATCACCCTGGGTCTTCGCTGCTTGCTCTGTCTGTCTGTCTGTCTAATAGCTTGTCACAAGCACACCACTCTGGATCAATGTCACACCGTTTGTTTCTCCATCACTCACAGTTCTTTCTTGGCCATCCCTCTTCTCAGTCTGTCCTATGATTGGAATGCAAAGGGTTAATTAAGGGGAGACAACTTGTATGACCTAAAATGAGATTTAAGAACAAATGATCTGTATGTTGTAAAAATACAGGTTTAGGATATTTTTTTGAGACAATTATTAACCTCATTGGCAATATATGGAGTTGAATGGTTCCATTTCTTTGTAATGCATCTTATTGGAATGTCTATAGCTTCACATAATTTCAAGGCAATATCCATTTGGTCTGACAGTGGGCAGGTGTAAAGGGTAGTCTCCCGTCAACTCCTTGAAGTATACAGACAGACGGTTTCAAACTGTCAGGCTCATCCATCTTATTCTAAGTGTCATTCCTCTATTCTAATATACTTTTTATAATCCAAATGGGAGAGATTAATTTTGAAAGCTGAGTCATCAAATATCAGATCGGACATTGGGGGTGGACCCATTGGGGTGCAAAGTGTTGTGGTGACGTAGGCGCAAAGCGTAAGCTTTATCAATTGGTACGATCCCTATAAATAACGGAAAGTTCCTAGCAGACATTCGAAAAGAAAAACCGAGCCCTTTGAAAGAGTTCAGTTGTAGCCGACAGTATCAATTGGACGAAGCACTTCAGACTGAACAAGATGCCATATTCTACGTTTCCACTGCTGTGGGTCCTGGGGCTCCTCGCGCTCTCCTCCGCGTGCTACATCCAGAACTGTCCGCGAGGCGGGAAGCGCTCTTTTCCTGATCTTCCACGACAGGTGAGTTTATTCGTCGATTTAAAAATGGGAAGTAAAGTTACTGATGTGTTCCCAAGTAAGTTTATTTTTTTAAATATATTTTTTTAGTTCGTTTATAGTTACAGTAACGAGTGCTTTGGTGTTTATGAAACTTTATTGGTGCAAATAACCTATTGCTTGAATTAAGAAGCCTATTTATTCGAATCAGTTAGGCCTATTTATGAAACTGAAATCATTGTCAGATTAGTATCAAAGCAGCTTCGTGTGTATAGCCTATACGCTGCCACATTCATTGCGCAAAATAGGGATGATTTTGGCGACATAATGGTCCTTCATGTGACTCCTTGCTCATGCTTGCAAAATTAAATCATGGCTCAAAGTAGGCTAGATACTAACGTTATTCATTTCAACCTCAAATGCAGTAATCAGCGGGAATTATACATGCAGGTGTTGTGTAGCCGTGTTTCCAATGCGCTATGGTCGTGCGTAATGGCCAAAAGGCACCGTCTGCTGGCCACTCTACCATTAGCACAGGGATTAACAATGGATGCTTTCATTTCCAGTGCATGTCGTGTGGCCCCGGGGACAGGGGCCGCTGCTTTGGCCCCAATATCTGCTGTGGGGAGGGAATGGGCTGTTACATGGGCTCCCCAGAGGCAGCTGGTTGTGTGGAGGAGAACTACCTGCCCTCCCCCTGCGAGGCTGGAGGAAGAGTGTGTGGCTCTGAGGGAAGCTGTGCTGCATCCGGAGTCTGCTGTGACTCAGGTAAGACAATTAGTCAGTAAATTGAAAGGTGAGCTTTGAAAAACAGTTGCTAAAATGTTTTACTAATGGGAGGTGACTTGTGCACTTACTTGAATCCAAATATATTTTTGCATCATCCACTTGTCATAATACTATTGAACTTTTTTTTTTACAGAGAGTTGTGCGCTAGACCCAGACTGCCTAGAGGACAGTAAACGTCAGTCACCCAGCGAACAGAACGCTGCCTTAATGGGTGGTTTGGCAGGAGACCTGCTGCGGATCCTACATGCCACCAGCAGAGGGAGACCTCAGTAACCAACCACTGCCCATCCCTCACCTGAACACACCCAGAATAGAGCTTAAATTCACCATTTCACATGCACTACTACAAAAACAAACCTCACACAGATTCACAGACACACAGCAGAAGTAGAGAGCAGGCTTGCTACGTAAGGGTGAAATTTATCAGCTCTACATGAATGTTTACTGTGTGCTCAGTAGCCTTCAGTAAGTTGTAATTTCTAATGCTTCAACTCAAATATGCATTGTGCAATCTACTGGGGTGGAAGGGATGTAAATATGTAGTTAATAAATATTTTCTTGCACTATTAAAATGTGTATTTTCTATGGCTTACTGAGAGGTACAGTAACAGGCAAACAGCAGCTTTATAGGGATCGTTCACCACAAAAACAAAGGGGTTCTTGTCAGGGTTGGTGACAATAACTATGTCTAATTTCAAGTGAATTTATTAATTGTTTTGCATTCCTATGGAGCACATTTTTTCATTCAAGTCTGGAATACCAAGCAGGTAGCCTACCAGTTAGAGCGGTGGGCCAGTAACTGAAAGATGGCTAGTTCGAATCCCCAAGCCAACAAGGTGAAAAATCTGTTAATATGCCCTTGAGCAAGGAACTTAACAATAATTGCTTGAGTGTCCCCGTTGACCCTGGCCGTGACCCCACTGAGGGTGTCTCAGGGAGAGTGGGCTAAGCAAAAAATAAATTTACAATTCACACTTGTACATGTGTGAAATAGGACAAATAAGCACCTACCAAATTATTATTAAGATTTGGCACCATAATCTTTGATTTTAGGATGAACTTTCCCTTTCAGGTGATACTACAATGTGGGTGTATTAAAAAGCTGACAGTTTCTTGATAAATTCTTTATATCTATTTCTTACTTAAACAATACAACCATAAAAAAACTCAAACGAATCAATCGTAAAATTTAACCCCTTGCTGAACCAGGGCTAAAATGAACAGAGAAAAAAATATATCCAAAAACTGGATAAAAGTAATTCTTTTTTTCTTTAAATACATTTACAAAAGATCATAAATCCGTTGAAATGAATAAAAACAAACATTTTGGTCATTGACAGAGAAAGACATGACCTCTAGTAAGGTCTCACCAGGCACAGCTTAGCTACAGTACAAGGTTACATTATGGTTGCTCCAGTCTGAGCGACCTTGTGCAGTGACACACAGTCAAACATGTTAACAAATAACATTCAACCATTGTGTGCCATGGAGCGCTACACGCAACTCATGTGCTGTGAGAAGCATTGAAAAAAAAAAAAAAAAAAAAAAAAAAACACAATTCCTCACTGAATGTCCCAATCATCATTACATTTCACTGTAGTCACTGGGAATTAGCGTAGATATCAGTCTCGTCATCAAAGTTATAATTTGCTTTAAAAAACCCACCAGGAAATGAATATTAAAAACAAATAACTTTTCTTGTGAAGTCACTTCATGTTAACACAGCTTTCTACACTTAGATATTCTTGAACATAACATTATAGCATCTGAAAAGGTTAACAACTTCAGAACATGAATCTCAGTAACAAATCTATTTTTTTTTGCCAAATACAAACACATTGGGTAACTGGTTGTGGACCACTGACAAACGTTTGTGTGTGGTGGTGGTTCAAAACACATTTAGGAAATAAAACTAGCCCTCGATCTGTTATAATGACACATAACCAAGTCAAGTGGTGAGGTCCTGAAGGTCAGTGCAATCTCTCATGGCTAAAGAGGGAGGAAATACATGTAATGACCACATTGCCAACTAGTAATGGTATTTAATACAAATAATCAAATGGACATAGCAAAAGAACAGGTCAAGGCTCAGTAAAATAAAACCATAGTTTGGTGCATTGTAAAATGAGAAATGGGACTATCCAAGAGTGAGCAGTTATTTTGTCAGATTTTCTTAAACACTGTGCAAATTCTATTTCTGGAGTCACGTTGTGTGTAACCTGTGGTTATCTGATGATAAAAATTGGTCCTGTTGTACCTCATGTTGCTGTGGTTTCCCTGAGAGTCTCTCCCATAGCTGCAGCAGCTGGCCTCCAGCCTGGGGCTCCAACTCCTACACCAGGAAGCAGAGAGGGAGGAGAAGTGAGGAAGGAGAGTGAAATGTAACTAATTTTGTTTTCATCTCAGTCATAGAAATATATACACCATAGATGGAAATGAGCTATTTAGCAATATATTGGTTGTGCATCCTCCCCGACAAATCTCACTTGATGTCTTGCAGGGCATTTTAGTGGGTGTGTTTTGGCAAGATGGTTTAATGAGTCTTCAACTTTTGAATATTCTTTGTTGACAATATTGTTCTCTGATAGTGGGATCATCTTGAACCCACATCTTAACAGTAGTCTGTGAGGTCATTCTGACCATATTAGCTGTGTAACATATGTTTGTTCATTGGATTATATTGGTCCTAGTCTTTGGAAATGTTGTGCCTGTATTGATGTTAGTCAGGTAACCCACCTGTCCGTCTCTGCTGATCTGCACCTTCTTGTTGTCGTTCCAGGGGTTGAGCAGCTGTTGTGTACACTGGAAGGGCAGGCTCTCCTTCCTGGTCCACTCCACACTGAAGACCCCCCCCAGCCCTGTGGAGCCCCAGTCCTGACAGCGCTCCTGTCCAATGACCGATGTCATCCGTGCATAGCCCTGAGGCATGAAAATTACATGTTACAGCCTGCCATTCTCCATTTACTCTCACTTACACACACACACACACACACACACCTGGAAGTGTCCAGAGCCCTGCACAGAGAAGACCAAGAAGACAAGGCTGCTCTCCAGGAAGGCTCTGTTGAGTTTGAGCTCGTTGCTGGGCGTGGTGGACCAGATGCCTTTCTGCTGGGAGATGTCAATGTTCCTCAGGTTGCTGCTCTTCATGATGAAGTAACGCACCGGTGCAACGCCTGGCCTCGGGGACGGAGACTTGGAGCACTGAGGGAGACATTGAGTTGAGAAACTATGATATATTTAGATTTACACACTGGGATAAAGGACTTTAACCATTGCTGGAGACAAACCTATAGTAATAATGATATTGGTTATTTGTGTACCTTTCCTGATGAGGTGGGTGAGGGGCTGGGACAGGGGCTGGGGAAGCCGAGTGAAGCCGATTCAGGAGACTTGGGGGTGGAGGAGTGGTCGTCTGTGGGGCGCCTGGAGCCCCTGTCCCTGCTGCCATGGGGGGCTTTGGGGTGCAGGAGGGCCGAGGCAGGGGAGAGTCTTGAGGACCTGGAGGAAGAGGGGTGGATGGTCTGAGGGGTTAGAGGAGTGGCCTGGAACTGGACATAGATCAGGTTTACAAAAATGTAATTAACAGGTTGATATAGCCTTCGCTAACCTATAAGGCAGGGGTAGGAAACTAGACTCAGCCACGGGCGGATTCTTGTTGGAGCAGATGGTCGGGAAGCCGGAACATAATTATAATAATTTGTACACTGCAAATTGACTACAACTAAGCCCAAAGAGATTGTTGTTGTACAATCAATAAAAATAACAATCATTTCATACCTAGATCACATTGAGACACGATCGTGTCTAATTTATTCTTGGGAACAGATTTCCTAAATTAAACAACTTCTTTGCGGAACTCCTTGTGATTTCTTTTTATGCCACCCCCCCAAAAGCTATATCTATCTATCTATATACACACATACACACGCACACATCTTGCAGGCCAGTTTTGGTCTGCCTGTTGCCGACCCCTGCTATAAGGCATTGTACTGTAAATACTGAGATAAAACATTTGATCATAGTTGGTCCATTTCCCATACTGACACATCTAAACCCCTCTCCTCACCTGTCTGTCGCTGTGTGTGAGGGGGCGGGAATGAGGGGTTCGTCAGGGAGCTCCGGGATGTCAGGGCTGGCTGTGGGGCCGAGGGTTCTCCTGCTGTTGGCGTTCCTCCAGGAGGAGGTCTGGGGGAGCTCCTCAGAGGACATGGGCCGGGGCCTCTGGCCAATCCCTGTGGGCTGCTGCAGCCCTGCAGTATGATCCTCAGCCCCCAGCACCTGGAGACAGGATGAGGATGGATGGGTCAGTGACAGCTAACAGGCAGGACTACTAACAAAAGGCTTGACAGCTAACAGGCTTACAGGCCCATTTACTGTGGTATTTCCAACATTTCTTTCATAATTTAAGGCAGAGTGTAAAACTGACCGACACCAGGGCCCGTATGGTGGCCTCATCCAGCTGGGACCAGGGCTTGGAGGGAGAGCGGATCCTCCTCAGGAATAAACCGTGCCACTTCTGCCTCAGCTGGAACACCAGACCCACCATCTGACAGACAGAAGGATGGGAGGGAGGGAGGAGAGAGTGGGTTATACAGCTAAGAATATAATGAACACTAAATGCAAACTGCTGTTTAAATGAAATGCCAAGTTGTATTGCTTGAAGGGCACGTTGAGTATATTAGCACTGCAAAATAACCAACCTTGATCCTCACCTCTTTGTCCAGTTTGAAGTTGAGCCACTCATCAATCTTCATCTGAGCCAGGTTGGCTGTGGAGCGATCCTCAATCTCACTGTCACTGCTCTCATTCACCACATCATCTACAGCAGGCACATAGGAGGTTAGGTTGTTGTTTACAGAATACACATCTAGTGACCATACAGGCAGAGAGTGATATCTACAAGTAGGACTGGGCAATATAGCCAAAATATAATATCACTAAATTTCTCATGTTTGAGAGTATTCAGTATTTTATGCTTCTGAACAAAAGTTCTAAATATATTAAAGAGTAGTGCTTGACCCTAGGATGGCAACAAATGGATTCTTAGTGGTTTTAAAGGCTTTCTCCAATGAATATTTTATACACAACCAAACGAGGACAAAACTGACAGAAAAGTAGTCCAATTTGGAGAACTTTCATTTATTTAGCACTGGATGAACCTATCATTATAGACAATATTGTAAAAATCCACTGGTATTCACAATATACTACCCAGCCCTATCTACAAGTCTCTTTGGAGTAGTCATGACACATTGGTTTCCTTACAAGCAGTCTATGGACAGGGTATGACAGCAATCCATGCTTTGGTTTAGTTTCTCTGGCACTGTTTCCACATGCTAATGTTTTTACATTTGTGGCACAAATCCCATTCAAGTCATGGGACCGTTATTAGCATTTCTCACACATGTTCAAATCATCCGAAAGTATCTAAAATTGATTGTAAAGCTAGACAAAGTCACTTATGGATGTTTACAACAGGATGCGTGAAAAATGCTAAAATTGGTCCCCTTACTTAAAACCTCTACGGGATCGGTGTCCCCCCTGCAGGTCTGAGTTAAGTAGGCCATTGTGAATAGCATGAGGTTGTAAGTAACACATTTTTTTCCCCAGAACATAAGACATATCTGATATGGGCAGAAAGATTAACAAGAATTTAAGCTAACTACACTGTCCAATTTACAGTAGCTATTACAGTGAAAGAATGCCATGCTATTGTTTAAGGAGAGTGCACAATTATGAACTTGAAAATGTATTAATAAACCAAATAGGCACATTTGGGCAGTCTTGATACAACATTTTGAACATATATGCAATGGTTCATTGGATTAGTGTAAAACTTTGCACACACTGCTGCCATCTAGTGGCCAAATCTAAATTGCACCTGGGCTGGAATAATAAGTTATGGCCTTTCTCGTATTTCAAAGATGGTACCAAACGCATGTTTTTTTCTTTGTATTGTCTTTTACCAGATCTAATGTGTCATATTATCCTACACTAATTTCACATTTCCACAAACTTCAAAGTGTTTCCATTCAAATGGTATCAAGAATATGCACATCCTTGCTTCGGGTTCTGAGCTACAGGCAGTTAGATTTGGGCATGTCATTTTTTGCAATTAAAAAAAAAGGAGTCAGATCCTTAAGAGGTTTTTGAGATTTGTGCTACAAATGCTAAAACGTTAGCATGTTAAAACAGTGCCAGAGAAACAAAACCAAAGCATGGATTTCTGTCATACCTTGTCCATAGACCGCTTACAGGGTAAGGAAAGCAATATATAATTTTGAAATTTGGATGAACTGTCCCTTTAAGTATATTACAAATACAGGCAAAACTTGAGTAACTAAATTCTTACATTTATTTCAATTAAAATATTATACACAACGTGTAGCAAAGGATGTTTTCAGTTAGATAACACTACCTTTCTGAACAGCAGGTTCTTGTAGGGCTGTGCTGGGCAGTTTGGCACAGCCCCCGAAGATGGCTATGGTTATGGGGGAGACCACAGAGCAGCAGCGGATGCTGGCTATCCTATGGGCTCGCGTCATCTCGTCATAGATCAACCAATCGGTGGGCAGGGACTGGACGGCTGCCACCTGACCATTGGCTGGGGGGATCTACGAGATGAAGGAAGTACAAACATGTTTTTAGTTTGTTGCTTTGAGTCAGGGTTGGTTTGAGTTTATAGGGTTTGAGTATATATGGTTTGGACTAAATGTAAGCGTACAGTAAAACAAAAAAAAGATGAAGATAGGTGCTTCCTATCTTTAAAAAACTGCACTAAACAGGGTTCACTGAAGACTCTTTGCTCCACTAAGAGTTAATTAAGAAGTCAGTCAAGTAGGTGAAGATAGGATGTGTGCTAGCTACCTTCTTGTGGGGCTGTGGCTGGCTGAGGATGGAGGTGGGGTGGAAGCGGACCCTCTTCTCCTTGGCCCCAGACAGAGAACAGCTCTCACGGTCCACATGGATCAGGTTGGGGTACATTCCCGCCACCAGGGCTGCCTTCACCACTGACCAGTTCTCAGAGTTCAGGTTCACGTCACGGATGTCCCCGCCGCCCCGTGCCCGCACAAAGCCTGATGGTGGAATACACAATGGAAAAGATTTTTCTTTCTGAAAAATGTTCTGTGAGGGAGCTGTCCTTCGAGGGAGCCGTGGTGGTGATGTGTGTGAGAGAGTGTAGGGGAGGGGGGAGGTGGGAGGGACAAAGGAAAATTCCACAGGATATGAGTTGCAGTGGTGCTGTGTGTGGGGGTGGGGCACAGGACAGGGTGGGCACCAAGACATGTGGATGACTCACAAGGCTATTCATTTCACAGTTGGAGGTTGTGTGGGCTTCAGTAAAGCATTAGTCTTTATCCAACACCACTTACAGTCAAATTAATACATTCGGTATACAAACAACCTTTGTCCACCATGCTCCACCTGAGCCCTCAGAACCACTGTATTACTGAGAAGGAGAGCATACAACAAGATAGATAAGGCTGACCTATGGCTCGGAGCTGTCCTAGCAGCTGGGTCCTCATCCCTATGATGATCTCCATGGTAGCCTGGGACAGGAAGTTCTTCTCACAGAAGGACCTTTCCCAGCCATCTGTGCGTGCCTTCTGCCAAGCCTACATACAACACAGCAGGTGAGATGTAGTTAGGAACATGTCGCTTGGACAGTGTTTTTTTCATTCAGATTTGTGCAGTCAAATCAAGCTAATAACAACTGAAAAACATTTAGCTCTAAACATCAACAGCAATTTGACAGTTTTTTCATTAAACCCCAAATTCCCCCCGTTACCTGGAAGGCTCGGAGCAGGGCCATATGGTCGCTGAATGTCCCTGCAGTAAAGCGTTTCCGGCACAGCATGGATGCCCTCTTCTGGGAGGCCTGGGAGGGCAGCACAAAGGGGTCGCGATGGGCCAGCGTGCAGGCGATGGTCAAGATGGGGTCTAGGCACTTGAGCACCACGGCACATAACACCATCTTTCCCAGGTGGGGCTCCACAGGCAGGTCAGCCAGGTGGTAGCCCAGCTCCGTCAGGTCCTCCCACGGGTCCATGGCGTCTATGGTCTATGGATGGGTGATCAATTTAATGGTTAGTGTTGTGTTCTATCTATGGTCATTATGTAGAGTCACAGTGCCAAGAACTGATGCCCTCCACCTCCATAACAAAAATAGTCAATGATAAAGGACAGAAGATATAATATTATTCAGGTCATGATTGGTTCAAAACAAAAAATATATTTTACCTTGAGCATCTGCACTGCGTTTTTTACAATGAGGATGGGGGGTGGTTCGGGTGCTTTGGATAGGAATTCAGCGATGGAACAGGTGATTGGGGCCAACAGCTTGGTGTGGAGACAGAGTTCCTGAAAGAGAGAGAGAAATGGGAGGAGTTAACTACCACAATCAACGCTGCCTTATGAGTGTGTGAGGAGTATGCTTGCATGCAAGGGTTTATAATAACTTTATTTGTATAAAGTATGCTTCATACATTCTGCTTGAAGTGTTTGTACCTGCAGGGGCATCCTTAGTAGCTGGGGCACCTGGTACTCCAGCATGTTGTTAAAGCGGAGACGACTGAAGAGGTGGAAGCAGATCCCTGGTCGGCAACGTCCAGCTCTGTCAAACAACACAAGACTCATTCAAGAGGGGGCATAAGACATTATGAGGTTTCATAAGAGATGATACTACCTTATGATATGTCTATAGAGTGCCTCTGTGGTAGGGCTCAGATGTACACTGTGCCTCACCTGCCCTTCCTCTGAAGAGAGCTGGCCTTGGAGATCCACACCATCTTCAGCATGGTTACATGGTTCAGGGCATCAAAGGACTTCTGTGATAGTGAAACAAATCACGTATCAGATTTACTATTCTGTCACGGAGGCGTGCCGTACTCCGCGGTCAGGGAGCGTACTCCGCGGTCAGGGAGCGTACTCCGCGGTCAGGGAGCGTACTCCGCGGTCAGGGAGCGTACTCCGCGGTCAGGGAGCGTACTCCGCGGTCAGGAGCGTACTCCGCGGTCAGGAGCGTACTCCGCGGTCAGGGAGCGTACTCCGCGGTCAGGGAGCGTACTCCGCGGTCAGGGAGGCGTGCCGTACTCCGCCAGGGAGGCGTGACAGACCGCTTGGAGTTTGCCAAAAGGCACCTAAAGGACTGTCAGACTGATGAATCCAAGATTGAACTTTTCTCTGGCACCATGCCGTGGGCATATTTTTCAGTGGCAAGGACTGGGAGACTAGTCAGGATGGAGAGAAAGATTAATGGAGCAAAGTACAGAGAGAGATCATTGATGAAAACCTGCTCCAGAGCGCTCAGGACCTCAGACTGGTGTGAAGGTTCACCTTCCAACAGCACACAGCAAAGACAACGCATGAGTGGTTTCGGGATCTGAATGTCCTTGAGTGGCCCAGCCAGAGCCCGGACTTAAACCCAATCAAAGAGAATGGGAGAAACTCCCCTAATACAGGTGTGCCATTGTATATAAACCACCAGCACACAACAATGAGAGACTGGAGCCTGGAGTCACTTATTGTTGTGCAACATGCCCCAGGTAATCTAATTACAGTATGGAATTCAACTAAAATATTTGCCAGCTAGATTTCTTATAACTATTAAGTTAAACTGTCTAAAATGTGATAAATGCACTGCAGTTGGGCATTTGGTTTGCTAGTTGATACACACTACCCTCTATAGTGCCTTGCGGTCAGAGGCCGAGAAGTTGCCATACCAGGCAGTGATGCAACCCGTCAGGATGCTCTAGATGGTGCAACAGTAGAATCTTTTGAGGATCTGAGGATCCATGCCAAATCTTTTCAGTCTCCTGAATAGGTTTTGTCGTGCCCTCTTCACGACTCTCTTGGTGTGCTTGGACCATGTTAGTTTGTTTTTGATGTGGACGCCAAGGAACTTGAAGCTCTCAACCTGATCCACTAAAGCCCTGTCGATGAGAATGGGGACGTACTCGCGCCTACTTTTCCTGTAGTCCACAATCACCTCTTTTGTCTTGATCACATTGAGAGGCTCTCCCACTACGCTCTCCTCATCAAATGCCATCATCTCTCCCTTCTGCTAAATACTTCTCCCTCTTGGCCCCTCCCGCACCGTGGCTGAGTGACGAATTGCGACCTTACAGAACATGCCTACTGGCACCTCCGGAGGACCTATCATCCTCACTCCCTCCTCTCTACCTTCTGTTCCTCTGTATCCGCTGCTAAAGCCACTTTCTACCACTCAAAATTTTAAGTTTCTGTCTCTAACCCCAGGAAACTCTTTTCAAGTTCTCCTCCCTCGTTATTCCTCCACCCCCTCTCAGTGGACGATTTTGTCAACCACTGTGAAAAGGTTGACGACATTCGCTTAGCCTATTGAGTCCGCTGGCCCCACAGAACTACCCTATGCCTTAACCTCTTTCTCCACTCTCTCTCCAGATTAAATCCGGCAACTAGTGAGGTCAGGCCACCGGACAACCTGCCCGTTTGACCCCATCCCCTCCTCCAGACCATCTCTGGAGACCTTCTCCCATTCCTCATCAACTCATCCCTGACGACTGGCTGCATCCTCTCGGACTTCAAAATGGCCAATCACTAACGCTAACCCTAACCCTCTTCAAGAAAGCAACCCTCGAGGCCTCTAACATCAAACTAGACTCCTTTTTTTTCTCTTTCCAAAACACACTCGCTATCAGAACAATTTTCTTGACCCCAACCAGTCAGGCTTCAAGACGGGTGACTCATCCGAGACTACTCTTCTCTGTGTCATGGAGGCTCTCTGCACTGCCAAAGCTGACTGTCTCTCTTTTCTTCTCATTCTCCTAGATCTATCCGCTGCCTTTGACACAGCGAACCATCCAATCCTCTTCGCCATCCATCTCAGGGCTGGACGTCTAAAGGCTCTGCACACTTTTGGATTGCATCCTACCTAGCAGTCCGCTGCTAACAGGTGACGTGAAGAGGATGTGTCTGCAACACATACTCTCACTACTGGTGTCCCCCAGGGCTCGGTTCTAGGCCCTCTCCTCTTCATACACCAAGTCAATCGGTTCCATCCTGTCCTCACATTGTCTCTCTCCAAGCTCTTCACTTTCCTGGCACTCCAATGGTGGAACCAGCTTCCTTCCCCCTGAAACTAGTACAGCAGAGTCTCTGCCCATCTTCAGAAAATATCTGAAACCATACCTCTTCAAAAGAGCATCTTAAATAATGCCACCCCCCCCTCGCAAAAATGTACTTATTAGGACTGATATGTGGTTGGCCCATCTTAACTTCTTGGATATAGGGGGCGCTCTTTTAACTTTTGGATTAAAAAAACATTCATTTTAAACAAGATATTTTGTCACGAAAAGATGCTCGACTATGCATATAATTGACAGCTTTGGAAAGAAAACACTGACGTTTACAAAACTGCAAAGATAGTCTGTGAGTGCCACACAACTAATGCTACAGGCGAAACCAAGATGAAACTTCAAACAGGAAGTGAGCCAGATTTGAGGCGCTGTGTTCCAATGTCTCCTTATATGGCTGTGAATGCGCCAGGAACGAGCCTAGACTTTCTGTCGTTTCCCCAAGGTGTCTGCAGCATTGTGACGTATTTGTAGGCATATCATTGGAAGATTGACCATAAGAGACTACGTTTACCAGGTGTCCGCCTGGTGTCCTCCGTCGAAATTGGTGCGTAATCTCCAGCTGCATGTATTTTCCCATGTGATTCAGAGGAGAAACCAAACTGCCACGAATGACTTATCATCGAATAGATATGTGAAAAACACCTTGAGGATTGATTCTAAACAACATTTGCCATGTTTCTGTCGATATTATGGAGTTAATTTGGAAAAGAGTTCAGCGTTTTGATGACTGAATTTTCGGGGGGGTTTTCTCAGCCAAACGTGACGAACAAAACGGAGCGATTTCTCCTATACAAATAATATTTTTGGAAAAACTGAACATTTGCTATCTAACTGAGAGTCTCCTCATTGAAAACACCCGAAGTTCTTCAAAGGTAAATTATTTTATTTGAATGCTTTTCTTGTTTTTGTGAAAATGTTGCCTGCTGAATGCTATGCTTAATGCTATGCTAGCTATCAATACTCTTACACAAATTATTGTTTTGCTATGGTTGAAAAGCATATTTTGAAAATCTGAGATGACAGTGTTGTTAACAAAAGGCTAAGCTTGAGAGCCTATATTTATTTCATTTCATTTGCGATTTTCATGAATAGTTAACATTGCGTTATGGTAATGAGCTTGACGCTATAATTACGATCCCGGATATGGGATTGCTCGTCGCGACAGGTTAAGATAGTGCTTTCAACTAAGTCACTCTGGATATGAGTGTCTGCTAAATGACAAATGTCAATGTAAAATGTGTGCAGTAGACTTGTTTTCAAACCTCTTTTACTTTTCCCGCGTCAATGACAAATACGACATCGTTGACAGTGATACTCGTCTCTGCGATGTTAGTGGAGAGAATCTGAGGAAGAGAGGAAAATACTTGATTTCTGAACAAGAAGCTGGGGTTGAATGGTATTTTGGTTTACAGGGGCAATCAGCAGTTGCAACAAAACATTTTGTTTTTTTACATACAAATTGATATTACCATTGACTCTGAGAATATAACTTATAAATGCCTCATGAGCTTAGTTCATGTCTCGTACTCCATCAGAACCCAAAATATAAGCTTGTTTTACTGTGTTTGTAAACAAACACTATATAGCTTCAAAACATGATTAAAACTATAATTTTGATATCATAACTATGAATTTGAGAGTGGTTACATTTCTCTAGCCCCATCCCTCAGCTTTTTACAGAAACAGAGGCGGGGAGTACGCTTTGTTATTGTTTCTACTGCTGACTGTCGCTTTAAGGAACACTTTGGACCCAAGTGGTCAAACTGATCTTTGGTGTGTTAGCCAGCACAGTAGATGTAAAAATACTCACTATTTTCCGGATACCAGCTGGAGTGTTCCTCAGCACTTTCTTCTGATCCGAGGTCTGCATGTTGGAGTGGAGTGTAAAGACCTGGTAGCTATGGAGAAACAACACACAGATCTGAGGTTCTAGATGTGGTTCAAACAGGACAAATAAACAAAAAAAATATCTTCATCATCTCCTCCAAATAATCCATATTTCTTGTATAAATAGGTCTATTTGGCCATTTTTGTAAATTTAGTCAGGTTTACTAATCTGACTTGCAAATGTGTTCGGTGTAAATCAACATTTGGGTTGCATAAGCAGGAACATGGAGTAACAGCATGTAAAAAAAAAAACGAAAAACAGATTGATGTACAGAATAATTTACATAAATAGACAAGAGCTATGTTGAAATACCAATGGCCCAATTATGAACTGTTGAGTGATACATTGCTCTTGCCAGTCATTTAACTGACGGTACCTTTGAGAGTGGTCTGTGAATCTTTTATCGTCGTACAGGATACGGTCCCTCAGACCCACTATCTCATCGTATCCGGGGAGGAAGATCAAAACGGCACCTGACATGGAAAATATTTCAAATAAACTTGTCATTCTATACAAGCAAGGAAAATTGGCACTTACATTTTGTATCAAACATTTTGAAAAGTAAAAGAATACAAGACATCCAGTAGTTACTAGACAAGAGAATCTCTCACCGTCTTCTGAGCTGGTGCAAATGTTGTGTAGCAGGTGCATGATGAGGTCCAGGTCCACCCTCTCATCGTCAAAGCTGTGGTGGTATTCCTTGAGCAGCTCCTGGTCCTCCGGACTCATTTCTGTGGTGGCAGCCTGCACCAGGGACCACTCGTCCAGCTTCCCCGCCTCCAGGGATGAGCTACCAAGGGAATGAGGCTTTCTGTTATCATCCTCCACAAACAATGCCAAGGTTTCCATGTGGTCATTCATAATAATGACAAATGGTGATCTTACAGGTAGGATTCTAGTAGGTCCACCACTTCTGCCTGCTGGAAGTGCTTGGCCCAGTCCAGCGCAGTCCTGAAACAAACCAAATACTGATCAAGATTTCAGACTTAGTAATGGTTTATAGAGTAACTAAAAATAAGATGCATTTATACAGTTATTTAATAAACCCGTACCAGCCATTGGAGGCCTTGATTCTGACGCTGGCTCCCATACTCAAAAGCTGCTCAATCTGACTGAGGAAGCCTCGACCTGCTGCCACCATGAGTGGAGTGGCGCTCGTTTCACTGTGCATGAAGTCCACTGAGGAGCAGAAGGGGAGGAGGACATATCTGGCTGATAACTATTGAAAATATTACTCTCAAAAATATACATTTTTGATAACATTGGTGTCATTATTTTTTACACAAATAAGACACTATATAAACAAAAAGCATATGGACAACCCTTCAAATCATTTGCTGACAGGTGTATAAAATCAAGCACAAAGCAATGAAATCTCCATAGACAAACATTGTCAGTAGAATGTCATTACTAAGGAGCTCAGTGACTTTCAACGTGGCATTGTCATAAGATGCCACTTTTCCAACAAGTCAATTTGTCAAATTAAGTACTGTTATTGCGAAGTGGAAACATCTAGGAGCAACAACGGCTCAGCCGTGAGGTGGTAGGCCTCAAAAACTCACAGAATGGGAACACTTAAAAATGGTTTGTCCTCATTTGCAACACTTACTACTGAGTTCTAAACTGCCTCTGGAAGCAAAGTCAGCATAATAGCTGTTCGTCGGGACATTCATGAAATGGGTTTCCATGGCCAAGCAGCCACACTCAAGCCTAAGATCACCAAGCCCAATGCCAAGAGTTGGCTGGCGTAAAGCTCGCCCGCCATTTGACTCTGGAGCACTGGAAACGTGTTCTCTCGAGTGATGAATCACGCTTCACCAATCTGGGTTTGGCAGATGCCAGGAAAACGCTACCTGCCCTAATGCATAGTGCCAAATGTAAAGTTTGGTGGAGGAATAATGGTCTGGGGCTGTTTTTCATGGTTCGGGCTAGGTTTCTAAGTTCTAATGAAGGGAAATCTTTATGCTACCAGCATACAATGACATTCTTGATGATTAAACTTTGTGGCAACAGTTTGGGAAACAACCTTTCCTGTTTCAGCATGACAATGCCTTTGTGCACAAAGTGAGATCCATACAGAAATGGTTTGTTGAGATTGGTGAGGAAGAACTTGACTGGCCTGCACAGAGCCCTGACCACATTCCCATCGAACTCCTTGGGATGAATTGGAACGCCGACTGTGCCTGACCTCACTAATGCTCATTGCTGAATGGAATTAAGTTCCACAGCAATGTTCCAACCTCTAGTGGAAAGCCTTCCCAGAAGAGTAGAGGCTGTTATAGCAGCAAAATGCCAACGATTTTGGAATGAGATGTTCAACAAGCCGGTGTCCACATACTTTGGTAATGTAGTGTAGATATAAGAATAAACTGTAGCACATAATTAAAGATGTACACAAAACCCAGCTTACCGCTGACGTTCTCACTCAGGATGAGATTGAAGAGCTGGATGAAGGCGTCAGCGTCCTGGTTGAGGAAGATGTCTGAGATGCAGGCATCCATCTCCTTCAGCAGCCACGGGTCCAATGATGCCACATCTTTCTCATTCTGGAACAAGACACCCTGTATCAAACTAATAGCAAACCCAGTGCTACTTTTAGTAAGAACCAGCAAATATACCCTCTGTGACGTTGGTGAAGTAAAGAGTGAATAATCAGAAAATAAGTAGTGGTATCACTTTGATGCATACAGAGTAAATACTGAAAATAACTGAAGCAACTGGGAGAAAATAAAATCATTAAGGATGTAATGATTCACCAATAAACATTTGAACCGGGACCAATGCCGAAGATATGAGTGCGTCGGTCTGCGGGACCCCTAACAAATCCAAAATGTAGCATGCATCGGTCAGGAAATCTATTTAAACGTTACGAATCGCTGGTTCACTAAATTTATTTTCTCAAAATTACTTTCTACCTTCCAAAAATACCTCATCTTTTGTGACAACTGGGTTCTCTCCTTTAGTGTCAAAGCAAGCATGTAATTGTGTTGACAGTCACAAGTAATTTAATAATTTTGAATGCTTGACAACCCGAGGCAATATCAGTTGTGTGCAGCTTTGCACGTTGACCAAGGAGAGGTAGGCTTTGCTGACCGGACCACTTGCGTGCCTGTGCCATTGCGAGCATGTTGATTCTGTCCACCCATACCAGACGTGATCAGGACACCCAGGTTGAAATATCAAAACGAACTCTGAACCAACTATATTAATTTGGGGACAGGTCGTAAAGCATTAAACATGTATGCCAATTTAGCTAGCTAATTTGTCCTGGGATATAAACATCAGGTTGTTATTTTACCTGAAATGCACAAGGTCCTCTACCCCAACAATTAATCCACAGATAAAAGGGTGAAAGTTTGTTTCTAGTAATGTCCTCCTTGAGACTTCTTATTCTTCTTTGAACTTTACATGGCGATTGGCAACCAACTTTAAAGAGCATTAACACTACCAACTGAACTGGAGTGTGGACCTCAGTTCATCTTTCAAATCACCCACGTGGGTATATGCTCCTAAACACCAATGAGGAGATCGGAGAGGCGGGTCTTGCAGCACCTGGCTACACAGACGCTCGTTGATGCGAGTGAGCAGTGTGGGTGCAATGATTGAATAACATATGTACATTTATTTTGCAACACTTGCGCACGCGACACGAGCAGCATGTTACTCCTTATCTGGCACATCTGCGAGTCACCTTGGTAAAATGGCTTGCGCAATATTATGCTTTAGTTGAATGACAAAGAATGTCATTTTCTAGGTTATTTTTAGCAGATGTGCTATACATTTTATCTGGCTATACATGATCAGGGCTTACATTCACATTTATTTTGATTGTTCAGGTTAACCATCAGTAATAGTATGTTTGTAGTTTTATTTGAAATCTTCAATACAGTCATTTTTAGATATACAAGGTAAAGTTGATCATTTCATAACAAGGACAAGAAGAAAGGATAAGTGAAACTCATGGCTAGAAGGGATACAACTTTAGTCAAATGAAATATTAAAAGTACGCTTTTGCTAACCTTAACATAATTATCCTAACCTGCTGCGTATGTTCTCCTAACCCGCAAAGAAAAGTCAAATTTGACGTAAGATGTATCACATCTAGCCAAAACGAGGTTATTCCTGAGTTGTCAAAACCCCTCAAACTCAACTCTGGATCTCAAAGCTTCAACTTGGACAATAGACAGCTGTACTGTGTGCTTTACATTTACATTTACATTTAAGTCATTTAGAAGACGCTCTTATCCAGAGCGACTTACAAATTGGCTTTAAAGCTAACACAATTGTCATTAAGCTTAACTTTTCCTTCACACTATATATTTATATTCATTGGCTATCTCATAGCTTTTTAAAGCTAAATATTGATACATTAGTAGCTCTAACACTTTTAAATCAGAAAGCTCAGAAAGACCCAAGCTCAGAGGCCCAAGCTCAGAGAGGTGCAGCGCATGAGGTCCATTCAGCAGCAGATTTTACATTTAGAATGGAAAATGAATGCGTTTATGGAACAAATGTTAGTGCATTGTAACACACGGACTTAAATGTATTGTTCCTGTATCGTATCAGAGCCCACGTATCTAGATACGCATCGAATTGTCTTAAAGGGAAAGACACACATCCCTAGAAAACATGGATATTGACAAATGAGAATGGCCCATATCCACTTGTTCTCACCAGCTGGGTGAAAACACTGTCCCCTCCATCGTCCAGCAGGTCGTTCTCCTGAAGGACACAGGAGGCCGAGGTGGTCTTCTCCCTCTGGGGCTCCTGGCGGGAGCCACCCTCACGCACCTTACACCACTCTGTCAAAGACATCTGTTGCTTTTCCTCTGCCAGGGACGACACACACATACACTCATTCATTCTGGGAGACACTGGACATCAAAGTGGAAATCAAAGAAACAATGAATGACCAATGGTTGGTAGTTACCCCTCTGGATCTCCTTTTTGTATTTCCTCATGTCTTTGTTTGAATAGCCTGTTGTCCTCAAGATGTCTTCCAGGAAAAGTTGCTTCACCTCAAATGGTCTTCCTTTGACTAGAGAAAAGCATACATTCATAATTTCTCATTTTGATTCATTTCACTTAACAAATCAGTGCTGGCAGGACCAGTCAAGACAAGCACTTAGCCCCTTCCATACAGAGGTCTTCCCCTGCAATTACCTGGCTTTTGCAGATAATGGTTTCAATGGTGAATCCCCGTCCCAATTTCAAATGAATAGATTAAGTGATTCTGTAGTGATTTCTGCACTCTAGTCTCTGTAGGTGGTCTATCCAAACACATTGAGATGACTTACTGTGGATGACAGGACAGGAGCCAAAGTAGCGGAGGAACAGCTCCACGTCCAGGGCAGCACTGGACAGGATGAGCTTCAGATTAGGCATCGTCTGGAGCATGTCCCTCATCTTGGTCAGCAGGAAGTCACTCAGACCATCCCGCTCGTGAACCTCATCCTGATTGGATAAGAGGTTGGAAGTACAGGCAACAGGATTCAGTCATTGACATGATTTCACACACCAGACCCAGAGATTTTTATAACTAACCCAAGATTGACCACCACCTGTCGTTTCCAATGGGAGAAAATTAATCAGTGGGTAGAACAAGTAAGGAAGTGGACAGAGCCAAGCACAAACTAGCGAGATCTTATTAGCGTGTTCTAGCATGCGTTTTAATATTTCTGTTAGTGAATACCTACTCTGTAAAGTGCGTGTGTGCAAAAGCTAAATTCACCCTTTGACTCTTAAACAATATAATTTTTTGAAACTTTGGCAAAGAGTAAAGTCTACAAAACTTAGTCCATTCTGTTCATAACAGATTTTAGTTTTGGGAACAAAAATCTATATTGGAGATCAAAATGTTTCATTGATGACAAAATTTGCTTAATGTCGGCCAAAATCCATCTCGCTCCATCTTCTCACCCTGGACTTCCTCATCACCATATTTGGTGGTGAGAGGAAATGCCAACCAGATGCTTCAGATTTATACATCCGGTGAAACATCTGGCTCAATGTTTTATCTGTGGCAGACCTGACAACTTTGAATAATTTTTATGAGTACCACTTCAGCACAGCGGTGTGCGTGTTACACCCACACTGCTAAAATCGTAGTAATTTTTTTTGTGTGCCTAATAATGATGTTGGCAGAAGACTGCCTTAGTAGGAATGGTAGGAATGGTAAGCTATAGACTGTTATGGGTACTTGGTACTACAAGACCCTGGTAATTGTCTACAGTGCAGCAAGAGGTACTGCCCCTCCCTACCTTCAGGTTATGCTCAAAAACTACAGCCCAACCTGAGTACTCTGTTCTGCCACCTCTGGTTTCTTGGCCCTCCTACCCCTTTGGGAATGCAGCTCCCGTTCAGCCCAGTCCAAGCTCTTCTCTACCCTGGCATCCCAATGGTGGAACCAGCTTCCACCTGAAGCTAGGAGAGCAGAGTCCCTGCCCATCTTCTGAAACCCCACCTCTTCAAAGAGTATGTTAAATAATCCCAGAGCACTCAGACCAAATAAATTGTCTTTCGTGAACAAACAATCACACTTGACTTTCTTTCCCCCCCCTTACTAGCTCCGAATTTACTGATAGCTACTTTGAGGGAAAATGTACTTACTACGACAGGTGGTTGTCCCACCTATCCATTTTAAGATTAATGCACTAACTGTAAGTCACTCTGGATAAGAGTATCTGCTAAATGACTCAAATGTAAATGTAACTGGCTGACCTCAGTAGCCAACTAGAAATATGTTTAAATTTACAATCAGGGCTATCCTTAGGATTTTCTGATAAGGTGGTGTTGATGTAGGACTATGGTTGGTAGGGGGGAGGTAATTTAATTTCAGTCATTTCATCCCTCAGGAAGTTGAAGCATTTTGTATTTTTGAAAAACCTGTAACTGCAATTGTAGCCAACACAGAAGTCTTGTGCCTTATCCTAAAGGATATTGAGGTGGTCTGTAATGATTATAGTTTCAAGTTTTAGTGTCACTTGCACAAATACAGTGAAATGCCTTTCCTACAAGCTCTTAAATTCTATTTAATAGGTGTCTTTATGTGGATAGAAAATGTAAACAGGCTTAATTTTGCTTGGGGAGAAAATGCTTAATTCAATTATGGGATGCAATGTAGTAGTCTTGCTTACTGTAGGATATTTGAAATATGAAACAACTGGACTAGGCCTATATGAGCTTGTTTCAGATCTCCATTCCTGACCTCATCCATTTAGTCGGGTTTGACTACTCGGCTACCATTCATTCAGCATGCCTTGTCATTGGTAAACTGACTACTATCACATCATTAGCAGCCTACTGTTGACAGACAGCTATATGAGATTTATTAACATAGACTGTTAACGATTAGTATGGCTAACATAACTCTGTGAAGGATGGTATTAGCGGAATAGCTCTGTCTGCCATGTCAGTTTCCATCCACATAGCGAAGTGCCCTGAACTACCGCAACACAACAAATGTTACCTTGCTCGTCAATGTGCGTGCGCCTACTACGGTTGTGGAGCTCAAAGGATGTGCGGGCAAGAAAGTGTCCTCACTTAATTTACTAAACACTGTAGCTAACTACCTTCAACGAAATGTGCTTGACTAACACTGAAAAGGGGTGGGAAAAAAATGGAGAACGAACTGTTTGCAGATGCATCAACAGACAAAGAGAGCTGCCATCCAGGTCCAGGGAGGAAAATAAACTCAGGAAAAAAAGAAACGTCCCCTTTTCAGTCTTTCAAAGATAATTCATAAAAATCCAAATACTTCAGATCTTCATTGTAAAGCGTTTAAACACTGTTTCCCCATTCCTGGTCAATGAAACCTAAACAATTAATGAACATGCACCTGTGGATGGGTCGTTAAGACACTAACAGCTTACAGACAGTAGGCAATTAAGGTCACAGTTATGAAAACTTAGGACAATAAAGAGGCCTTTCTACTGACTCTGAAAAACACCAAAAGAAAGATGCCCAGGGTCCCTGCTCATCTGCGTGAACGTGTCTTAGGCATGCTGCAAGGAGGCATGAGGACTGCAGATGTGGCCAGGGCAATAAATTGCAATGTCCGTACTGTGAGATGCCTAAGACAGCGCTACAGGGAGACAGGACGGACAGCTGATCGTCCTCACATTGGCAGACCACGTGTAACAACACCTGCACAGGATCGGTACATCCTAACATCACACCTGCGGGACAGGTACAGGATGGCAACAATCACCCGAGTTACACCAGGAACGCACAATCCCTCCATCAGTGCTCAGACTGTCCGCAATAGGCTGATAGAAGCTGGACTGAGGGCTTGTAGGCCTGTTGTAAGGCAAGACCTCACCAGACATCACCGGCAACAACGTCACCTATGGGCACAAACCCACTGTCGCTGGACCAGACATGACTGGCAAAAAGTGCTCTCCACTGACGAGTCGCGGTTGTCTCACCAGGGGTGATGGCCCGATTCACGTTTATCGTCGAAGGAATGAGCGTTACACCGAGGCCTATACTCTGGAACGGGATCGATTTGGAGGTGGAGGGTCCGGCATGGTCTGGGGCGGTGTGTCACAGCATCATCGGACTGAGCTTGTCATTGCAGGCAATCTCAACGCTGTGCGTTACAGGGAAGATATCCTCCTCCCTCATGTTGTACCCTTCCTGCAGGCTCATCCTGACATAACCCTCCAGCATGACAATGCCACCAGCCATACTGCTTGTTCTGTGCATGATTTCCTGGAAGACAGGAATGTCAGTGTTCTAAAATGGCCAGCGAAGAGCCCGGATCTCAATCCCATTGAGCACTTCTGGGACCTGCTGGATTGGAGGGTGAGGGCTAGGGCCATTCCCCATAGAAATGCCCGGGCCCCTGCAGGTGCCTTGGTGGAAGAGGGGAGTAACATCTCACAGTAAGAACTGGCAAATCTGGTGCAGTCTATGAGGAAGAGATGCACTGCAGTACTTAATGCAGCTGGAGGCCACGCCAGATACTGACTGTTACTTTTGATTTTGACCCCCTTTTGTTCAGGGACACATTATTCCATTTCTGTTTCTGGGCCAGAGCGGAGAGCTAGAGATTTTTTCTCCTTGGCCAAGTCATCTGATAGGCTCAGAACCGGTTGTGTCAAAAAACATCAATGTGCCAACTGGGTAGTCTTTCATGCCAGTGTACTTTGACCTCAAATTGCGTGCATGCATACAGTAAAGGCAGTGAACGATAACAAAAGGGCTTGTACTAACCACAATGACGTGAGTAACAGTGGACATTGTGGTGTCTCCGGCCATCAGTGTTCTCAGCAGGACTCCGCTTGTGCAGAAGGTCAGCAGCGTCTTAGGAGAAACTCTAAAGGGTCAACCAGAGTCATTAATTTCCTCACAGTAACTCAGCCAAAGCAAACAGAGACAGTGCCTCCCTCACTCCATCTCTTTGCTCCTACCTGCTCTCCAGGCGGATCTGGTAGCCAATGGTCTGACCGATGCTCTCTCCTCTCTCCGCAGCAACCCGCTCTGCCACAGCGATGGCTGCCAGACGCCGTGGCTGTGTGCAGAAGATCCGACAGGGGATCCCATTTCGGCTGCAGTCGTCCAGGAGGAACTGTGGGATCTGGAATGGCAAAACACTTCCCATTTAGTTTCTAGATGATCAGGAACTCTATTTACAAATGTAATACCTTACCATACCAATGCAATGCCTTTGTAGGCTATACAGTGCCTTCAGAAAGGAGGGTTTGGCTGACAGGGATGTCCTTGTCCCATCGCACACTAGTGATTCGTGTGGCGGGCCGGGCGCAGTGCACGCTGACACGGTCGCTAGGTGTACAGTGTTTCCTCCGACACATTGGTGCGGCTGGCTTCCGGGTTAAGTGGGCATTGTTTCAAGGAGCAGTGTGGCTAGGATGGGTTGTGTTTCGGAGGACTCGCGGTTCTCGACCTTCGCCTCTCCCGAGTCCGTATGGGAGTTGCAGCGATGGGACAAGACCATAACTACCAATTGGATACCACGAAATTGGGAAAAGGTAAAAAAAAAAAAATACATAACTACTTTTTTATTTTTAATATTACACTTTGTATGGTGTATCAATACACCCAATCACCACATAGATACAGGCATCCTTCCTAAGAAAACCGCTCAGGGACTTCACTATGAGGCCAATGGTGACATTAAAACAGTTACAGTTTAATGGCTGTGATAGGAGAAAACTGAGAACAGAACAACAACATTATAGGTACTCCACAATGCAAACCTAAATGATTGAGTGAAAAGAAGGAAGCCTGTACAGATGACAAATAAATATATATAATATAAATATACACTGGAGTTGCTTACGAAGATGACATTGAATGCTTGAAAATCTCTGACAAGACTTAAATGTCTGTCTAGCAATGATGAGCAACCAACTTGACAGAGTATGAAGAATTTTTTAAATAATAAAATGTGCAAATATTGTACAAACCAGACTTACCCATTAAGACTCACAGCTGTAATTGCTGTGAAAGGTGGTTCTAACATGTATTGACTCAGGGTGTGCCCATTATTCTTTTGAAAATTCTTCAAGCTCTGTCAAATTAGTTGTTGATCATTGCTAGACAACCATTTTCAGGTCTTGCCATATATATTTAAGTCAAAACTCAGCCACTCAGGAACATTCACAAACTTCTTGATAAGCAACACCAGTGTAGATTAGGCCTTGTGTTTTAGGTTATTGTTCTTTTGTAAGGTGAATTTATCTTACAGTGTCTGGTGGAAAGTAGACTGAACCAGGTTTTCCTCTAAGATTTTGCCTCCATTCTGTTGATTTTTTATCCTGAAAACCTCCCCAGTCCTTAACGATTACAAGCATACCCATAACATGATACAGGAACGACTATGCTTGAAAATATATTGAGTGGTACTCAGCAATGTGTTGTATTGGATTTGCCCCAAATATAACACATTGTATTCAGGACAAAAAGTGAACTACTTTGTCAAATCTTTTTGCTGTATTACTTTAGTGCCTTTTTGCAAACAGGATGCATGTTTTTGAATATTTTTTATTCTGTTCAGGCTTCCTTCGGTCTCAATTAGGTTAGTATTGGGAAGTAACTATAATTTCCTCCGTTTTTTCCTTTCACAGCGTTTAAACTCAGTAAATGTTTTAAAGACATTATTGGCCTCATGGTGAAATCCCTGAGTGGCTTCCTTCCTCTCCGGCAATTGTGTTAAGGACGCCTGTATCTTTGTAGTGACCGGGTGTATTGATACACCATCCAAAGTGTAATTAATAACTTCACCATGATCAAAAGGACATTTAATGTCAGTTATATATTTTTTTACCCATCTTCCAATAGGTGCCCTTCTTTGCGAGGCACCCTAAAACCTTGGTCTTTGAGGTTGAATCGGTTTGAATTTCACTGCGCAACTGAGGGACCTTACAGATAATTGTATGTGTGGGGTACAGAGATGAGGTAGTCATTAAAAATCATGTTAAACACTATTATTGCACACAGATTGAGTTCATGCAACTGATGGTGACTTATAACACACATTTTTACTCCTGAACAAATTTGTGTTTACCATAACAAAGAGTTTGAATACTTATTGACTAAAGACATTTCAGCTTTTCATTTGTTATTAATTTGTTTTAAAAAATTAAAATCTAAACATAATTCCACTTTAACATTATGGGGTACTGTGTGGAGGCCAGAGACACAAAATCTAAATCAATTTTAAATTCAGACAACAAAATGTTGAAAAAGTCAAGTGACGCGAATTCTTTATGGCACTTTATGTGGACAGTGATGTAAAATGTTTCTCCCCCTCACCTGTGTAGTTTTCCCCGAGCCGGTCTCCCCCACCACTAGGACAACACGGTTGTCTTTGATGACCTGGACGATCTCCTCCTGGCGCTCGTACACAGGAAGTGAGCTACGGAAGAAGTCCAGTTCAGATGGGCCCCTCTTCTGGGGCACCTGGGGAATGCCGTTGTTGAGCCGCCCACTGGTCCGGTTCTTGTCACGGCTGCTCTCTGGTGGAGAAAAAAAAGAGGGGCAGAGGAATGTTAAAACTTTGAATTGTCAACACATTTTAACAGATAGATAATTTATTCATTCATCAGTACATTGTTATTAAAAACAAAGGTTGACAAGGACTCCCATTGACATCAATGTATTATTAACCCTGAAATATAACTGCCACTCACCAGCCTCAATGGCCACAGACAAGCCCCTCTCAGTGCGAGGCAGTAGGTCTGTGCGCTCCTTGTTGGTGATGGGGAACCGCTGCAGCAGGCTCCGCACAGCGTGCTTGGAATTGTGGGAAAGGTTGAAAGTCATGATGGACTGGGCCGTCTCCGAGCCATCCTTCTTTCTGATAGTGAGGGTCCGGCTTGATCCTTTTCTGAAAATGAATGAAATAAGGATGTTAGACTTGAAGCACAGCACACTTTAGTAAATCTGATGGATGCTTTTAGGGAGTTACATTTCCAGTACAATATTGAGGAGGGATACACAAATGTTTCTATTCAAGTACTGCTTTTAAAACAGGAGTATCCAAGGTTGACCTAAGACTACGGGCTCTGACACCTGATGTCAAGTTGTATTGCTTACCCTCTGCTTTTAGAGATATATCCAAGGGACTGTGCAAAGCGATGGATGAAGGCTCTCTCAGTACTAGACAGGGAGGAAGGAAACTCCATTTCTGTAAAATCAAAAGAACTAATGTAGTATACTACATCACATAATCCAAATGTCTCCATGAATCACCACTTCATCACATGAGTAGAATTAACATTTTATGTTACCTTTTTGCTCACTGTACTGAAACCTCTCAAGGGAGATGTTCACAGCAATCTTAACTTCTTCGTCGATGCGTATGTCTTTCAGCCCTTTGCCCCTGGGCCCCCCACCACCAGAGTGTTTTGATTTGGCCATGGCAGGTTTGGGTGAGGCATTACTAGGACGTGACATGATGCACTGTAGAACAAGTGTTAATAAGATGTAGCTAGTTAATAAGCAACCAACCTGCAATCTCCCTAGATGACGGTCACATTTTAGTTACTTGGACTAGCTAACTAGAGACAAAAGGGTTGAGCTACCATGCAAGTGGCCAGATGCTGACAAATATTCACTGTTAACTACTTCTGACTGACTCTCCTCTACCCAACGTTAGTTAGTCATAAACTCGGACATAACTTAAGTTAGCTAGCCATAGCTTTCACCAGAGGCTGAGCTTCTGTGACTGACAGTGTGAGCCATACATTACTTTTAGCAAATCGTTGAGTAAAAATCGAACTAATGACGTGTTGATTTTGTTAGCCACCTTAGCAAACTCGTTAGTAACTCAGAAAGATAGCGAGCTAGCTATTAAAAATTAATGTTAGCTAACCCAGTAACGTTACTGGTAGCTAGCTATCGTTAGCCAGGTTGCTAGCTAGCTAGCGGAATTAAGCTAGCTAACGTGTCATTGAACTTTATCCATCGTTGAGTTAATTATACATGCATGTCATAGATACAATGTTTCACATACAGCTAGGTAACGTTTTAACTAGCTAATACCGATGTCAGATAACCCTCGTGCGCCTCTGTTCGTCTAATCCAGCAGTTTGTAAACGCTGACCGACTTCATGAGATTCAGATAAATCACCACTAGAGGTGCATGATCAGAGATACTTCAGAAGAGATGGAAAACAACATTGGAATCGAATTTATGCCCAATGTGTGCGTTGCACATGGTACGTCATTGGGCCGCGCGGAGCATTCTGGGCGAATCAGGGACAAAGGAGAGCTCTTGTTCAAGGAGTGAATGGGAGTCAATTGGGTGCTAGCTCAAAAAAACAACATTAACATGAATTGCATCAACAAGAATTACAATACTACAAATATTGTCCGAGATGTGATATAATTAACTTGCTATGTGTAATATTGTACAGATTTGGAATCGTGACATTACGTACTTTCGATGAAAATAGGCACGTTTCTCAACTCATACCCTGACTTGTAAAAGTCACACATATGCCCAGGCCGGGAGCAGGCAAACAGGCCCAACCCCCACTCTTGCACTAGCCCAAGCCAATGGCATGTATCAGATGCTCAGCCGGCTCTGCTCACACTTACTGTCCTGAGACCAAACCACACAACCAAAAACATTGGACACTTTATGGAACACAAAGCCTTCACTATCTCATCCTGGAATATCAAAGGCCTGAGGTCATCTGCCTTTGGCCTAAAGAGCAGGAACCTGCACTTCATCAAAAAAATTGGAAATACAGACATTGTCATCCTACAAGAAACATGGTATAGAGGAGACGGACCCACTAGTTGTCCTCTAGGTTACAGAGAGCTGGTAGTCCCATCCACCAAACTACCAGGTGTGTAAGAGGGAAGGGACTACGGGTGTATGCTAATTTGGTATAGAGCAGACGTAACTCACTCCATTAAATTAATCAAAACAGGAACATTTAACATTTGGCTAGAAATTCAAAAGGAAATGATCTTAACAGAGAAAAATGATCTCCTGTGTGCTACCTATATCCCCCCACTAGAATCCCCATACTTTAATGAAGACAGCTTTTCAATAATTTCCAGGCCCAGGGACATGTACTCGTCTGTGGCGACTTCAATGCCAGAACCGGACAAGAACATAACATGCTCAGCACACAGGGGTCAAACACCTGCCTAGAGGTGACAGCAGTCCCTCCCTCATATGCCCCCCTAGGCACAACTATGACAACATAACCAATAAAAACGGGTCACAACTCCTGCAGCTCTGTCGCACCCTGGGTATGTACATAGTCAATGGTAGGCTTCGAGGGGACTCCTACGGTAGGTGGTGCACCTATAGCTCATCTCTTGGCAGTAGTACTGTAGACTACTTTATCACTGACCTTAAACCAGAGTCTCTCAGTGTTCACAGTCAGCCCACTGACTCCCCTATCAGATCACAGCAAAATCACAGTCTACTTTAACTGAGCAATACTCAGTCATGAGGCATCAAAGCCAAAGTAATACTAAGAAATGCTATAGATGGAAGGAATGTATTGTGGAAACCTAACAAAAAACAGTTAGGCAACATCAAATGCAATCCCTTCTAGATAACTTCAAGGACAAAACATTCCACTGTAATAGTGAAGGTGTAAATTTGGCAGTAGAAAATGTTAACAGTATATTTAACCTCTCAACTTCCCTATCTAATCTAAACCGAAGAAAATTAACAACAATGATAAATGGTTTGATGAAGAATGCAAAAACCTAAGAAAGAAATTGAGAAACCTGTCCAACCAAAAACATAGAGATCCTGAAAACCTGAGTCTATGACTTCACTATGGTGAATCACTAAAACAATACAGAAATACACTAGGGAAAAATAAGGAACAGCACATCAGAAATCAGCTCAATGTAATTGAAGAATTCATAGACTAACCACTTCTGGGAAAATTGGAAAACACGAAACAAACAACAACACGAAGAATTATCTATCCAAAATGGATATGTATGTACATATACATGATCAAATAAAAATCATAGAATCAACTATTACAGACTACCAGAGCCCACTGGATTCTCCAAATACCTTGAATGAACGACAGGACGAAATATAAACCCTCCAACCCAAAACGGCCTGAGGTGTTGATGGTATCCTCAATGAAATTATAAAATATACAGACAATAAATTCCAATTGGCTATACTAAAACTCTTTAACATCACCCTTAGCTCTGGCATTTTCCCCAATATTTGGAACCAAGGACTGATCACCCCAATCCAAAAAAGTGGAGACAAATTTGACCCCAATAACTACCACTATGCATCAACAGCAACCTTGGGAAAATCCTCTGCATTATCATTAACAGCAGACTCGTACATTTCCTCAGTGAAAACAATGCACTGAGCAAATGTCAAATTAGCTTTTTACCAAATTATCTTACGACAGACCACATTTTCACCCTGCACACCCTAATTGACAAACAAACCAAAACAAAGGCAAAGTCTTCTCATGCTTTGTTGATTTCATCTCTATTTGGCATGAGGGTCTGCTATACAAATTGATGGAAAGTAGTGTTGGGGGAAAAACATACAACATTATAAAATCCATGTACACAAACAACAAGTGTGCAGTTAAAATAGGCAAAAAACACACACATTTCTTCCCACAGGGCCGTGGGGTGAGACCGGGATCAAATCAAATCAAATCAAATCAAATTTATTTATATAGCCCTTCGTACATCAGCTGATATCTCAAAGTGCTGTACAGAAACCCAGCCTAAAACCCCAAACAGCAAACAATGCAGGTGTAAAAGCACGGTGGCTAGGAAAAACTCCCTAGAAAGGCCAAAACCTAGGAAGAAACCTAGAGAGGAACCGGGCTATGTGGGGTGGCCAGTCCTCTTCTGGCTGTGCCGGGTAGAGATTATAACAGAACATGACCAAGATGTTCAAATGTTCATAAATGACCAGCATGGTCAAATAATAATAAGGCAGAACAGTTGAAACTGTAGCAGCAGCACAGTCAGGTGGACTGGGGACAGCAAGGAGCCATCATGTCAGGTAGTCCTGGGGCACGGTCCTAGGGCTCAGGTCCTCAGAGAGAGAGAAAGAAAGAGAGAATTAGAGAGAGCATATGTGGGGTGGCCAGTCCTCTTCTGGCTGTGCCGGGTGGAGATTATAACAGAACGTGGCCAAGATGTTCAAATGTTCATAAATGACCAGCATGGTTGAATAATAGTAAGGCAGAACAGTTGAAACTGGAGCAGGAGCATGGCCAGGTGGACTGGGGACAGCAAGGAGTCCTCATGTCAGGTAGTCCTGGGACATGGTCCTAGGGCCCAGGCCAGTTGAAACTGGAGCAGCAGCATGGCCAGGTGGACTGGGGTGTCATGCAGGTGAAAGAGGACCCAAAAGCGACTTGGCGAAAACAGAGTCTTTAATCCAGTAAAGTAAATACAAACAAAAAAAACAACTTTCACTCGAAATGACGAGGACAAACTGGAGACTCGATCTTGAACAGCAGGTGAACAGCAGGTTGCCTCGGGAAGGCACTTGAACCAGACAGACTCAGACACCTGCTCACCACGCAGCATCTGAGGAAAACACGACACGACAGGGCGATACACAATCACAGCACGGTGAATTCTAAACAAGGAACCGACAGGACAGGAACGGAACACAAAGGAAGAAATAGGGACTCTAATCATGTTCATAAATGACCAGGGAAAGGATCGGGAACAGGTGTGGGAAGACTAAATGATTGATTAGGGGAATAGGAACAGCTGGGAGCAGGAACAAATGGAACGATAGAGAGAAGAGAGAGCATGAGAGAGTGAGAGAGGGAGGGAGAGAGAGGGATAGAAAGACTGGGGGAAAGAACCTAATAAGACCAGCAGAGGGAAACGAATAGAATGGGGAGCACAGGGACAAGACATGATAATAATTGACAAACATGACAGTACCCCCCCACTCACCGCCCCCACACCACTAGAGGGCGCCTCCTGGCGCACTCGAGGAGGAATCCTGGCGGCAACGGAGGAAATCATCAATGAGTGAACGGTCCAGCACGTCCCGAGACGGAACCCAACTCCTCTCCTCAGGACCGTAACCCTCCCAATCCACTAAGTATTGGTGACCCCGTCCCCTAGAGAACGCATGTCCATGATCTTATGTACCTTGTAAATAGGTGCGCTCTCGACAAGGACGGGAGGGGGGAGGGAAGACGAACGGGGGTGCGAAGAAAGGGCTTAACACAGGAGACATGGAAGACAGGATGGACGCAAACGAAGATGTCGCGGAAGAAGCAGTCGCACAGCGACAGGATTGACGACCTGGGAGACACGGAACGGACCAATGAACCACGGAGTCAACTTACGAGAAGCTGTCGTAAGAGGAAGGTTGCGAGTGGAAAGCCACACTCTCTGGCCGCAACAATACCTTGGACTCTTAATCCTGCGTTTATTGGCGGCTCTCACAGTCTGTGCCCTGTAACGGCAAAGTGCAGACCTCACCCTCCTCCAGGTGCGCTCACAACGTTGGACAAACGCTTGAGCGGAGGGAACGCTGGACTCGGCAAGCTGGGATGAGAACAGAGGAGGCTGGTAACCCAGACTACTCTGAAACGGAGATAACCCGGTAGCAGACGAAGGAAGCGAATTGTGAGCGTATTCTGCCCAGGGGAGCTGTTCTGCCCAAGACGCAGGGTTTCTGAAAGAAAGGCTGCGTAGTATGCGACCAATCGTCTGATTGGCCCTCTCTGCTTGACCGTTAGACTGGGGATGAAACCCGGAAGAGAGACTGACGGACGCACCAATCAAACGACAGAACTCCCTCCAAAACTGTGACGTGAATTGTGGGCCTCTGTCTGAAACGGCGTCTAACGGGAGGCCATGAATTCTGAATACATTCTCAATAATGATTTGTGCCGTCTCCTTAGCGGAAGGAAGTTTAGCGAGGGGAATGAAATGTGCCGCCTTAGAGAACCTATCGACAACCGTAAGAATCACAGTCTTCCCCGCAGACAAAGGCAGACCGGTAATGAAGTCTAAGGCGATGTGAGACCATGGTCGAGAAGGAATGGGGAGCGGTCTGAGACGACCGGCAGGAGGAGAGTTACCCGACTTAGTCTGCGCGCAGTCCGAACAAGCAGCCACGAAACGGCGCGTGTCACGCTCCTGAGTCGGCCACCAAAAGCGCTGGCGAATAGACGCAAGAGTGCCTCGAACACCGGGATGACCAGCTAACTTGGCAGAGTGAGCCCACTGAAGAACAGCCAGACGAGTGGAAACAGGAACGAAAAGGAGGTTACTAGGACAAGCGCGCGGCGACGCAGTGTGCGTGAGTGCTTGCTTAACCTGTCTTTCAATTCCCCAGACTGTTAACCCGACAACACGCCCATAAGGAAGAATCCCCTCGGGATCAGTAGAAGCCACAGAAGAACTAAACAGACGGGATAAGGCATCAGGCTTGGTGTTCTTGCTACCCGGACGGTAAGAAATCACAAACTCGAAACGAGCGAAAAACAACGCCCAACGAGCTTGACGGGCATTAAGTCGTTTGGCAGAACGGATGTACTCAAGGTTCTTATGGTCTGTCCAAACGACAAAAGGAACGGTCGCCCCCTCCAACCACTGTCGCCATTCGCCTAGGGCTAAGCGGATGGCGAGCAGTTCACGGTTACCCACATCATAGTTGCGCTCAGATGGCGACAGGCGATGAGAAAAATAAGCGCAAGGATGAACCTTATCGTCAGACTGGAAGCGCTGGGATAGAATGGCTCCCACGCCTACCTCTGAAGCGTCAACCTCGACAATGAATTGTCTAGTGACGTCAGGAGTAACGAGGATAGGAGCGGACGTAAAACGTTCTTTTAGAAGATCAAAAGCTCCCTGGGCGGAACCGGACCACTTAAAACACGTCTTGACAGAAGTAAGAGCTGTGAGAGGGGCAGCAACTTGACCGAAATTACGAATGAAACGCCGATAGAAATTAGCGAAACCTAAAAAGCGCTGCAACTCGACACGTGACCTTGGAACGGGCCAATCACTGACAGCTTGGACCTTAGCGGAATCCATCTGAATGCCTTCAGCGGAAATAACGGAACCGAGAAAAGTAACGGAGGAGACATGAAAAGAGCACTTCTCAGCCTTTACGTAGAGACAATTCTCTAAAAGGCGCTGTAGAACACGTCGAACGTGCTGAACATGAATCTCGAGTGACGGAGAAAAAATCAGGATATCGTCAAGATAGACAAAAACAAAGATGTTCAGCATGTCTCTCAGAACATCATTAACTAATGCCTGAAAAACAGCTGGCGCATTGGCGAGACCGAACGGCAGAACCCGGTACTCAAAATGCCCTAACGGAGTGTTAAACGCCGTTTTCCACTCGTCCCCCTCTCTGATGCGCACGAGATGGTAAGCGTTACGAAGGTCCAACTTAGTAAAGCACCTGGCTCCCTGCAGAATCTCGAAGGCTGATGACATAAGGGGAAGCGGATAACGATTCTTAACCGTTATGTCATTCAGCCCTCGATAATCCACGCAGGGGCGCAGAGTACCGTCCTTCTTCTTAACAAAAAGAACCCCGCCCCGGCCGGAGAGGAAGAAGGCACTATGGTACCGGCGTCAAGAGACACAGACAAATAATCCTCGAGAGCCTTACGTTCGGGAGCCGACAGAGAGTATAGTCTACCTCGAGGAGGAGTGGTCCCCGGAAGGAGATCAATACTACAATCATACGACCGGTGAGGAGGAAGGGAGTTGGCTCGGGACCGACTGAAGACCGTGCGCAGATCATGATATTCCTCCGGCACTCCTGTCAAATCGCCAGGTTCCTCCTGAGAAGTAGGGACAGAAGAAACGGGAGGGATGGCAGACATTAAACACTTCACATGACAAGAAACGTTCCAGGATAGGATAGAATTACTAGACCAATTAATAGAAGGATTATGACATACTAGCCAGGGATGACCCAAAACAACAGGTGTAAACGGTGAACGGAAAATCAAAAAAGAAATAGTCTCACTGTGGTTACCAGATACTGTGAGGGTTAAAGGTAGTGTCTCAAATCTGATACTGGGAAGATGACTACCATCTAAGGCGAACATGGGCGTAGGCTTCTCTAACTCTCTGAAAGGAATGTCATGTTTCCGAACCCATGCTTCGTCCATGAAACAACCCTCAGCCCCAGAGTCTATCAAGGCACTACATGTAGCACCCGAACCGGTCCAGCGTAGATGGACCGACAAAGTAGTACAGGATTTTGATGGAGAGACTTGAGTAGTTGCGCTCACCTGTAGCCCTCCGCTTACAGATGAGCTCTGGCTTTTACTGGACATGAATTAACAAAATGTCCAGCAACTCCGCAATAGAGGCACAGGCGGTTGGTGATCCTCCGTTCCCTCTCCTTAGTCGAGATGCGAATCCCTCCCAGCTGCATGGGCTCAGTCTCAAAGCCAGAGGAGGGAGATGGTTGCGATGCGGAGCAGGGAAACACCGTTGATGCGAGCTCTCTTCCACGAGCCCGGTGACGAAGATCTACCCGTCGTTCTATGCGGATGGCGAGAGCAATCAAAGAGTCCACATCTGAAGGAACCTCCCGGGAGAGAATCTCATCCTTAACCACTGCGTGGAGTCCCTCCAGAAAACGAGCGAGCAGCGCCGGCTCGTTCCACTCACTAGAGGCAGCAAGAGTGCGAAACTCAATAGAATAATCCGTTATGGACCGTTCACCTTGGCATAAGGAAGCCAGGGCCCTAGAAGCCTCCCTACCAAAAACTGAACGGTCAAAAACCCGAATCATCTCCTCTTTAAAGTTCTGGAACTTGTTAGAGCAATCAGCCCTTGCCTCCCAGATAGCTGTGCCCCATTCTCGAGCCCGGCCAGTAAGGAGTGAAATGACGTAAGCAACCCGAGCTCTCTCTCTAGAGTATGTGTTGGGTTGGAGAGAGAACACAATCTCACACTGCGTGAGAAAGGAGCGGCACTCAGTGGGCTGCCCGGAGTAGCAAGGTGGGTTATTAACCCTAGGTTCTGGAGGCTCGGCAGGCCAGGAAGTAACAGGTGGCACGAGACGTAGACTCTGGAACTGTCCAGAGAGGTCGGAAACCTGAGCGGCCAGGTTCTCCACGGCATGGCGAGCAGCAGACAATTCCTGCTCGTGTCTGCCGAGCATGGCTCCTTGGATCTCGACGGCAGTGTAACGAGCGTCTGAAGTCGCTGGGTCCATTCCTTGGTCGGTTCCTTCTGTCATGCAGGTGAAAGAGGACCCAAAAGCGACTTGGCGAAAACAGAGTCTTTAATCCAGTAAAGTAAATACAAACAAAAAAAACAACTTTCACTCGAAATGACGAGGACAAACTGGAGACTCGATCTTGAACAGCAGGTGAACAGCAGGTTGCCTCGGGAAGGCACTTGAACCAGACAGACTCAGACACCTGCTCACCACGCAGCATCTGAGGAAAACACGACACGACAGGGTGATACACAATCACAGCACGGTGAATTCTAAACAAGGAACCGACAGGACAGGAACGGAACACAAAGGAAGAAATAGGGACTCTAATCAGGGGAAAGGATCGGGAACAGGTGTGGGAAGACTAAATGATTGATTAGGGGAATAGGAACAGCTGGGAGCAGGAACGGAACGATAGAGAGAAGAGAGAGCGAGAGAGTGAGAGAGGGAGGGGGAGAGAGAGGGATAGAAAGAGGGAAAGAACCTAATAAGACCAGCAGAGGGAAACGAATAGAATGGGGAGCACAGGGACAAGACATGATAATAATTGACAAACATGACATGGGGACAGCAAGGAGTCATCATGTCAGGTAGTCCTGGGGCATGGTCCTAGGGCTCAGGTCCTCCGAGAGAGAGAAAGAAAGAGAGAAGGAGAGAATTAGAGAACGCACACTTAGATTCACACAGGACACCTGAATAGGACAGGAGAAGTACTCCAGATAAACAAACTGACCCTAGCCCCCCGACACATAAACTACTGCAGCATAAATACTGGAGGCTGAGACAGGAGGGGTCAGGAGACACTGTGGCCCCATCCGAGGACACCCCCGGACAGGGCCAAACAGGAAGGATATAACCCCACCCACTTTGCCAAAGCACAGCCCCCACACCACTAGAGGGAAATCTTCAACCACCAACTTACCATCCTGAGACAAGGCCGAGTATAGCCCACAAAGATCTCCGACACGGTACAACCCAAGGGGGGGGGGGACCCAGACAGGCCGACCACAACAGTGAATCAACCCACCCAGGTGACGCACCCCCCCCAGGGACGGCACGAGAGAGCAGCTTAAGCCCCACCCTCTTCAACATATATAGTTGAAGTTAGAAGTTGAAGTTGGAAGTCATTAAAACACTCCACAAATTTCTTGTTAACAAACTATAGTTTTGACAAGTCGGTTAGGACATCTACTTTGTGCATGACACAGGTCCTTTTTCCAACAATTGTTTACAGACAGATTATTTCACTTATAATTCACTGTATCACAATTTCAGTGGGTCAGAAGTTTACATACACTAAGTTGACTGTGCCTTTAAACAGCTTGGAAAATTACAGAAAATTGTGTCATGGCTTTAGAAGCTTCTGATAGGCTAATTGGCATCATTTGAGTCAATTGGAGGTGTACCTGTGGATGTATTTTAAGGCCTACCTTCAAACTCAGTGCCTCTTTGCTTGACATCATGGGAAAATCCCCAAAAATCAAACAAGACATCAGAAAAAAAATTGTAGACCTCCACAAGTCTGGTTCATCCTTGGGAGCAATTTCCAAATGCCTGAAGGTACCACGTTCATCTGTACAAACAATAATACGCAAGTATAAACACCATGGGACCACGCAGCTTTGCATGCAACTGCACATGGGGACAAAGGTCGTACTTTTTGGAGAAATGTCCTCTGGTCTGATGAAACAAAAATAGAACTGTTTGGCCATAATGACCATCATTATGTTTGGAGGAAAAAGGGGGAGGCTTGCAAGCCGAAGAACACAATCCCAACCGTGAAGAACGGGGGTGGCAGCATCATCTTGTGGGGGTGCTTTGCTGCAGGAGGGACTGGTGCACTTCACAAAACAGATGGCATCATGAGGAATGACAATTATGTGGATATATTGAAGCAACATCTCAAGACATCAATCAGGAAGTTAGAGATTGGTCGCAAATGGGTCTTCCAAATGACCCCAAGCATACTTCCAAAGTTGTGGCAAAATGGCTTAAGGACAACCAAGTCAAGGTATTGGAGTGGCCATCACAAAGCCCTGACCTCAATCCTATAGAAATTTTGTGGGCAGAACTGAAAAACGTGTGCAAGCAAGGAGGCCTGAAAACCTGACTCAGTTACTCCAGCTCTGTCAGGAGGAATGGACCAAAATTAACCCAACTTATTGTAGGAAGCTTGTGGAAGGCTACCTGAAATGTTTGACCCAAGTTAAACAATTTAAAGGCAATGCTACCAAATACTAATTGAGTGTATGTAAACATCTGACCGACTGGGAATGTGATGAAAGAAATTAAAGCTGAAATAAATCATTCTGAGTATTCTGTCATTTCACATTCTAAAATAAAGTGGTGATCCTAACTGACCTAAGAATTTTTACTAGGATTAAATGTCAGGAAAAACCGAGTTTAAATGTATTTGGCTAAGGTGTATGTAAACTACCGACTTCAACTGTATGTACGTATATGTATGCATTTGTGTATTTATATGTATGTATATATTTGCAAAAAATATATGGGTGATTGTAAGTGATGCAGACAATTGCATTGATGGAAGCTACAATATATGTCATGTATTGTCATATATTGTCATGTCTTGTCCCTGTGTTTTCTCTTCTATTCGTTTCCCCCTGCTGGTCTTATTAGGTTTCTTTCCCTCTCTCTATCCCTCTCTCTATCCCTCTCTCTCTCTATCGTTCCGTTCCTGCTCCCAGCTGTTCCTCATTCTCCTAACGACCTCGTTTACTCTTTCACACCTGTCCCCTATTTTGCCCTCTGATTAAGTCTCTATTTCTCTCTCTGTTTCTGCTTCTGTCCTTGTCGGATCCTTGTTTGCTGTGCTGTGTTCTTGTTCCGTCCTGTCGTGTTTTGCCTTCATCAGATGCTGCGTGTGAGCAGGTGTCTCTGTCAGCTACGGCCTGCGCCTACCCGAAGGGACCTGCAGTCTGTGGCCGCTTATCCTGTTATTCCCCTCTACAAGACTAGAGGATTTCTGTTATCCCCGTTTGGACATTTCCTGTTAAGGATTTCAGGATTTGTTATTTTCTGTTTGGACTTGAATAAACTCAGTTTCTGTTAAGTCGCTTTTGGGTCCTCACTCACCTGCATAACAATATATCTGTAATATTACAGCTGATCTACCCCCTAAATAAATAAATAATAATAATCCAGATTGTGTACTGTCATTCCAGGTTCAGTGTTTGACGTGACTTAGTTGAAATTGGCTTACTAGCTAGGAAGCAAGTGACAATAATGTTATCCAGCCTGCATAGCAACCATTTTCTTTATAATGGATGACCAGTCCTTTTGCATAGCAATGATACAAATATAATTAAGGACTGGGTCACGTCTGTAGCAACATGACCAAAATAACCAGATTCATGGCTGGACAATATCTTCTGGCAGAAAAATGAAATTGTATGAATGTACTTATCAAAATAAAAATGTTAAATGAATTTTTAAAAATTAATTGTTATTTTAACAGTTTTATTAATGCGATAAGGCACACGATGCAGTGCTGTATCATATCGTCACACGTAAATGGGTTAAACACCATTTACCTGGCTGTATTCATGATACAGCACTGCCTCTTGTTTGCTTTCATGTGGCTCGTTCATTGTACAATGTTGACAGCTTCATTTAACACATTGTATTGATAAAATGGTCAAACTCGACTTAATAGCTACACTCACCAACACAGGATAAACTTTATCCCTCATTATGGCCTTGACCAAACCAGTAAGTTGCCCCTCACTAGCTGTACTTCTCAACATGGCTGGACTTATAGTGGTCTTCTCCCCGTTTAATGCGCTTATGCTCATCCTTGAAAAATGCCATTAAGTCTGAAACAGACACCAAGGTCGACATACTGTGCAAACAATTCTCTTGGCTCAGTAAAACAAAAAAAGTATCTACTACTCTGCTAACTAGCTAACTAGCTAAAGTGTAGTCAGTTACTAGCAAAGACAGAGAGAAAGGGGACAGAAAAAGTTCAACACTTTATTCAATTAAATTCAACACTTTATTGAATTCATTAAAATACAGCACATGGATTCCACATGGATTAGGGCACAGAGGTTCTGTGATCTCGCTGGTGAACGTCAGCTGACAGTGTCGGCTAGAGATGACGTGCAGGAGATTTCTGCAGGAATTCGTAGTCTTGCATGAGGTTCTCTGCTAATTAGCATTTCACAGTAAATAGAAGCGAATATATTGGTAAAACTCACCTTGTCCGGGAAAGAATGAAACGGTTATCAAAATTTCACACCAAGGTAAGCCTACACCAAACACATACTTAATTTGAAGTGGTTCTAAAATATCCTATGGAAAAATGAATCGTGGAAAAAGGATTGGAACCATTTCTGTGTTTGACCTCTAGGTTTTAATGTTTGATTCCTTGACGCTTCTTCTGTGAGGTTTATCAGCGGTTGTCATCCAATGTTATGGGGCATAACCACCACCTACTGTACTGGAGTGTATGCCAGAGACAGGGAAGGACTAAATACCACCTGTCAGCCCATTTTCTCTTAAAAAATAGAACACCATTTTTTGACTGTATCTAACGATGTTCTACTCACTATGCTCTTTAAACTCAATTCCTGTGTCCCCTTCTCCCTCATACTGGATCTCAGTATCTCTTTCCCCATCATACTGCCCACACTGTATTAGCACATGCTCCACTGTCTCTGTGAGCATGAATTTGGAGTACCTCATATACTGTGGCTAAATACTTGCAGACTCATCAACATAGCACGAGTCAGAGCATATACTCTAACTTTAAATCAAATCAAATTAATTTATAAAGCCCTTCTTACATCAGCTGATATCTCAAAGTGCTGTACAGAAACCCAGCCTAAAACCCCAAACAGCAAGCAATACAGGTGTAGAAGCACGGTGGCTAGGAAAAACTCCCTAGAAAGGCCAGAACCTAGAAAGAAACCTAGAGAGGAACCAGGCTATGAGAGCAGGGCCAGTCCTCTTCTGGCTGTGCCGGATGGAGATTGTAAAAGAACATGGCCAAGATGTTCAAATGTTCATAGATGACCAGTAGGGTCAAATAATAATAATCCCAGTGGTTGTCGAGGGTGCAACAGGTCAGCACCTCAGGAGTAAATATCAGTTGGCTTTTCATAGCCAATCATAGCCGCTCCTGCTGTCTCTAGAGAGTTGAAAACAGAAGGTCTGGGACAGGTTTACTTTACTATTTTTGGAACTTCCTCCACCCACTGCAAGGCCAACAGTACAGCCATCAGCTCTGCTGTGTATACAGCCAGGTGGTCTGTAATACATTTCCTTACTGCGACCCAACTTTACTGTACAACAAAGGCTGACCCAGTCCGACCTGTCCTTGGATCTTTTGATCCATCTGTATATATTGGTATAGAATTCATATATACTGTATCCAGTTGTCTTTTAAATAACTTTGATGGATCAACCCCCTCCCTGTCTTTCCGTACTCTCTGCAACACTTGTAAATCAACTACCGGAGGTGGGAGTAGCCATGGTGGACTCACAGGGATAGGTACTGTGGGGCTAAAGTCCAAGCTATACAATCTCATCTGCCTCACCCATCCATCTAAAAAATGTATTCTGTCCATGTTCATGATCCCAACATGCCTGTAGTAACCCTTTTGTGGGGTTCAAACCCCCCATGCCCCTGTAATTTAACCCACTAGTTCATTGTCAGCTTTTGCCTTCTTATATGTAATATCATCTCCCCCATCTCCACCTGTAGAGCTGACACTAGAGGCCCCACTACATATTCTGCTACCTTGTGCCTATATGACATCAAGCCTTTCCAATGATATCCTGATAACCATACTTCCATAGTCTATTACAGATTGGATCAAAGCAACATACGTGGTCCTCAGTGAGGAACGCCCAGCCCCCACTCTGTCCCTGTCAGAGAGCTTCACATTTAGAACTTTTTTACATTTTCCCACCACTCTATACGTGTGTTCTGCCCATGTCAGCTTAGTATCAAAGTATACCCCAAGAAACCTGAAGGACCCCACCCTCTCCAAATGTCTCCCATACAACCTCAGGCATATCTCATCTCCCACCTAAAAAACACTGAGTTCTCTACAGAAAACCTGAATCCCCACTTCAATGCCCACCGCTCTACCTCAACCGTTTCATGTACCTTCCTGACTTTGTATGGTACATTTCTTTGCCTCTTCAATTAGGCCCCATCATCTGCAAATAAAGACCTACCAATATCCGTCCATACCTGAGAGTAAACATCATTGATCATGATTGAGAACAAAAGAGGACTAATCACACACCCCTGCGGTGTACCGTTATCCACCAAGTAACTGCCTGACAGAGACATCCTCACCCTCACCTGGATAGATCTTCCAAACAGGAAGTCTTTTATCCAATTGTACATTCTTCCTCCTACCTCCAAAAGATTAAGCTTGATTAGCAACCCCCTCCTTCCACATCATATCGTACGCCTTTTCGACTAATACCATATAGGTCAGGGATCATCAACTAGATTCAGCATGGGACGATTTTTCCTTGAGCGAATGGTAGGGGGCTGGAAAATAACAATTTGTAGAACGCTTTAGTTCTAGCTCCCCATCAACCACTAAATTACTGCAAGTACGAGCAGAATATTCAGTAAAGTTTTTCATAATTACTGTAGGTGGGTGCTTACATTTGTCATATTTCCCACATGTACAAGTATGTATTATACATGTTATAAAATTCATTTTTTTTGCATATCCCACTCCCCCTGAGACACCCTCAGAGAGTGGGGTCTCGGCCAAGGTTCAGCCATTATTTGAGTGTCAATCGCATAGCAATGATCGCAGAGACCATGTGATGAGTGATAATGGCGCCAGAGGGGATGGCTGTCGTTTCACGTGCTCCTAACCAACTGTGCTATTTTTATTTTTTTTGCATTGTTTGTAACTCATTTTGTGCATAATGTCTCTTATGACTGAAAAGAGATTCTGGACATCAGAACAGAGATTACTCACCTCGAACTCGAAAAAATATTTTTTCTTCAATGAGTCCGATGCGAAGATATACTGCTTTGTCGAGACAAGGCCCAACTCCCAGTCATCTGTGTGAAGAAAAGACAGAGAAAAAGGGTGAGGAGGGTGGGGTGTCTTGTAAGAATTTGCCGACGAGTAGGTAAATCATCACTAGCCTCAGTATTATTGGCCAATATGCAATCATTGGAAAACAAACTGGACGATCTACTATTAAGACTATCCTACCAACGGGACATTAAAAACTGTAATATCTTATGTTTCACCGAACCGTGGCTAAACGACGACACAGATAATATAAAGCTGGCTGGCTTCTCCATGCATTGGCAGGACAGAGCAGCTACGTCTGGTAATACGAGCTGTTGTGCAATGTCTAATATAAAAGAAGTCTCAAGGTATTGCTCACCTGAGGTAAAATACCTCATGATAAGCTGTAGACCACACTATCTACCATCTCATCTATATGAAAGCCAGCATCCCGGAGTCGCCTCTTCACTGTTGACGTTGAGACTGGTGTTTTGCGGGTACTATTTAATGAAGCTGCCAGTTGAAGACTTGTGAGGCGTCTGTTTCTCAAACTAGACACTCTAATGTACTTTTCCTCTTGCTCAGTTGTGCACCGGGGCCTCCCACTTCTCTTTCTATTCTTTCTATTCTGGTTAGAACCAGTTTGTGCTATTCTGTGAAGGGGAGTAGCACACAGCATCGTACGAGATCTTCAGTTTCTTGGCAATTTCTCACATGGAATAGCATTCATTTCTCAGAACAAGAATAGGCTGACGAGTTTCAGAAGAAAGTCTTTGTTTCTGGCCATTTTGAGCCTATAATCGAACCCACAAATACTGATGATCCAGATACTCAACTAGTCTAAAGAAGGCCAGTTTTATTGGTTCTTTAATCAGGAAAACAGTTTTCAGCTGTGCTAACATAATTGCAAAATAGTTTTCTAATGATCAATTAGCCTTTTAAAATTATAAACTTGGATTAGCTAACACAACGTGCCATTGGAACACAGGAGTGATGGTTACGGATAATGGGCCTTTGTATGCCTATGTAGATACTCCATTAAAAATCAGCCGTTTCAAGCTACAATAGTCATTTACAATATTAACAATGTTTACACTGTATTTCTGATCTATTTGATTCTATTTTAATGGACAAAAAAAACTTTTCTTTAAAAAATAAGGACATTTCTAAGTGACCCCAAACTTTCGAATGGTAGTGAATATATAAAAACAAAATGTATACAGACAGAAACATAACACAATTTGAAGTCAAATAGGGTAGAGTCTTACAGGTATTGGAAACAACATTGGCTGTGGATACGGTGGAAACATGGTGTCTGAGCAAGTGTGATGTCATTAATGTGTCACGTTCTGACCTTAGTTCTGTTATTTTATCTTTGTTTCAGTATGGTCAGGACGTGAGTTGGGTGGGCAGGCTATGTTTGTTTTTCTATGTTGTCTTTTGAGTTCGGCCTAGTATGGTTCTCAATCAGAGGCGGCTGTCAATTGTTGTCCCTGATTGAGAATCATACTTAAGTAGCCTGGGTTTCACTTTTGGGTTGTGGGTGTTTGTCTTCCGTGTCAGTGTTTGTCACCACACAGGAGTGTTTTGTTCATTTCACGTTTATTGTTTTGTATTTCGTAGTGTTCTGTTTACGTTTTAAAATAAACATTATGGACACTTACCACACTGCGTTTTGGTCCTCCGATCCTTCTCGCTTCTCCTCCTCAGAAGAGGAGGACGAGATCCCTTACATAATGTTTGGGGAACTGTAAGTAAATGTTAGTTTGTATGTTTTTTTTACAAAAAAGGAAGCAAAAAATGTAAATCTAATTATACAAAAAAGTGGCTTTAGCAGCAGACACGTAGGTAGAGAAGGTAGAGAGGAGGGAGTGAAAGGATGATAACTTCTGGAGGACCTTTCCTCCATTTTCGCTTAGCTGCTTGCAGCTCTGTTTCGTAAGCTCACCATGAGTTACTCAGCCATGGAGAAGGAGGGGGAGATCCGAGCCGGCCGGGAGGAAAGGGGACAGTGCGAATCATAGGATGTGGTAAGGGAGGCGAGCAGGGTTGAAGAGGCAGAACCAGGAGACAGGAGGGAGAAGGATTTAGCAGAAGGGAGATATGATAGGATAGAAGAGGAGAAAGGAGTGGGAGAGCGAGAGCGAAGATTGATACGGCGCATGACCATCTGGGTAGGGGATGAGTGGGTAAGGTTGGAGGAGAGAGAGACAGAAAAGTAAACAAAGTAGTGATCAGAAACCTGGAGGGAGGTTGCACTGAGATTAGTAAGCGAACAGCCACTAGTAAAGATCCGGTCAAGCGTAATGCCTGCCTTGTGAGTAGGAGGGGACTGGGAAATGCTGAGGCCAAAAGAGTCAAGGAGGGGAGAGAAAGAGGTAGAAAGAAATGTCAGGAGGTTGAAGTCGCCCAGTACGAAGAGCAGTGAACCATCATCAGGAAATTAGTATATCAAGTAGTCAAGCTCGTTGAGAAACTCTAAGGGCACCCAGTGGGTGATAGATGAAAACAATGTTCATCTTGAGTGGACAAATGACAGTATGGATTTCAAATGAGGAGACGGACAGGTAAGTGAGAGAGAAAAGAGTGGACATGTGCCACCACCGCGATGACCAGATGCTATTGGACTATGAGATAACACGTAGTCAGATGAAGAGAGAGCAGTTGGAGTAGCAGTGTTCTCTTGGTTGATCCATGTCTCCATCTGGGCCAAAATGTCTCGGGACTGAAGGGCAGCATCGGCTGAGATGAACTTGGCATTCTTGACTGCAGATCGGCAGTTCCAAATGCGGCTGGAGACCAAGCCTTGCTTGAAATAGAAGGTAAAACTTAACGATAGTTGTTTATGTTCTGTTCGCTGGAGACATTTATAACTAATGGCGTCCTCTCTTTCCACAGATCAACTCGGCATAACCGTCTTAGTTTTGGCTACGAGACCACCGCTGAGAAAACAGGGGAGACTGAAGCACTAACTGTAATTGCTAATTGCCTAGCAGAGGGGAAGAGTACACTTCCCACTACTAATTGACTAGGAGAAGAGAAGCCACTTTCCCTCCAATACAGCCACTGATTACGAAAACAACAACAGTAACACATTGTCCTGCCCCCTAATCCTGGTTGATGTGTCAACTGCAAGTTATGAGCTCTCAGCAGTTCACACACCAAGTAGGCTCCTGGGAAGACAGACAGTTCTTAAAGTTGATGGCCCTAGCAAGCAAAAAAGACAGTACTAGACAACAACTAATTAATATAAAAATTATACTAACAGTATCTATCAGTCCTGGAGATATCAGGAGTCCCCTGGCTATAGATTGAAGCATCTCGTCTTTAAAGAAACTTGAGCAATTGATGTAGACATAATCTGAGTCACAGCACCAATGTAGGAAGTGGAAGGGGTGAAAGCAGAGGTGATTCGGTTAACTTTAGTCAGGTGACCTTGTGAGACATTTCGACCTGAAGGCACCTAGGAGTCAGCTCAATTGGCTAATGCAAAGTCACAAGTCAAGCAGACAACCAGGTTCACTATCGGGTCAGTTACAACAGTTAAACCAAGGAGCCGAGAAAAGACAGAGTAGAGTACAAGAGGGGGAAAAGATCCATCCACAAACTACATTTGTTCAGACTTTAGACATGATGAAGTCTCCTGTTCTTTGCTGTGAAAGATGGTTTCATAGAGATAGCCAAGCCTACATCTATTATATTTATGTTATCTTGAATTCTACGGACAGTTTGCTGTACCACATGGATCATTAGGCAAATGTATTCTGTAAATAGCTCACAGCCATTACATACTGGTCTATTACCTAGCTAGGCCTATATTATTACTTCAGGTATTCATGTTTCATCAATGAAATGCTTTGTTACTTTGCAACAACATACATGTGGTAACTTTATTGACAGTCCTCGTTTAAATTATAAATAGTTATCAATAGTTTTGCTATTTTAACTATCAAATGTGCAATCATTGTGCATAGTTGTAATGCTGCACAGGGCAATATCCTACAAAGTGCATTGCAATGCTCTGCTAGACTGCGGAAAGACCAACCCACTCCGCCTCACCAGCAGTTTACCCAAAAGCATTTTAACGCCCTCGCTGACCCCCAACAGATGTCGAGCTTGACTTTTACGGCACACGCTGCACCCTTCTTTTCGCAGAAATGACCTAAACCCAAGTTTACATTTGTTTCTATTCAACCCAGTGCCGGCTATTAGCCTACACTTACGGGAAGTGTGATGAAGGAGCAGTTACTTTGTTGAGATTGGATACTAGAAGCGGTAGTAGCCAAGTTAAGAGTATTTATTGAGGGAAGCTCATGGCGGCTGTGAGTGTGAGTAGCGGTAGTAGTGACACATCTAGCACCGGCGAAGAGGAGAGGATGAGGCGGTTGTTTCTGACTTGCGACGGCGACGGTGATGGATACATCAACAGGTATGCTATTTATTAACTACAAGGTGGATTTAGAATTCAATGTTACATGTTGTCCATACATCTAACGTTAGCTACGAGCTGAAAATATTACAATTGATTTAGCTGCGATTCTTTGCTTTAGTTTTGTAATATAAACTAATTTCATTTTCCGGTGAGTTCAGTAGCGAATTTCTCAGATTTGGGTTTGACTTCTTCGAAACCATACCTCGGTATTCGAAATATGCTCAGGCTCGACAACTGGCAAAGGCAACCTACAAAACATCTGCATGCCATGGCGTTGGCTTGAGGTTTTGAAAGTTCGCTAGCTAATTTCCGTTTGACGATAGAAATGTTGCAACAGTGATCTAACTAGATGAAACTAGACCCCCAGACCACTGACTAGCTCCAGAATATAATAAACTGTTGACCAATAACACACTGTACTTCTTATTATGTGACCAACAATATCATAATAATTACCATCCAGTTTTTAGCTTGTTACAAAAAAATGTATCGATGCTCATGTTCTAATAGCTTATGCACTAATGCTGTTCATTACTGCTTTCCCGCGGCCCCATGTTTATTGACGAGGCCTTAGCCTACATAGTGTAAATAAACACCAACCCTCCAACGCCGATCACAGCAACTGGTTTTGATGCAGCACCCAAAGACACATCAAGATGGCATGAGCCAGTCAAGATCACAGAGAAGACTCCTGAGCACAGGGAACTGAAATGGAACATTTGCCCATACTTCGGGATAAGAATCCTTGCCTATTCCGGTCCTAACATAGTCTTGTGAGTGTGAGTTATGGTGGCAGTAAGTTATTAAGTTACAGTTTACACAGCGATATGAGTTCTAATCACAGCGGTGGTCTCTAATTATAAGATGTTTATGAACTCTGACGTGTTGATTGTTCTTGTTAGTAAATAAAGTAGGCCTGCTGAAGGCTATACAGAAGCAGAGTGAGCAGTGAGGGGAAAGTCAAACATGCAGGAGAGGAGCGAGAGCTTAAGAGTATTGGCACTTTTGACTCAACTCAAACACGTCTGTTCTTCTGTTTTTACAGAGAAACCCATGGTTTGCTTAGCCACTTGAGATACTATTTGTGGCCTAGAATGCACGGTATAAAATGGATTGGTTGCCTCTGTAAGGCCTTAAAGGTGACAACTTGAACCATGCATACAAACCCTTAGACATGAAACTGATGAATAAGATATCCATTGTGCTAAATAACTACAGCTTGAAGGGCATACTGGGATCAAATCCCCCTTTTAGGGGAACATATTTTGCCTGACGCGAATTGTGTGCTTTTCAACTTCATCTAAGAAACCTATTTACCCCCTCTAAACCTTTCCTAATATCACTTTTCACTTCTTTGAGAAGTGAAGCACATTTCTCAGGCTGGTGCCCTGGTTAATGTACCAGAAATTCAGGTTAGTGCTGCAACTTGTACACCACTCTTCAGACAATTGAAAACCATTCTCTTCCTCGCTCTCTCTTTTTCCATCTCCTTCTCTCCTGTTAGGAATGACCTGCTGATGGTGTGCAGACAGCTTAACATGGAGGAGTCTGTGGCAGAGATCATGGGCCAGCTGGGAGCGGATGAGCGAGGCAAGATTTCCTTCGAGGACTTCACCCGCTGCCGCATGCAGCTCGTCAACGAGATCCGCAGGGAAGAGGGCGAGCTCTCCCAACGCTCCCAGGACTCTGAAACTAGGAAGCTCAGGGAACACATCACCTCTTGGCCAACCAGCAGCGAGAACAGCCTGGGTGAGTTTGGAGATAGCCAATCACGATAAGGCACAATTGTAAACGGTATTGTTGAACAAGAGACGGCAACTAATCACAGCATAAAACCAACTAAGAACAGGCAACACCAAACAACTAAACCTAACGTCCAACAACTAACCACAAACTACCACTTACTCTTATCCCACAGTCGTTAACCATAAACAACTGACACCAAACCTCTAACAACCACAACATAACCTGCATGACTGAGGCTAGGGTGTTTATCATTGTTGCTAGCCTACACCTTCAGTCACCTTTGTTTGAATTGTTCCTGGAATATCTGCGAGTGCTCATTATTATGTAATGAAATGAGAGCATAATGACCAGGAATGTTTACCTCAAGCCCATTCACGAACATGGGCCATTTATAGTGACTAATTCAATCAGCCTAACTCGACCCACTTTACATGTGCATGAAACCACTTCAAAAGTAATCCACAGAGAACAAAACGTGTACATCTACTTGCACAGGGGAGCAATAAGGCATGCATACAAATATGTAGACTGAGGTTCTCTTGATTTATAACATGTTTCCCCTAGGGGCCCTGTCAGGGGCCAGAGAGAGCTGGGAGTACGACTCTGGGGCCAGGGACCTCCAGAGTCCAGATATCCAGCCTCAGCAAACAAAGACCCAGCAGCAGCCAGCCATCCTCCAGAAGGTCCTGGAACCGCCTGGGACTGTCCTAGAACAGCAGGCTGCCCTTCATATGCTCCTGTCCCAGACCAGCTCCCGCTGTGCCCCCCTTGGGGGAAATTACCTGGAGCTGGCCAACACAGTGAGTATGCCTCTGGTGACACTGGTAGTGCTGGTGGTAATATTGCATTGTATTGATTCCTGGTATGTTTCCTTTAGAATTTTCTTGTGAGCCACCCAATGGGCAAATTAGGCCTAGTTGTTTCTAGTCACAAGCCATTTTCCGGCCCAGTACAAATTGGCTGCCAGTGCCACCCACCATTTGGTAAACACTGATATAGGACATAATGGTAAGATCAGGGAGTATCAGCTGACTACTTAGCCTCTGAGTTATGAGATCTTTATTACGGCCAATGATGAAGGAATGAGTGTGTAATGAATGGTGGTCTGAAGAAATTGGAATTCCAGAACAGACAACAGTGTTTAAGTAAGGTGTCATGGCACCTCCAATCCTCATACTCTGTGTAGTATGTAACACACAGAACCATGTGAAGTGTTGTCATGCTGTGTGAAAGTTGACCATTGAAAATAAATATAATCTCCTTCTGGGAAGGGACTGTCACGTAAAAAAGGGGGGATTGAATTGAGCGTAGGTGTAGTAAGCCTGGTAATGCTCTAGAGGTCAGTGCTGCTTATGATAATGCAATTTTCTCACATTTTCCTCTCCTGTTTATAGTAGCCACCGGCCTGTATGGCTTGACATCATGGTACCCCCTGTTTATGATTAGGAGAGGGTAATTCTAGAGCTATGTATAAGACTGGGCAACGTAGCCATTCATCAATAATGAGGATTTCTCAATTCCAGAAGTGAATTTAATTTAGGTTTACTTCCTGAATGGATTAAGTTGAAATCACATGTATTCTAACTGTGACACCATCCCTGTGTCTTTACTCTTCAGCAAGATAACTTGTCAAACCCACATAACTCTTTTGACTATAGAAACACAGTGGTGTATCGCAATACATTTTCTGCTTGGTCCGGGTAAGGATTCCAACTCTCCCAAAGTGTTGATCGGGTGTCCTGCGGTGGGTGTAGCTGGTGCATGGAAGTCAGGCGCAGGAGAGCAGAGATGAGTGAACAAAGAAGCACTTTACTGAGGCAATAGTAAGAACAGAATGCAACCGCGTCACAAAAACAAATGCCAAAAGAACAAGTGAGGCAGCACAAAGAACAACACTCAAGTATAAAGTACCGGCTGCCACAAATCACGGGTACAAATAAAACCCGGCGCAACCCAGCCAGAAGCGTGCCAACCTAGGCAATAAACAATACCCCACACAGACATGGAGGGAACAGGGATAAATACACATAGTAATCATGAGGAGATGTAAACCAGGTGTGTGGTAAACAAGACAAAACAAATGAAAAAATGAAAGATGGAGCGGCGATGGCTAGAAGACCGGTGACGTCGACCGCCGAATGCCTCCCGAACAAGGATAGGGATGAACTTTGGGGGAAGTCGTGACAGTACCCCCCCTTGACGCGCGGCTCCAGCAGCGCACCGACACCGGCCTCGGCGACGACCCGGAGGGCGAGTTGCAGGGCGATCCGGATGGAGACGGTGGAACTCCCGCAGCATTGAAGGGTCCAATACGTCCCCCACCGTACCCCTCTCAGTCCACGATGTACTGAAGGCCCCTTGCCCGATGCCTCAAATCTAGTATGGAGCGAACAGAGTACGCCGGGGCCCCCTCGATGGTCTGGGACAGGAGCATATGAAGGGCAGCCTGCTGTTCTAGGACAGTCCCAGGCGGTTCCAGGACCTTCTGGAGGATGGCTGGCTGCTGCTGGGTCAATCTACCAAGCTCCCTGCGCACCAAGGACACATGCTCGGTGCTTATATATCAGCGGAGTATATCAGAATGTCATCAATATACACCACTACACCCTGCCCGTGCAGGTCCCTGAAAATCTCTTCCACAAAGGCTTGGAAGACTGATGGGGCATTCATCAACCCGTACAGCATGACGAGGTATTCATTATGCCCTGAGGTAGTACTGAACGCCGTCTTCCACTCGTCTCCCTCCCGGATACGCACCAGGTTGTAAGCCCTCCTGAGATCTGGTTTAGTGAAGAAGCGCGCCCCGTGCATTGACTTAATCGCTGTGGCTGTGAGAGGTAGCGGGTAACTGTACTTCACAGTTATCTGGTTTAGGGCTCAATAGTCAATACACGGGCGCAGACCTCCCTCCTTATTCACAAAAAATAAACTTGAGGAGGCGGGTGAAGTGTAGGACCGACTGTACCCCTGACACAGGGATTCGGAGACATATGTTTCCATAGCCACCGCCTCCACCTGTGACAGGGGATACACGTGACTCCTGGGAAGTGTGGCGTCTACCTATAGGTTTATCGCACAATCCCCCCTACGATGGGGTGGTAATTGAGTCGTCTTCTTCTTGGAGAAGGCGAGAGCCAAATTGGAATATTCGGGGGGGAATGCGCATGGTGGAGACCTGGTCTGGACTTTCCACCGTGGTAGCACCAACGGAAACCCCTACACACCTCCCTGAGCACTCACGCGACCACCCCGTAAGAGCCCCCTGCTGCCATGAGACAGTGGGGTCATGACAGGCTAGCCAGGGAAGGCCTGGCACCACGGGAAACGCAGGAGAGTCAATGAGGAAGAGACTGATTCTCTCCTTGTGACCCCCTGCGTCACCATGCCCAGGGGAGCGGTGGCCCCCCTAATAAACCCGGACCCTAAGGCTGGAATATCTAGAGCGTGAACTGGGAAGGGAACAGCCACTGGAGCAATGGGGATCCCTAAACTATGAGCGAATGCTCATAGTTTAGGGATCCTCGAATTCCCAGCTGCGAATTCCCAGCTGTGCCTTGTGCTGGGAATGCGGGGAAAACTCAGGAAAAATGACATGCAATAACAGGTGTACAACAGATGGCTCTGGGTGTGAATGGTACTGACTCACCTGGGGTGACGCTGGGGTGGCCTGCCTGCTGCCTCGACCCCTAGAGGAACCACCACCCTCACATTTGACCAGCTGGTGGACCTGTCCATCCGGCTGGATAACCTGCTGGCCACCCGCGGACATCCAGATCGGGCTCTGTTGGTTCCATCTGTGACCTCTGCGGTCACAGATAGTGCATGCGAAGGCCCCTCCGGCCTCCCTAAGCGCAGCACCTCCCAGCTCCATATGTATCGGAGCGTTAGTGCTGAAGGATGGAACCAACAGAGCCCGATCTGGATGTCCGCGGGTGGCCAGCAGGTTATCCAGCCGGATGGACAGGTCCACCAGCTGGTCAAATGTGAGGGTGGTGTCCCTGCAGGCCAACTCCCGATGGACATCCTCGCGCAAACTGCAGCGATACTGGTCTATCAGGGCCCAGTCGTTCCATCCCGCTCTGGCGGCCAGGGTCCGAAAGTCTATAGCGAACTCCTGGGCGCTCCTCGTCCCCTGCTGCAGGTGGAAGAGACGTTCACCCGCCGCTCTACCGTCGGGCGGGTGGTCGAAGACTGCCCGGAAACAATGGGTGAACTCCTCGAAGTGGTCCAACACCGCATCTCCTTCCACCCACATGGCGTTGGCCCACTCCAGGGCATCCCCGAGAGGCACGAGACGAGGGCGAACACCCTCTCACGGCCCGAGGGAGCCGGGTGGACTGTCGCCAGGTATGACTCCAACTGCAACAGGAAACCCTGGCAGCGGTCAGCCATTCCATCGTACTCCCTGGGGTGGGCGGGACAAATCCCACTGGAACCGGGTGCAGGGGGAGCAAGTAGTGTAGGCCACTGTTGTTCTGGTGGGGGTGCTGGAGGGACTCCCTGTCCCTCCCAGCGGTCCATTGTTTGGACGACGCGGTCCATGGCAGCGACGAGATGGTGGAGCACCGCTGCGTGCTCCTGGACGCGCTCCTCTACCCCTATAACAGGGGCACTTGCTCCTGCTGACTCGATCAAGGGTGAGGTATTCTGTCATGCGGTGGGTGTATCTGGTGCATGGAAGTCAGGCGCTGGAGAGCAGAGATGAATGAACAAAGAAGCACTTTACTAAGGCAATAGTAAGAACAGAACGCAACCGCGTCACAAAAACAAATGCCCAAAGAACAAGTGAGGCAGCACAAAGTACAACAACCAAGTACAAAGTACCGGCTGCCACAAATCACGGGTACAAATAAAACCCTGCGCAACCCAGACGGAAGCGTGCCAACCTAGGCAATAAACAATACCCCACACAGACATGGAGGGAACAGAGGGCTAAATACACATAGTAACCATGAGGAGATGTAAACCAGGTATGTGGAAAACAAGACAAAACAAATGGAAAAATGAAAGATGGAGCGGCGATGGCTAGAAGACCGGTGACGTCGAACGCCGCCCGAACAAGGAGAGGGACGAACTTCGGCGGAAGTCGTGACATCGGGGCTCTCCTTAGCTTTGAGGAGTGTCATCATAAGGGTATCAGCATTATCTCCATCACCTTCCCTGAGCAGTTCTCACACCATCACACCCCTTCAATAATGCATCCATATTTATTATGAATCATATGGGGCAGTCTCATGAGCTGCCATGTCCCCTTCCTATATCAGCTTTCAGGGCTGGGCGCCTTTTTGGACCCACATAAATTATTTAGTGGTTTATTCCTGAGATTAACATCATGACACCGTCTCTGTGTAGATTAGCACAGACACCGGAGAGAATGGGAGGTTGAACGTTATCAGTGGTCAGTGACAGAGATGTTTGTGTCTGGGTGAGAAAGTGTAGTCACTAGTCACCCCCCCCCGGCCCCCCACACGCAATTAGGAGCCCCACTTTACGGGCTTGTCCTGCCGGCACTGCTATATACAGCCATTTCGATTACAGCCCTAATGGAACATCTGGTTGCTGACACAGGGAGGATGTGTAACTATCAATGCTTTGGTTGTCTGTAGGTCGACCTGGGACTTTATGGACGTGTTTGTGTCATGTTTTTGGATGTTTTCAGACTAGGGAGAACGTACAGAGTGGATGCTATGTAGCCAATTATTTGATTTTCATGCCAATTGGTCCTTTTTTCTACATGTTTATGAAAGGCCGACATGTAAAAGGTCCAAACGTTTTAACTTCCTTCATGCACTCACATAGACCATGTGACTTGTTAGTATGTGGAGGCCTTGTATTATATTCTGTCATTGAAGGCCATTTATTAATATTAGAAGATGCTTTTATACATCAGCTGATGAGTCCAGAGTGAATCCTTCATATTCTCCTGTGTGAATAGAAGTGCGTGTGTGTGCATGTGCATGCGTGGTGTGCGTGAGAGTGAGTGAATGTTTATGTGCATCAGTCAGCGTCCTGTATAGCAGAGAAACATTGCCTTCCCTGGTTGAATAGAATCCCATGCCCCCTCACCCAACACACATTACCCAACTTCGTCTCCCTCTGCACTTAGCAAACAACATTGTGTTTTGGGGGAAATAATGTGTACGTCATTATCTCCCTGAGAAGAAACTTAATTAATGCGTTTGCAGATTGCTTTCTATTGCAGCTAGAGTTCATTCACACTCCTATTCATTAGCTGGTATTTTATTGGCTAGTTAGGGGGGATTAAGGGAATGCTGTTACCTTGTTGGCTGCAGCCAGCATCCAACAAGGGCTGTAAAGGCAGATTAACACTGCCAATGGAATCATCACGTAAACAGATTAAACAATGAGGATGGTATATCACTGTCAATGGGAATTTCTGACCGCATTGAACTGAACCCTAAACTTTTCAACACCCTTTTTTTATTTGGACAGCTCTGTGCACTTTGACCCCGAAAAGAGGACTCTCTTTCTGAAGAGTCTCAGACCCTGTTTGAGTACTTGCACCCTTATTTCTTTCCTTGTGGTAGTCTGTTGGGGTTTGGATAAGTGAAAACACCTGTTGCTGTCATCAATCCAACCCTTGTGACAGTTTTACTTATTTTGCTATTATTCCAACCACATCTGTGTCTCTGTGATAACTGTAAGGGAGGAAGGAAAGGAGAATTTGTAGGCAGAAATATTGGGACAGGGCCCTGATTTGCTTCATGATTACTCGTTCCAGTTGTCTTTAGCCTGAGGGCTGAGCTTCTTTCGGGCCTAGCTGCCTCATAGGTTAAACAAAGAAATCCCACACTACACCATTCTTGAGTACACCGTGTGGCCTTGTAATATATTTTCTAGCCCTTCGGTAAATACTTTACTGTGTTGGGTTGTCTCAGTTGAGCACATCTTGATAATCCTCTCCCTATTTTGAGGAAGTACATATGTACTGGATCACTCAAGTGTTGTTGCCTTTTAGCCAAGCTCTTTCCAGCACCCCTCCTGATTGTATAAAGGTTGGCTGTGAGGGTACTCTGGATTGAAAACCTGGCCAATATGCTGAGCCCAGCACACACAGGCCCTTCTCGTTAGTGTTGGGACGCATGCCTCCTCTCTCCCTCATTCTCTCTCTCTCATACACAATCTAATCATCCCTAACATACATGTTCCCTGGGATTGCAGGCATGATTCATGCCTGTAACACACACATGACATGCTCACATGGATGCGCACACACAGTTAAGTACCATCTCATCAGCGCTGCTGGGATACACTCGCTGATCACACCCATGATTCATGCCTCACACACACAAACACACACACAGTTTAATGCCATCTCATTATTGGGCTCATTAACCGTTGACCCACCAATCACTCAGGCCAGCAGGCCCACTGCATTCAGCAACTTTTATGCTAGTCCATTGTCGATTTCGAAACGCTCAAGTAGTTCACTCTACCTTCATGCAACCTTAGAATGGCCTTGAAAATCAAGATTCCTTGAGTCAAATGGTTGTGCCACTTGATTATTGCAAAGTGAGAAAAATGTTGTCTATTTAACGGTTGCTTGAAAACAGTGGTTCTTTAATACGTGATTCAATATTAACGCCACAATCACTGAAACAGGAGTGTAAAAGAGATGCCTTGCTCTGTAATGCTGGCCGACCACACACACACACACACACACACACACACACACACACACACACACACACACACACACACACACACACACACACACACACACACACACACACACACACACACACACACACACACACACACACACACACACACACACACACACACACACACACACACACACACACACACACACACTTGTTCCCCACCATTACATTAAATCCCATCCTCCTTGAATACTGTATACTGGCAGCGGCAGCACTAGTATATAACCTCCCATTCATGAGAAGGCCACTGTCATTTATTAATTCCATTCATGTGCAGCATGCTCTAGTACTTTACAACCTGATGTATGGTAAGCTAAAGCCACAGGTTGCAACCATACAGGCTGAAATAGGCTATCCATAGTCAGATCTCTCTTTACACTAGTGTTTTGCAAGACACTTTTGTCTGATCTAAATTACATGCCACTTACGAAGGTATTCACCGCCCTCTGCATTTTTCCTATTTTGTTGTATATATATATCATGTGACACTTAGATTGCACACAGGTGGACTTTATTTAGCTAATTATGTGACTTCTGAAGATAATTTGGTTGCACCAGATCTTATTCAGAGGCTTCAGAGCAAAAGATGTGCTAAACTGAGACCACCCACTACATATGCATGCAACACTTTTCAGTTTGTAATTTTTTTAAAGTAATTTTTTTCACTTCACCAATTTGGACTATTTTGTGTATATGTCCATGACATGAAATCCAAATAAAAATATATTTAAATTACTGGTTGTAATGCAACAAAATGGGAAAAACGCCAAGGGGGATGAATACTTTTGCAAGGCACTGTACATTATATAGACCTGTTTAAACAGCCTCTATATGGCAGTTTCTCTTTAAGGATCATGCATGTGTAATTTTCCCACTGGTGTGGATGGTAAGGTTTTGTCCATAGCAGAAGTGCCGAGCTTGCTGTATCTTTCTCACTACTGGTCTCCATCTGGTGTCTCAGTATGAAATCCTCCCATGATATTTTTAAATGTTACCTTTATTTTACTAGGCAAGTCAGTTAAGAACAAATTGTTATTTTCAATGACGGCCTCGGAACAGTGGGTTAACTGCCTGTTCAAGGGCAGAACGACAGATTTGTACCATGTCAGCTCAGGGATTTGAACTTGCAACCTTTCGGTTACTAGTCCAATGCTCTAACCACTAGGCTACCCTGCCGCCCCATATGGGGCCTCAGCCAAGCCCCAAAATAGAGCAAAGTAATCCTAATACATTAATAATACATACATTAATATACAGCTACTAATGGACAGTTTCTAGACATCCAAGACGGCATAAAGACAAATGAATTAATATACAGTACCAGTCAAAAGCTTGTACACACCTACTCATTAGTTTTTTAAAACTATCTTCTACATTGTAGAATAATAGTGAAGACATCAACTATGAAATAACATAAATGGAATCATGTGTTAAATCAAAATATATTTGATATTCTTCCATTTTTATTTTATTTAACTTTTATTTAACCAGGAAGGGCTCATTGAGATTTAAAATCAAAGTTTCAAGAGCGTCCTGGCCAAAATATGCAAGTCATTACAAAAATGACAGACAAACAACATAAAAAAAAATAGCCACCCTTTGTCTTGATGACAGCTTTGCACACTCTTGGCATTCTCACAGCCAGCTTCATGAGGTAGTCACCTCGAATGCATTTAAATTAACAGGTGTGCCTTGTTAAAAGTTCATATGTGGAATTAATTTCCTTCTTAATGCGTTTTTGGCCAGTCGGTTGTGTTGTGACAAGGTAGGGGTGGAATACAGAAGCCCTATTTGGTAAAAGACCAAGTCCATATTACGGCAAGAACAGCTCAAATAAGCAAAGAGGAAATGACAGTCCATCATTACTTTAAGGCATGAAGGTCAGTCAATCAAGAAAATGTCAATAACTTTGAAAGTTTGTTCAAGTGCAGTGGAAAAACCATCAAGTCCTATGGTGAAACTGGCTCTCATGAGGACTACCACTGGAACGGAAGACCCAGAGTTACCTCTGCTGCAGAGGATAAGTTCATTAGAGTTACCAGCCTCATAAATTGCAGCCCAATTAAATGCTTCATAGAGTTCAAGCAACATACACATCTCAACATCAACTGTTCAGAGGAGGCTGCATGACTTGCTGCAAAGAAACCACTACTAAAGGACACCAATAAGAAGAAGAGACTTGCTTAGGCTAAGAAACATGAGCAATGGCTGTTAGATGGGTGGAAATCTGTCCTTTGGTCTGATGAGTCCAAATTTGAGATTTTTGGTTCCAACCAGCGTGTCTTTGTGAGACGCGGAGTGGGTGAGTGGATGATCTCTGCATGTGTGGTTCCCACCATGAAGCATGGGGGAGGAGGTGTGATGGTGTGGGGTTGATTTGCTGGTGACACTGTCAGTGATTTATTTAGAATTCAAGGCACAATTTACCAGCATGTCTACCACAGCATTCTACAGTTATACGCCATCCCATCTGGTTTACGCTTAGTCCAACTATCATTTGTTTTTCAGCAGGCCAATAACCCAACACATCTCCAGGATGTGTAAGGGCTATTTGATCAAGAAGGAGAGTGATTGAGTGCTGCATCAGATGACCTGGCCTCCACAATCACCTGACCGCAACCCAATTGAGATGGTTTGGGATGAGTTGGACCGCAGAGTGAAGGAAAAGCCGCCAACAAGTGCTCAGCATATGTGGGAACTCCTTCAAGACTGTTGGAAAAGCGTTCCAGGTAAAGCTGGTTGAGAGAATGCCAAGAGTGTGCAGAGCTGTTTATCAAGGCAAAGGGTGGCTTAGAGTTACTACATAATTACATATGTGTTATTGCATAGTTTTGATGTCTTTACTATTAATCTAAAATGTAGAATATAGTAAAAATAAGGAAAAACCCTTGAATGAGTTGGTGTGTCCAAACTTTTGACTGGTACTGTATGTTAGTTAACTATGCAGTGTTTGATGAGTGTAGGGAGAAGGACTTGTATTTTGACAAAATGAGCTTACGGAGGGAAAAGTGTTTTTACCAGAGGAAGAGAAGTGCTTGGAGGATGAGGGGAAGAGGAGCAGTCATGCTGAGAGGATGTAGACACAGCCAAGCGGGCTTGCCACATGTTAATGGAGGAGGGGAAGGAAGACGGGGAGAGGAATAGGTAGAGGAGTAGGCAGGGGAGGAAGATACACAGTCACCAGGGGAATGATCCAGAACAGGAATGTGCATCCCGAGCCTCCTGTTTCTTCTCTTGCCTCAGGGAACACACACACACACACACACACACACACACACACACACACACACACACACACACACACACACACACACACACACACACACACACACACACACACACACACACACACACACACACACACACACACACACACACACACACACACACACACACACACACACACACACACACACACACACACCAGGCTATCCATTTTCCACACCAGCCTTGGTTCATGTCTTGTTTGCTGTTTGTGAGTTGCGAGTTGTAAGCTAGCCTGGCTAGTGGTCTTACAAAGCCTATTCCCCCATTTTTACCATCCTCCCAAAGAGCACTCAAGTTTCTACATAGCCTACCCAGTATGAATCCAGACACAGGCAGGCTGATACATGGCACATGCATCAGTCTGAAGCAGCTTGGTTATTCTGGCGCCTCTGTTTAAGTCTCCATCAGCACTATGTGGTATAAAGCTGTAATGGATGACTTATATGTGCCTTAGATTGCTCTTTAAAAAGCACAAGCCTCAGCCATTTCTAAGCAGGCACTAATCCTGATCTTAGCATCGATCACAAGAAAGCTCTCTGCCATCTATCTCTCTGTGTGCTGTATGTCACTGCATGTGAGTAATTGTATTTACCCATTACTTGATGACAATAATTACTTTTGTCCAGGCATTAAGCCCAGAGGTCAGCCTCAACTTGACCTCTGGCATTCAATGAGCCAGAGAGTAGAAATTACATGGCCCACTCTTCCTGGATTGGTAAATGTATTTATCATTGTGAAATGTCAAAGGGAAAACATTCAATTACCCTAAGTACAAAAAGTAATTAAGTTAGACTTTAAGTTGTGGAACGTCCACAGGATAGGAGAACAATAAAGCTATCCTTCTCAGTCACTTCTTTCAAAATGGCAGATGTTGTTTTGACCTTACAGCTGAGCTGAGGAAGAGCTGAATCAATTTGTGCCTAACTCGTGGTCAGTTGCGGATGTCATAACCAGTTGTGACAGGTGTTATGTCAGTCTTATGGCAGCATTATGTCTTCCTGCTTTAGTGGGAGTTTTTCAATAGATCAGACACTGTTATTCAGCAGGTAAGATAGAACTGCCAATGGGGGCGGTGTTGCAATCTACTGCAAAGATAGCCTGCAGAGTTCTGTATTACTATCCAAGTCTATACCCAAACAGTTTGAGCTTCTACTTCTAAAAATTAACCTTTCCAGAAACAAGTCTCTCACTGTTGCCGCTTGCTATAGACCTCCCTCTGCCCCCAGCTGTGCCCCTGATACCATATAATAATAATAATAATATATGCCATTTAGCAGACGCTCGTATCCAAAGCGACTTACAGTCATGTGTGCATACATTCTACGTATGGGTGGTCCCGGGAATGGAACCCACTACCCTGGCGTTACAAGCGCCATGCTCTACCAACTGAGCTACAGAAGGACCACCATATGTGAATTGATTGCCCCCCATCTATCTTCTGAGCTCGTGCTACTAGGTGACCTAAACTGGGACATGCTTAACACCCCAGCCATCCTACAATCTAAGCTTGATGCCCTCAATCTCACACAAATGATCAATGAACCTAACAGGTACAACTCCAAATCCGTATACACGGGCATCCTCACAGATGTCATCCTAACTAAATCACCCTCCAAATACACCTCTGCTGTTTTCAATCAAGATCTCAGTGATCACTGCCTCATTGCCTGCATCCGTAATAGGTCTGCGACCAAACGATCACCCCTCATCACTGTCAAACGCTCCCTAAAACACTTCTGCGAGCAGGCCTTTCTAATCGACCTGGCCGAGGTATCCTGGAATGACATTGACCTCATCCCGTCAGTAGATGATGCCTGGCTATTCTTTAAAGGTGCCTTCCTCACCATCTTAAACAAGCATGCCCCATTCAAAAAATGTAGAACTAGGAATAGATATAGTTCTTGGTTCACTCCAGACCTGTCTGCCCTTGACCAGCACAAAAACATCCTGTGGCATTCTGCATTAACATCGAATAGCCCCCATGATAAGCAGCTTTTCAGGGAAGTTAGGAACAAATATACACAGGCAGTTAGGAAAGCTAAGGCTAGCTTTTTCAAACAGAAATTTGCATCCTGTAGTACTAACTCAAAAATGTTCTGGGACACTGTAAAGTCCATGGAGAATAAGAGCACCTCCTCCCAGCTGCCCACTGCTCTGAAGCTAGGAAACACTGTCACCACCGATAAATCCACTATAATTGAGAATTTCAATAAGCATTTCTCTCTCCGGTCAACTGCCCAGCACCCTCCACAGCAACCCGCTAAAGTCCCCACCATTTCTACTTCACCCAAATCCAGACAGCTGATGTACTGAAAGAGCTTCAAAATCTGGACCCATACAAATCAGCCGGGCTAGACAATCTGGACCCTCTCTTTCTAAAATTATCTGCCGATATTGTTGCAACTCCTATTACTAGCCTGTTCAACCTCTCTTTCATATTGTTTGAGATTCCCAAAGATTGGAAAGCTGCCACGGTTATCCCCCTCTTCAAAGGGGGTGACACTCTAGACCCAAACTGCTACAGACCTATATCTATCCTACCCTGTCTTTCTGCAATCTGGTTTCAGAGCTGGTCATGGGTGCACCTCAGCCACGCTCAAGGTCCTAAACGACATCATACCTGCCATCGATAAGAGACATTACCGTGCAGCTGTATTCATCGACCTGGCCTAGGCTTTCGTCTCTGTCAATCACCACATTCTTATTGGCAGACTCGACAGCCTTGGTTTTTCAAATGATTGCCTCGCCTGGTTACCAACTACTTCTCTGAAAGAGTTCAGTGTGTCAAATCGGAGGCCTGTTGTCCGGACCTCTGGCCGTCTCTATGGGGGTGGCACAGAATTGAATCCTCGGGCCGACTCTCTTCTCTGTCAACGATGTCGCTCTTGCTGCTGGTGATTCTCTGATACACCTCTACTCAGGCGACACAATTCTGTACCTCTGGCCCTTCTTTGGACACTGTGTTAACTAACCTCCAGACGAGCTTCAATGCCATACAACTCTCCTTCCGTGGCCTCCAACTGCTCTTAAATGCAAGTAAAACTAATTGCATGCTATTCAACAGATCACTGCCCGCACCTGCTCGCCCGTCCAGCATCACTACTCTGGATGGCTCTGACTTAGAATACGTGGACAACTACAAATACCAGACTCACATTAAGCATCTCCAATCCAAAATTAAATCTAGAATCGGCTTCCTATATCGCAACAAAGTATCCTTCGCTCATGCTTCCAAACATACCCTCGTAAAACTGACCATCCTACCGATCCTCGACTTCGGTGATGTCATCTATAAAATAGAAACCAACACTCTACTCAACAAACTGGATGCAGTCTATCACAGTGCCATCCGTTTTGTCACCAAAGCCCCATACACTACCCACCATTGCGACCTGTACGCTCTCGTTGGTTGGCCCTCGCTTCATACTCGTCGCCGAACCCACTGGCTACAGGTTATCTACAAGTCTCTACTAGGTAAAGCCCCGCCTTATCTCAGCTCACTGGTCACCATAGCATTACCCACCCGTAGCACGCGCTCCAGCAATTATATCTCACTGGTCACCCCCAAAGCCAATTCCTCCTTTGGTCATCTCTCCTTCCAGTTCTCTGCTGCCAATGACTGGAACAAACTGCAAAAATCTCTGAAGCTGGATACTCATATCTCCCTCACTAGCTTTAAGCGCCAGAGCAGCTCACAGATCAGCAGCTGTCAGAGCAGCTCACAGATCACTGCACCTGTACATAGCCCGTCTGTAAACAGCCCATCTATCTACCTTCCTCATCCCCATACTGTATTTATTTATTTATCTTGCTCCTTTGCACTCCAGTATCTCTACTTCCACATTCATCTTCTGCCGATCCACCATTCCAGTGTTTAATTGCTATATTGTAATTACTTCGCCACCATGGCCTATTTATTGACTTAACTCCCTTATCTTACCTCATTTACACTCACTGTATATAGACTTTTTTTCCTTCTTTGTTCTACTCTATTATTGATTGTATGTTTTGTTTATTCCATGTGTAACTCTGTGTTGTTGTCTTGTGTCGAATTGCTATGCTTTATCTTGGCCAGGTCGCAGTTGCAAATGAGAACTTGTTCTCAACTGGCCTACCTGGTTAAATAAAGGGGAAATTAAATAAAAAAGGTAGAGAAAGAATGGCACCACCTGCCTGGCCCTTAGCCAGGCCTTCCTCTATAGGGGCCAGCTGCTGCACTGTTTGGATAAGTGTCTGTATCTCTGGATAGCCCTAAACCCATAGCCCCCCCTGTGTGCTGGGCTAGCCTTATCGCTATCTGCCCTCAAACCTGAGCCCTCCCTGTGTGCAAGGCTAGCCTTATCGCTATCTGCCGACAACTCCTAGCCCTCCTTGTGTGCTAGTTCTGCTAGCTTTATTGCTATCTGCCCTGCAGCTGATTTGATTTCACACGCAAGCAAGTTGGGTTTCACTGTGTCACTGACTCTGTCCCTCTCCCAGTGCCACTCTTCTTTTCTCTACCTCTTGGAAAAGTGCCCAGAAAAGCATTAGCGACTCTCCAATCTGCCCAGCCAGCACCACTGCACTGCACAGACACTGTCCTCCAAGCTCGGTCAGTTTCTAACAAGGTGTTAGCTGTGATGTGTTGGCCTAGTTTGAAGTTGTAATGGCTCTTTTGGAATAACCTGTGGGTGTTGGAAGGCTGTTGTGGGAACTGTGTGTTAGTGATGAGGTAAGTAAAGCTTCGGAGGTGACGGGACAGGAGGATGAAAATGATGGATGGTATTTTTGTGGATAAAGTCTCTAGGTCATGTCAGCCCTGTAGTATAGTGCTGGGTTGCCAGGTTGGAGTGGATGTAGCTAGAGACCAGACCAGAGCACACTGCATAGGCAGTGGGTCTTGGATATCTATGTGGGCGAGGGGAGAGGATGTTGGCTGTTTTACACTGCTGTGTAGATTGGATGAGTAACGTGCAATCTATCTTCAAGGATGACTCATTTTAGTCTGGTTGGAGAATCGCTTTCTGTTTGGGCATATTTTATTACATACTCAGCTGTATTTTGGGGCTCCCGAGTGGCGCAGCGGTCTAAGGCACTGCATCTCAGTGCTCAAGGCGTTACTACACATCCTAGTTAGATTCCAGGCTGTTTCACAACCGGCCGTGATTGGGAGTCCCATAGGGCGGCGCACAATTGGCCCAACGTTGTCTGGGTTAGGGTTTGGCTGGGGTAGGCCGTCATTTGTAAATAAGAATTTGTTCTTAACTGACTTGCCTAGTTAAATAAAGGTTAAATAAAAATAAAAAATCATTTAAATTGTCTACCTACATGCTGTACTATATTGCTTAACATTGTTCTGGGAGATTGTATTTCCATGTTGTGTAGTGATTGATATGTGAGCTTTCTTCCACTACTAACCTGTTGGATCTGCACTAGTAACAGCCAAGTGTCATTATGTGAACACAGTATTTCTATCTGCCTAGAAAACTTCTCAGGAAAAAGAGAACATTTTGAGGAAAGAAGGGGTCTATTCTCCATATCATTGTTCTCATTTAATTTTCACTGGGCAGGGAGAGAGGGAGAGGGACTAGACTACATGCTCCATACCATTTCTTTGAGTCTCTCAATTAGAAAGTAAACCAGCTCCCAATGTACCGCTTCAAGAATCATACATGCAGGTCTGTCTAATCCTCTGATATACTCTGAGTGCAGAGTTTATCATTTTGTCTCCTGCTACAGCTCATCTTCCCAATTTGTCTCATGCTGTTTGAATTCTTTTCATTTTATTTTAATATCGTCCTCTTAGAATATCAACGTGGAAGTGGTTTCAGCACAGTTCTTTTTTGACCCCCTAGTGAAGTAAATGGGAGGACATTAGCCTGGGAATTTTATAAAATTTGCAATGAAATATGAATTTCTGTTTGATGCTGTGGTGAAGCTTTGTGCTAAATGATGACAGTTTTAAGTATTTATACAGCCTTGCTTTGAAGTATTACTATTGACTTTGAATTCAGTGATCAGGGCATTGTGAGTTTAAATTATTGTTGGTTCATTTTCTAATTTGCATGGCAAGTAAGGGAGAGTTCCAATTAAGGAAATATGCCAGCGTGTGTGTGTGTTTCCCCTCTTCATTCTGTTCTTTGTGTGTTTCCCCTCTTCATTCTGTTCTTTGTGTGTTTGCATGCTGATGAGCAGTGTCCAGCTTGGGGAGCAGCATGATTTGTAGCTGAGCTGAAAGGTCAGGATCATCCAAGTGCTTCCTTAACACCCCTGCTGCGAGTGAGCACGTCTAAATTAGATTATTGTGATGCTCCTGCTGTGTCCATCCACATCTTTGTGGGTGTGTGTATGCTACTCTGCTATGTGGTCTCCTTGGCACCTTGGTCGTTTCTTTAGTGTGGCTTCCTGTTACATCACATGTCATATAAAAAAAATCCAACCAATATCAATAGGGGGAGCTAGGGCTGGGCGATATGACGATATACACTGCTCAAAAAAATAAAGGGAACACTTAAACAACACAATGTAACTCCAAGTCAATCACACTTCTGTGAAATCAAACTGTCCACTTAGGAAGCAACACTGATTGACAATACATTTCACATGCTGTTGTGCAAATGGAATAGACAACAGGTGGAAATTATAGGCAATTACCAAAGGCACCCCCAATAAAGGAGTGGTTCTGCAGGTGACCACTTCTCAGTTCCTATGCTTCCTGGCTGATGTTTTGGTCACTTTTGAATGCTGGCGGTGCTTTCACTCTAGTGGTAGCATGAGACGGAATCTACAAACCACACAAGTGGCTCAGGTACACGCTTGGATTGCGTCCTACCTGACAGGTCGCTCCTACCAGGTGGCGTGGCGAGAATCTGTCTCCTCACCACGCGCTCTCACCACTGGTGTCCCCCAGGGCTCTGTTCTAGGCCCTCTCCTATTCTCGCTATACACCAAGTCACTTGGCTCTGTCATAACCTCACATGGTCTCTCACATGGTCTCTCCTATCATTGCTATGCAGACGACACACAATTAATCTTCTCCTTTCCCCCTTCTGATGACCAGGTGGCGAATCGCATCTCTGCATGTCTGGCAGACATATCAGTGTGGATGACGGATCACCACCTCAAGCTGAACTTCGGCAAGACAGAGCTGCTCTTCCTCCCGGGGAAGGACTGCCCGTTCCATGATCTCGCCATCACGGTTGACAACTCCATTGTGTCCTCCTCCCAGAGCGCTAAGAACCTTGGCGTGATCCTGGACAACAAACTGTCGTTCTCAACTAACATCAAGGCGGTGGCCCGTTCCTGTAGGTTCATGCTCTACAACATCCGCAGAGTACGACCCTGCCTCACACAGGAAGCGGCGCAGGTCCTAATCCAGGCACTTGTCATCTCCCGTCTGGATTACTGCAACTCGCTGTTGGCTGGGCTCCCTGCCTGTGCCATTAAACCCCTACAACTCATCCAGAACGCCGCAGCCCGTCTAGTGTTCAACCTTCCCAAGTTCTCTCACGTCACCCCGCTCCTCCGCTCTCTCCACTGGCTTCCAGTTGAAGCTCGCATCCGCTACAAGACCATGGTGCTTGCCTACGGAGCTGTGAGGGGAACGGCACCTCAGTACCTCCAGGCTCTGATCAGGCCCTACACCCAAATAAGGGCACTGCGTTCATCCACCTCTGGCCTGCTCGCCTCCCTACCACTGAGGAAGTACAGTTCCCGCTCAGCTCAGTCAAAACTGTTCGCTGCTCTGGCTCCCCAATGGTGGAACAAACTCCCTCACGACGCCAGGACAGCGGAGTCAATCACCACCTTCCGGAGACACCTGAAACCCCACCTCTTTAAGGAATACCTAGGATAGGATAAAGTAATCCTTCTCACCCCCCCCCCCCCTTAAAATATTTAGATGCACTATTGTAAAGTGGTTGTTCCACTGGATGTCATAAGGTGAATGCACCAATTTGTAAGTCGCTCTGGATAAGAGCGTCTGCTAAATGACTTAAATGTAAAATGTAAATGTAGGTAGTGCAGCTCATCCAGGATGGCACATCAATGCGAGCTGTGGCAAGAAAGTTTGCTGTGTCTGTCAGCGTAGTGTCCAGAGCATGGAGGCGCTACCAGGAGACAGGCCCAGTACATCAGGAGACGTGGAGGAGGCCGTAGGAGGGCAACAACCCAGCAGCAGGACCGCTACCTCCGCCTTTGTGAAAGGAGGAGCAGGAGGAGCATTGCCAGAGCCCTGTTGTTGTGACAATATACTTTTTTCCCTATCGTTTCATATTATGCTCTCATTTATTTTGTTGTGTCGCAAATCACACTCTTTGCGGCAATGTTTTTCGTCAATTGGACGTCGCGTTGCGTTTTTCCACATGTGCCGTGTGGAAGGATATTTGCGACACAAACAAACATGGAGGAGAGTGAACATGACAGAGAGCACAGAGACACGGAGCTCATACCTAAAAGAGGGGCTACTTTGGTCACATGGACTTGGTTTGGGTATGAAAAGTCTGACACAGACCATATAACCGTCCTCTGCTAAATATGCTGCAGGCCGGTCCCGACAACAGGCTCAAACACCAATAACCTCTTTTACCACCTACGCAAGAATCATGTGAAACATTACGGCGAGAGTCTACAGATGAGACCCAAACAGTACAGTTGAGTGCTCAAAACAAACCCCAGTCTCAGACGTTGCAAGAGGCATTTGCCCTCGCCACACCATATGGTAAAGAATCACGAAGATGGAAGGAGATAACAGCTGTCTTTGCAGAGGTAAGTTGTAACGGCGTGGTCCCAATTTACACGGGCGAGAATCGTGGGTTACGGGAGTTGGTGCTATACACTCGACCCAAGGTACCAAATGCAAATTGATGTGACACGTATTGATGCAAAAATAACATGCAAAACAGGCAAGGCCCCCCCCCCTCCCGAAAAATAACAATCAATTATATGTATATGAACCAAATACATACATACATACATACATACATACATACATACATACATACATACATACATACATACATACATACATACATACATACATACATACATACATACATACATACATACATACATACATACATACATACATACATACATACACATACACACACACACACATACATACATACACACACACACAGTGGGGCAAAAAAGTATTTAGTCAGCCACCAATTGTGCAAGTTCTCCCACTTAAAAAGATGAGAGGCCTAATATTTTCATCATAGGTACACTTCAACTATGAAAGACAAAATGAGAAAAAAATCCAGAAAATCACATTGTAGGATTATTAATTAATTTATTTGCAAATTATGGTGGAAAATAAGTATTTGGTCAATAACAAAAGTTTATCTCAATACTTTGTTATATACCCTTTGTTGGCAATGACAGAGGTCAAACGTTTTCTGTAAGTCTTCACAAGGTTTTCACACACTGTTGCTGGTATTTTGGCCCATTCCTCCATGCAGATCTCCTCTACAGCAGTGATGTTTTGGGGCTGTTGCTGGGCAACACGGACTTTCAACTCCCTCCAAAGATTTTCTATGGGGTTGAGATCTGGAGATTGGCTTGGCCACTCCAGGACCTTGAAATGCTGAAGTCACTCTTTCGTTGCCCGGGGGGTGTGTTTGGGATCATTGTCATGCTGAAAGACCCAGCCACGTTTCATCTTCAATGCCCTTGCTGATGGAAGGAGGTTTTCACTCAAAATCTCACGATACATGGCCCCATTCATTCTTTCCTTTACACGGATCAGTCGTCCTGGTCCCTTTGCAGAAAAAAAGCTCTCGATGTGCAAAACTGATAGAGACATACCCCAAGCGACTTAAAGCTGTAATCGCAGCAAAAGGTGGCGCTACAAAGTATTAACTTAAGGGGGCTGAATAATTTTGCACACCCAATTTTTCAGTTTTTGATTTGTTAAAAAAGTTTGAAATATCCAATAAATGTCGTTCCACTTCATGATTGTGTCCCACTTGTTGTTGATTTTTAACAAAAAAATACAGTTTTATATCTTTATGTTTGAAGCCTGAAATGTGGCTAAAGGTCGCAAAGTTCAAGGGGGCCGAATACTTTCGCAAGGCACTGTATATATATATATATATATATATATATACACACACACACACACACACACACACACACACACACACACACACACACACACACACACACACACACACACACACACACACACACACACACACACACACACACACACACACACACACACACACACACACACACACACACACACACACACAGTGAGGCAAAAATATATATATATATATTAGTCCTTTATTTTTTTGTTTGCAACTATAGTTGAAGTATTTTTTATTTATTTATCTTTTTAGATTTTATTCATTAATATTCAATTTTTTTGTTACATGCTTAATTGAAAATTTGCACACAGGTTCTAAATAAAAGGAGAAATAATCAAATATGAGTAAGTACCTTTTATTTGTTGAGTATAATTCAAAATGTAATAAGAAGTAGGCCTTTTACATGTGGTCATTTTATATAAACTATTTATTTATTACAGAAAATGTGCTATATTGGGATATGTATCGTTATCCTGACATGAAATGACCGGTATCGGGATATGAGATTTTGGCCATATCGCCCAGCCCTAGGGGGAGCTGTTGATTCTTTTTTTCCATTCAAAGCGGTGGGCATGAGGTGGTCGTTCTACCAATTAAAAAAATCCTTACGTGACTGCCTTTTCCCCTTGTCAATTTAGACTAATTCAGATAGGTTAGATTATCATCCATCATTGAACCAAGTAGTCAAATATGCATTACTGGTTGCTCTAAACACTGATTATCAATATATTAATAAAGTGCTCCAATCTGTTCATATTTAATGAGGCCTTAACGAGCCGCTAATGAACTGGTCTACTAGTGCGCTCTACACACTAAAATTAAGATACGAAAGGAGCCACAATGTCAGAAGTGCACTTTAATAGCTTGAACAGCCTCAGAGAAGATATGAGGGGAATGTTCTGGAACAGTGTCATTTCTAGAGCTTCATGGAGGAAAAGAGGAGAGGGAGGTGGGGAAAAAAGACTGGATGCACTCTGTTGAACATACACTACATGGCCAAAAGTATATGAACACTTGCTTGTCTCATTCCAAAATCATGGACATTAATATGGAGGTCGGCCCCCTTTGCTGCTATAACAGCCTCCACTCGTTTGGGAAGGCTTTCCACTAGATGTTGGAACATTGCTGCGGGGACTTGCCTCCCCAAACTGTTGCCACAAAGTTAAAGCACAGAATTGTCTAGAATGTCATTGAATGCTGTAGCGTTAAGATTTCCCTTCACTGGAACTAAGGGGCCTAGCCCAAACCATGAAAAACAGACCCAGTCCATTATTCCTCATCCACCAAACTTTACAGTTGGCACTATACATTGGGGGCAGGTAGCGTTCTCCTGGCATCTGCCAAACCCAGATTTGTCCATCGGACTGCCAGATGGTGAGGCGAAATTCATCACTCCAGTGAATGCGTTTCCACTGCTTTAGAGTCAAACGACAGGCGAGCTTTACACCACTCCAGCCGACGCTTGGCATTGCGCTTGTGTACAGCTGCTTGGCCGTGGAAACTCATTTAATGAAGCTCCTGACAAACAGTTATTGTGGTGACTTTGCATCTAGAGGCAGTTTGGAACTCGGTAGTCAGTGTTGCAACCGAGGATAGACAATTTTTACAAGCTATGCACTTCAGCGCTAGGCAGTCCCATTCTGTGAGCTTGTGTTGCCTACCACTTTGTGGCTGAGCTGTTATTGCTCCTAGACGTCTCCACAAAAACAGCACTTACAGTTGTCCCGGCCAGCTCTAGCACAAATGTGACAATCTGACTTGTTGGAAAGGTGGCATCCTATGACCGTACAACGTTGAAAGTCACTGAGCTCTTCAGTAAGGCAATTCTACTGCCAATGTTTGTTTATGGAGATTGCATGGCTGTGTGCTCAATTTTATACACCTGTCAGCAACGGTTGTGGCTGAAATAGTCAAATCCACTCATTTGTCGGGGTGTCCACATCCTTTTGGTTATTTAGTGTTGGGGCAGTCAGACAGTCTTTTGTGTGAGTGCTGGCCTGAGTTTAGCTAAAAAAAACTGTTGAAAGCTGTGAGAGAAACTCCTACAACTGGAGGGAGGGGGAGCCATAGAGGGAGGGACAAGCAGAGAGGGGGAGGGAGGGACAAGCAGAGAGGGGGGAGGAGGGACAAGCAGAGGGAGAGAGGGAGGGAGGGACAAGCAGAGGGAGGGAGGGACCAGGAGAGGGTGGGAGGGACAAGGAGAGGGTGGGAGGGACAATCAGAGAGGGAGGGATAAGCAGTGAGAGAGTTGGAGTGAGAGAAGGAGGGATAGGGAGTGAGAGCCAGAGTGAGGAAGAGAGAGATCTGCGATTGGATGGTCTGGGAAAGGCACAGAGTAACTTAAAGAATAGGAGGAAGTGAGGGAGGGGGTGCTGCTAAAACTTGAATTTGTATCGGAGAGGGGTAGCAGAGAGAGGAGGGGTGTCAGGAGGAACCCGACAGGCAAACTGCAATCTGACATGCAGAGACGCTGACACACTGGGGAACGCCCCCTGCTACCCACACACGCTGAGCCTGGCCCAGGAGAGTTCTCTCCACACACACTCTGGCCGTGTTGGCAGCGCGTGGAGATGACCAGGGGGAGCGGCATGCAGAAGGCGAGCCAGATAGGAGAGACTCCTGCAGTTTTCCTCAGATACACTCAGGAATGGTTCGCCTGAGGGGCAGCAGGGGCGCTACTGATTTAACAGATAACGGATCATAGAATATGTGCCGGTGTCTGTAACTGTGCACCTCTGAATGGTGTGTGTGAGCGTGTTTGTGTGTGTGGCTGTGTATATACCTCCACCTTTGGTAAGTCTGTGTGTGTGTGTTCACTCTGATCACGGTGTGGAATAAGGGTAGTTTTCTGAATGAAGATGGCTGGCCAAGGCAGCCAGTGGAAACTGGAGACGACAAGCAGCTGAAGACAAGGAACTAAGGGACTGCTTTTTTCTTTCGTCCCTTTTTGTCGTTCCCTTCGTCCGTCTCTCCTTCTTCTTCTCCATCAGGAGGGGGCGAGCCCTGCATTCTTAATCTGTTTGGAGAGTTTGGGAAAATCATGAACTCTTCCGGAGCAGTTGGGAAATTTGGGAGTGAATCCCAGATTGAAGGGGGCAAGGTAAGATGAGTTATCTTTATTTCTAAAAAGTTTGGGTTGGAAGTGGTCACTCATGTCTTTTAGGGTTCCTGTGAAATCTGGTTGTCACTCATTTCTAGGTTATTACAAGTTTTGGCCAAGAGGTAGGTCTCCTTTCTTATAGCCCAAGCGAGTTGGCTGTCATTTCTTGAAGGTTTCAGTCAGAGCTGTCAGTCTGACTTTCATCCCCCTATAAACACTTTTGCCCTCCATGTGGGCAGCGCACGGCTCACTGAGTCTCAAGGCAGCGAGTTGACAGAACATCTGAGTCATCTGGGCTAGTCGTCGTCGTCGTCCCCCCCTTCTCTCTTCCCTGCCGTCCCCCCTGCCTGCAGCATATTAAATCCTGGTGGGGGGGAAGTTTGGTTTAGGCTAAATACTTCTCAAAGTGGGGGAGGATAGGGGGAAGTGAATTAGGATCAAATGCTTTGGGTGTATAAAGATTCACACAGAGAAAATAAAATATTATCTTGCTTGCTAACTAGCACCCAGTTTTCTCTCGCTGTCTTCTCCTTTGACTCTGTAGAACAAGCATAAAACAAACTGCTTGGCTGGTTTGGAAGGCTTTAAACTTTTCCAAGGGTTTTTGAGAGGTGGATAGTAAGCAAGCTCTGACTGTTAGTGAAAGCTCTTCTACAGAACCAAGTGTGTGTTTCAAGGTGTTTGTGGCCTCTTTCCCTTCGTAAGGCGTCAGCATGCCTCACTTCGGCTGGCGGCTAGCCGGAGACGGAGAATTGAAGGAGTGTGCTCGTATACTCCCTTAAAAGACCTTTGCTTGAAAAACAAGAAAAAAGCAGCAATTGTGCTGTTTGTACATTTTGAGACGTCGTAGCTAGTATACACTTCCTAAAAATAGTCTGAATTAATCTAAGATAACTAAAGAAATCGGTCATTCATGCATGATGCACTGCTTTGCTTTATCTTGGCCAGGTTGCAGTTGTAAATGAGAACTTGTCCTCAACTGGCCTACCTGGTTAAGTAAAGGTGGGGGGATCATTGACGTTTTTGCAGAGGAGTTCTAAGTAACACAATTGTACATCTAACTAAGATGTCTGGTGCAGTATTTCTCAATGAGAAGGGGGTGTAGGCTTCGGCTCCCGAACTTCGGCTGGCCTCTAGAATTTTTTTGCGTGTGCCAGAACAGCTGAAAAAAACATTACTAAAGTCCAAAACACCACAAAATGTTGTCATCATATGTGCACTAACTCTTCCGAACTGTTTTGGCTGGGAGCATCCGGACGCCTTTACCCCCACATCGTCCACAGATGAGAACTGTTAAAACTCCCAGAGAGTCACAATGGCTTTCTGTTTTATGAAGACACAGGAAGTGTGGCTCCTTGTAGAGGCTCCTTGTAGAGGCATGTTGTCGGGTGGATCGAGTCCCCCGGGGCCCCTCACTTTTACTTTACTTTATTAGCTTTATTATGGCAGGGACAGTGCACATTTTAATGAACATTTTAGTATAATGGCACATTTTCGAACGTAGTCTCTGGTCAGGTTATTTAAAAACACGTAAAATGACAATACAGATAGATAATGAACACGTACAGAGCAACATATGACAACCCTTAGCAGGTAGACAGGCAAATCACACAAAATGCAACTCAGTCTCCAGTTCTCCAAATGAGTTGAATTTGGGATGAGGGCGTTGTGGTCCAACGGGGTTGTAGCCTGCTGTCTCTTCCACACTGCTGCATCATGGCATCTTAATAGAGCTGTTCAGTGTCACTTTGACTTTGATTTGTAGTTGATGGTGTCGATCAGATTCTGGTCGTTGGTTATTGGTTATTAATCGTTTGTAGAATGGATTCTGACTAAAGAATAAAACATTCTTTGAAAAGCTGCTGGAATTTGTTTAGAACAAAACTTCGGCAGTTTTTTTTGGTCACAGTTTTCTCAGAGGGCTTTGCAGCAGTGTTTTATTGTCTATTCTAGCCTGACTAAAGAGAGCCATGGTTAGTGATTTAACTCCCAGGCCAGACTAGAGCGACCCAAATAAACGTCTAGGGAGTAGGCAGCATCGGCCAAATAAACCTAGAGCGGCGCTGTATAGACTAGAAACAGAGTGACCTTGGGTGAGGTTGAGGTATTCCGTCTTGGTTGTCCAGGGAGGGCTGCCGGGAGAAGACAAATGTAGGGAGCAGGAGGCAAGTATCCAGCCTCCTGTCTAGAGACTCTCGATCTTTGTCTCAACCCTACGGAGCAGGGGTGTCAAACTCATTCCACGGAGAGCCGAGTGTCTGCAGGTTTTTGCATTTTCCTTTCAATTCAGACCTAGATAACCAGGTGAGGGGAGTGCCTTACTAATTATTGACCTTTTAATGCATCAATCAAGTACAAGGGTGGTGCAAAAACCTGCAGACACTCGGCTCTCCGTGGAATGAGTTTGACACCCCTGCTCCGTAGGGTTGAAACAAAGATCGAGAGTCTCTAGACAGGAGGCTGGATACTTGCCTCCTGCTCCCTACATTTGTCTTCTCCCGGCAGCCCTCCCTGGACAGCCAAGACGGAATACCTCAACCTCACCCAAGGTCACTCTGTTTCTAGTCTATACAGCGCCGCTCTAGGTTTATTTGGCCGATGCTGCTATTTCAATGGAGCCAATTTCGAGGGGGAGAGGGAGTTCAGTTTTAGTAACCAACAATGTGTGTTAGAGCTCTTTTGGGACAGAGCAGGGGTTAGAGAGAAAACGATGCATGAACGTGTCAACTTGTACTTCTTCCCCTCACTAACCCTGCAGCTCTGGTAAAGCAATGTTCAGGGGCTTAGGCTATTTCCCCCAGCCACTTCAAGCACAACACTGGCTTTCCCTCTAGAGCCAAACTAGGATCTAAAGCAAACCACATTTCTGCCTGCATGAGCGCCCACTCCCAACCTAAAACGGGGAAAGCATACTCTTCCTTATTAGATGAACCATACTCAGATGATCAAAGACAGCGTGTTTTCCATGTCATTTTATTTCTTCACTCCCCTCACATCAACTCAAAATGTTTTCTTGTCTGGGCAGATGTTTTAGGGGCGGCTTTACCTTCAATTGATGGCAAGGGAAAGCAAACTGGATCTGTCAGTGACTTAACGGCCGCAGCATTGTAAGTGTAGCACTCGGTCATCGTTTGCGCCGCTGATGTTCTAGAGAGTCATAAACAACGGTTGAGGCACTCAATCGATGCAGGGAGGAAGAGATGGTGTAACACTGGAGGTTGCAGGAGCGTAGAGCTTTAGTCCCTGTGCCGCCACTGGTTGGTAGGCAACCTGGATTTACTGTGCCTTTTAAAGTGGTCTTCTAACTCATTCAACTGGAAAACACAAGAGAAGCAGGGGCCTGTAGGTCGAATTTACGAGCTCCTCCTGGTAGGTAGCATGAACCAGAACAATGACTCAGTGTAGGAATGAATAATCGTGGCCCTGTATTTCTTTATCCCCATATTTATTGATGGGTCCCCTCAGTATAATTGAGGGTCTCTAATAACATGTGCTGTCACATATTTATGCCTTTTCTACATTTCTGAATGAATTATGGGAAGGAAGGGAAAATATTGATTGAAGCAAAGTTTGCTGTTTTATTAGGATCCCCATTAGCTGTTGCTAACATTTTAATGGACAAGAACAGATCAAGGACAGAAATACATAAATGTAAAACATCACACACATCCTACATATCAGTACATACACAACAAAAATGAATTGCTCAAACAACGGAGTTGTGCCGTGAGGTCTTGTTTTATCTATTTAAAAAAAAAACTGTTTTGCAGGTTTAAGCAATCACTTAAGCAATCTGAGATTAGGCTTGGGCGATATACCGTGTACCAGCGTATTTCGAAATACAGACTATGATTCGTAAGGGGGGGCGTGCCACGTCACTGCTTATAACTAAGTTAAGTTTAACTAAAGAATCTAAGATGTGTCAAATAAATGATATCCAGCTCAAGGTTCCAGCTATGCATTTGGCTAGATGTCAAGATTAAGTTTCTTGGTTACAGCACAGACGTTCAAGATCCCTGTTGCCTAAATTGTTTTGCGCGTAAAAATACATCTTTTGACGTTAATGAAACATCTGGATATCGCCCAACCCTATCTGAGATGGGAGTTCCAGACAATCATGGCTCTATATAAGACTGAATTAGAATTTGTTCTGGATTTGGAGACTGTGAAAATACCCCCTTTGGCATGTCTGGTGTGGTAAGTGTGTGTGTCAGAGCTCTGTCTAAGTTGACTATGCAAACAATTTGGCATTTTCAACACATTGTTTCTTATAAAAATTATTGCTGCAGTCAGTACTTTTATCCAAGAGAGACTGTACCTGGCCGTTGGGGTTTACTTTCACCCCTGACTAGGCTTACCTCTTCAATTTTATATATCAGTTTGCTTAGTGCTTAATGTGCACTGACTACACTCTACAGTAAGTGTTAAACCATGAATATAAAAATGGAGTTATTTTTTATATATTTGTATTCCCTCATGGAGTCTGCATAGTCTCCGAAGTATGCAGTCTCTAGGCCTATATATTGACCAAGGCATCAGTAACTAACAGACTGTTTTTCGTAACCCTGGCAGTCTCTAACCACCGAGGTTATTTCTTGCAAATATTTTCTGGTTGAGTGCTCTGTACGAAAGTCAGAAGGCTGTATGTAGGGATACACCATTCATCACACAAATGTTTGGGGGGGGGGGGGGGGGGGGGTTGTGCTATACATCATATCTACTTGTTTACAGGGTGGGGGGAGAGAGAGCATATGGACTCAGCTACTCCTTTTATATGGAACATATACAGTGGGTATAGATCACTGTTTCTTTCACCTCCCTAGGGTTCACTTGGAAAAGCCACTGACCAGCATCACTAAAACTCCCCCTCAAATGGGAATCATTGAGCGTTCTTCTCCCCTTCTCCCATAACCATTCCACCTCCAGAGCCCTCACTCATGCGTTCCTTTAGAAAGCCAGCGCCAGCACACCAGAGGTGTGTCGTCGTGGCGATAGTGCTCGAGCAGCATGCATAATGAGATATGGCCATGTGCTTGTTTCTAATTACTCGCTAAGTGGTTCTCTATATCTCTCGCCCTTCATTACCTCTCTCCATAGGCGCAATGTTATGATGAGGACGGCTAGAGCCTCTCCAGAAAGCGATGGCATCCTTAGAAACACACACACACCACCGGCCCTGCTTTAGTTCTGTGGGGGGGGGACATAGTCCTGTGGTTGAAATATCACTCTCGAAACAATAGGGCATGGTCTTGAACAGCAAGAGGCCTCAATGTGTACAGAGGGCTGTTTAGGCTTTTGCATCCTTAGCCGGTGGGATCTCCTACTTCTAAATTCCAATGACCAAGCAATTGGCTTTCGAACAAGCAGCAGCATCCAACAGACTAGCAACAGTCTGCAACAGTATAAGCTCTTATACAGACCCACGTTTTTTTTTAAGGTCTTCATGACTTATTTATCACCAACTACCACAAAATGATGTCAATTAACAAACGTATGAACTTCTTTCACTAGATGCACCATCATCAATATTTTCTATTGAAGCACAGCGAGTTTATTAGCTAGTCCTGGAATAGCATTTCCAGTGCAGCTGCTCCTAAAGTGCTGTGGTCAATCCAGCTGTCATTATACAAGTGCTTTGAAGGAGATAACATGTCATTTTAAAAGGAGAATCAAGATTTTATAAACTTAACATTTATCAGAGCAAACAGCTCACTAATCAAAGCCATAGGCTTTTTATGGTTGTCATGTAGATGTTTATAGTTGTCGTATGTTAATGTTCATAGAAAGCAATTTTAACTGTTTGAAGAATTGATTCATGGTCAGTTTCTGTTCTTCTGTCTGTCATCAGTTTAACTTTAGGTTAAAGACAAATCATGGACATAGCCACTGGTACATTGTGGTACATTGTGGTACATTGCCATAGCAAATTATCCAACTCCTTGCCACTAATTACTAGGCTAACTCTGACAAGCTACAGTAACACATTTTTGCCAATGCATTTCAATTCCATCTCTGTCATAAATCCCACTTTAAATGACTCTGAAGGGTTCGGGATGATACTGTATTTCTGTGATGAATTTGAAAATGCGTGGCTGAAAGAAGGGAAGTATGCCAAAGTTTCCCCTTGTCTATTGACCCACAGGTTTCCAAGGTTTCCCCTGTCTATTGAGCCACAGGTTTCCAAGGTTTCCCCTGTCTATTGACCCACAGGTTTCCAAGGTTTCCCCTGTCTATTGACCCACAGGTTTCCAAGGTTTCCCCTGTCTATTGACCCACAGGTTTCCAAGGTTTCCCCTTGTCTATTGACCCACAGGTTTCCAAGGTTTCCGCTGTCTATTGACCCACAGGTTTCCAAGGTTTCCCTTGTCTATTGACCCACAGGTTTCCAAGGTTTCCCCTGTCTATTGACCCACAGGTTTCCAAGGTTTCCCCTGTCTATTGACCCACAGGTTTCCAAGGTTTCCCCTTGTCTATTGACCCACAGGTTTCCAAGGTTTCCCCTTGTCTATTGACCCACAGGTTTCCAAGGTTTCCCCTGTCTATTGACCCACAGGTTTCCAAGGTTTCCCCTTGTCTATTGACCCACAGGTTTCCCCTTGTCTATTAACCCACAGGTTTCCAAGGTTTCCCCTGTCTATTGACCCACAGGTTTCCAAGGTTTCCCCTTGTCTATTGACCCACAGGTTTCCAAGGTTTCCCCTTGTCTATTGACCCACAGGTTTCCAAGGTTTCCCCTTGTCTATTGACCCACAGGTTTCCAAGGTTTCCCCTTGTCTATTGACCCACAGGTTTCCAAGGTTTCCCTGTCTAATTGACCCACAGGTTTCCAAGGTTTCCCCCTGTCTATTGACCCACAGGTTTCCCCTTGTCTATTAACCCACAGGTTTCCAAGGTTTCCCCTGTCTATTGACCCACAGGTTTCCAAGGTTTCCCCTTGTCTATTGACCCACAGGTTTCCAAGGTTTCCCCTTGTCTATTGACCCACAGGTTTCCAAGGTTTCCCCTGTCTATTGACCCACAGGTTTCCAAGGTTTCCCCTTGTCTATTGACCCACAGGTTTCCAAGGTTTCCCCTGTCTATTGACCCACAGGTTTCCCCTTGTCTATTGACCCACAGGTTTCCAAGGTTTCCCTGTCTATTGACCCACAGGTCTCCAAGGTTTCCCTTGTCTATTGACCCACAGGTTTCCAAGGTTTCCCCTTGTCTATTGACCCACAGGTTTCCAAGGTTTCCCCTTGTCTATTGACCCACAGGTTTCCAAGGTTTCCCCTTGTTTATTGACCCACAGGTTTCCCCTTGTCTATTGACCCACAGGTTTCCAAGGTTTCCCCTGTCTATTGACCCACAGGTCTCCAAGGTTTCCCCTTGTCTATTGACCCACAGGTTTCCAAGGTTTCCCTTGTCTATTGACCCACAGGTTTCCAAGGTTTCCCCTTGTCTATTGACCCACAGGTTTCCAAGGTTTCCCCTTGTCTATTGACCCACAGGTTTCCAAGGTTTCCCTGTCTATTGACCCACAGGTTTCCAAGGTTTCCCTTGTCTATTGACCCACAGGTTTCCAAGGTTTCCCCTGTCTATTGACCCACAGGTTTCCATGGTTTCCCCTGTCTATTGACCCACAGGTTTCCAAGGTTTCCCCTTGTCTATTGACCCACAGGTTTCCAAGGTTTCCCCTGTCTATTGACCCACAGGTTTCCCCTGTCTATTGACCCACAGGTTTCCAAGGTTTCCCCTGTCTATTGACCCACAGGTTTCCAAGGTTTCCCCTGTCTATTGACCCACAGGTTTCCAAGGTTTCCCCTTGTCTATTGACCCACAGGTTTCCAAGGTTTCCCCTTGTCTATTGACCCACAGGTTTCCAAGGTTTCCCCTGTCTATTGACCCACAGGTTTCCAAGGTTTCCCCTTGTCTATTGACCCACAGGTTTCCCCTTGTCTATTAACCCACAGGTTTCCAAGGTTTCCCCTGTCTATTGACCCACAGGTTTCCAAGGTTTCCCCTTGTCTATTGACCCACAGGTTTCCAAGGTTTCCCCTTGTCTATTGACCCACAGGTTTCCAAGGTTTCCCCTTGTCTATTGACCCACAGGTTTCCAAGGTTTCCCCTTGTCTATTGACCCACAGGTTTCCAAGGTTTCCCCTGTCTAATTGACCCACAGGTTTCCAAGGTTTCCCCCTGTCTATTGACCCACAGGTTTCCCCTTGTCTATTAACCCACAGGTTTCCAAGGTTTCCCCTGTCTATTGACCCACAGGTTTCCAAGGTTTCCCCTTGTCTATTGACCCACAGGTTTCCAAGGTTTCCCCTTGTCTATTGACCCACAGGTTTCCAAGGTTTCCCCTGTCTATTGACCCACAGGTTTCCAAGGTTTCCCTTGTCTATTGACCCACAGGTTTCCAAGGTTTCCCCTGTCTATTGACCCACAGGTTTCCCCTTGTCTATTGACCCACAGGTTTCCAAGGTTTCCCCTGTCTATTGACCCACAGGTCTCCAAGGTTTCCCCTTGTCTATTGACCCACAGGTTTCCAAGGTTTCCCCTTGTCTATTGACCCACAGGTTTCCAAGGTTTCCCCTTGTCTATTGACCCACAGGTTTCCAAGGTTTCCCCTTGTTTATTGACCCACAGGTTTCCCCTTGTCTATTGACCCACAGGTTTCCAAGGTTTCCCCTGTCTATTGACCCACAGGTCTCCAAGGTTTCCCCTTGTCTATTGACCCACAGGTTTCCAAGGTTTCCCCTTGTCTATTGACCCACAGGTTTCCAAGGTTTCCCCTTGTCTATTGACCCACAGGTTTCCAAGGTTTCCCCTTGTCTATTGACCCACAGGTTTCCAAGGTTTCCCCTGTCTATTGACCCACAGGTTTCCAAGGTTTCCCCTTGTCTATTGACCCACAGGTTTCCAAGGTTTCCCCTGTCTATTGACCCACAGGTTTCCATGGTTTCCCCTGTCTATTGACCCACAGGTTTCCAAGGTTTCCCCTTGTCTATTGACCCACAGGTTTCCAAGGTTTCCCCTGTCTATTGACCCACAGGTTTCCCCTGTCTATTGACCCACAGGTTTCCAAGGTTTCCCCTGTCTATTGACCCACAGGTTTCCAAGGTTTCCCCTTGTCTATTGACCCACAGGTTTCCCCTTGTCTATTGACCCACAGGTTTCCAAGGTTTCCCCTGTCTATTGACCCACAGGTTTCCAAGGTTTCCCCTTGTCTATTGACCCACAGGTTTCCAAGGTTTACCCTGTCTATTGACCCACAGATTTCCAAGGTTTCCCCTGTCTATTGACCCACAGGTTTCCAAGGTTTCCCCTGTCTATTGACCCACAGGTTTCCAAGGTTTCCCCTGTCTATTGACCCATGTCAGTCTGAAGCTGCAGCTGCCTGATTGAAATCATTTATTTACTGGGGGAGCCCTCTAACTCCCTTCTCTAAATCTTTTGTAGGTAATTAGAGAGAAATACCTGGGCCTCAGAGCGACGAGAGGAGCACTGAGAATCACACACACACACGTATGCCATGCACGTGCGCACACACACACACACTTAGATTGACAAAGTCACACACTTTCGGAGACACACATTCAGAAACATAATCACACAAATGCACAGTTTTTTTGTATCTCAAATTCACTCACACACTGACCTTTCCCCTCCCACTGTCTTTCTCATTCTCTCTGCCATTCTCCCCCATCAGGGATGAGAGACTGGGTAGAGCCACTGCCAATATATATGTAATGGACCTGGAGCATTTGACACTTTGAAATGAGGCCTGAGAGTGAGGAGAAGGAGAATTCACCTTTCATAGTCCAGTAAGCTGCAAAACCAAGGGTTGAGTCTTTCTCCTTCTTTCTCTCTCTCCTACCAGTCAAAACAAACATGGCTATTTTTAGAGGTATATTTTGAAAGGATAAAACCTCTAATACTATTCATTGAGACAATGAACAGGAAAGTGACAAAACAAATGCCATGATGATGGATTTTCTTGGTACATCTCTGGGCACAAGTCTCTGTAATTGAGCAGACTGTTCTTTGTGTGGGCTTGTGTTTTTAGATATGGTTATATAACAGGGGGGAGGACGAGCAGGGAATGAGCAAGCATGCAGAAATGGAGTTGATTCCCCGTGCTTTCACAGATCTTGACAAGCCTTTTCAAGATCGTAAGCCTATGTTTGGGCAGATGCTGAAATGTGCCGCCATGGTTTTCAGATCCTATTGTTATTGAATGTGCTTTAATATTATGTTAGGCTTATTTACATATCATAAAGTGTAGGGCTTTGGTCAAAATGTTGAAACTTATTTTTTCCATATATAGACAGACTAAAACCAACTACATATGCACTAAGCTTGTCTGATGCTTTAAGCACACTGTTTGATTAAATTACAACATTTCAGCCATTTGGTTTCTTACTTGTTACTTACTTGTTTCTGACTTTGAAGTTCTGTTACCGAAATCCGTCATTTGTTTAGGAAAAACCTTGCCTATTCCCTCAACCTTTGCTCTCTTTACGCAAAATGTGTAAGCATCGCATGCATGTGACCAATGGGGCCTGACCTTAATAGCCTATCGTAATCACACCAGTACATTGGTTATAATAAACTCCGAACACAGTAACAGATGACAGCAAAATGCATGCAGAGGACGTGAAAAAGAATGCCCCCCAGCATTGCAATGTGAGCTAAACATTGCACTTGCTCTCAAGATGCGTTTTAAGGCTACGGATGCGAAAGTGAACTTATCATTTCCAAACGTTTAGGTCAGTTGTATGCTGCTTTGCGATCTATTAATTCTTCCTGCTGCTGCGGATATGGCTGGGACAATGCTGGGGGAAAAGGCCCAAAAAACTATACAGACAATACCCTTCATAAAACAACACTGTTTCACAGTGCATCAGTGACATGGCAGGAGATGTTTTGAAAAAGTTACTGCTTCGTATACAAGCCAGTGCATTCTATGCATTACAGCTGGATGAGTCAGCAGATCTGGCTGGGCCGCCACAGCTCCTGGTATATGTCCGTTACATTTATGGGGGGTCAATTAACCTCTTGCTTCTACCTGGCACGCAGGCGTCCCATCTAGAGCTCTGGAAATGCAAATGCGCTACGCTAAATGCTAATAGTATTAGTTAAAACTCAAACGTTCATTAAAATACACATGCAGGGTATTGAATTAAAGCTACACTCGTTGTGAATCCAGGCAACAAGTCAGATTTTTAAAATGCTTTTCGGCGAAAGCATGAGAAGCTATTATCTGATAGCATGTAACACCACAAAAGACCCGCAGGGGACGTAAACAAAATAATTAGCATATTCTGCGCTACACAAACCGCACAATAAAATATAAAACATTCATTACCTTTGACCATCTTCTTTGTTGGCACTCCTAGATGTCCCATAATCACTATTGGGTCTTTTTTTCGATTAAATCGGTCCATATATAGCCTAGATATCGTTCTATGTAGACTGTGTGATAAATGAAAAAAAAATAGCGTTTCATAACGTAACGTCATTTTTTTAAATTCAAAAAGTCGACAATAAACTTTCACAAAACACTTCGAAATACTTTTGTAATGCAACTTTAGGTATTAGTAAACGTTAATAAGCGATGAAATTAATCACGAGACGAAGTGTTTTCTATAGGGATCCATCTTGAAATACTGTCCGTCTATTTCTCAACCAAAATATCCGGTCGGAGACCGGAAGAAATGGGCTGTCTCTTGTTCGTTTGACCAAGAAACAAATCCTAGGCAAATGACAAGACTGTTGACATCGTGTGGAAGCTGTAGGTACTGCAACCTCAGCCATATTTAATGTCTTTCGCCCATAACAATGGGTTGAAGCGGCAGATGGATATATTTTTCCACTTTCAGTGATCAGATTTGCCTGCACTTTTCAATGAAACGCACGTTATGTTAAAGCCACAGCCGTGATTTAGCCAGTTTTATAAACGTCTGAGTGTTTTCTATCCACACATACTAATCATATGCATATTCCTGGCATGAGTAGCAGGGCGCTGAAATGTTGTGAGATTTTTAACAGAATGTTTGAAAAAGTAGGGGGTAAGCTTAACAGGTTAAGAAAGACATCCTCTTCTGGAAACCAGGACAACAGGAGAGGATATTTTTTAATTACTGGACATCTTTGTGACATCAAATGGACTTTGGTGGTAAAGATGTGTTGGTATCTGTACTGATGGCACAAAAGCTATGACAGGGAAACATAGTGGAGTGTTAACGCACGTGCAAGCAGTTGCTCCCGATGCCACTTGGGTACACTGCAGCACCCACTGAGAGGCTCTTGCTGCCAAGGGAATGCCTGACAGCTTGAAAGATGTTTTGGACACGACAGTGAAAATGGTTAACTTGGTTAAAGCAAGGCCCCTGAACCCTCATGTATTTTCTGCACTATGCAATGATATGGGCAGTGACCATGTAACGCTTTTACAACATACAGAAGTGCGCTGGTTATCAAGGGGCAAAGTATTGACACGTTTTTTAAATTGAGAGACAAGCTTAAAGTTTTCTTTACTGACCATAATTTTAAACTTTTCTGACCGCTTGCATTATGACGAGTTTCTCACACGACTGGCCTATCTGGGCGATTTATTTTTCTCTCGCCTGAATGATCTGAATCTAGGATTACAGGGACTCTCCACAACTATATTTAATGCAGGACAAAATTGACGCTATGACTAAGAAGTTGAGCTCTTCTCTGACTGAATTAACAAGGACAACACACAGGGTTTTCCATCATTGTATGATTTTTTTGTGTGTGCCAATGAACTCAAGCTTACAGACAATGTAAAATGTGATATAGCGATGCCCCTGAGTGAGTTGGGTGCGCAATTACGCAGGTACTTTCCAGAAACCGATGACACAAACAACTGGATTCGTTATCCCTTTCATGTCCTGCCTCCAGTCCACTTACCGATATCTGAATAAGAGACCCTCATCGAAATTGCAACAAGCGGTTCTGTGAAAATGGAATTGAATCAGAAGCCACTGCCAGATTTCTGTATTGGGCTGCGCTCAGAGTATCCTGCCTTGGCAAATTGCACTGTTAAGACACTGATGCCCTTTGCAACCACGTACCTATGTGAGAGTGGATTCTCAGCCCTCACTAGCATAAAAACTACATACAGGCACAGTGTCAGGACCCGGTTACGAACCCGGGTCTCCAGAGTGAGAAACAGTCACTTAACCAACTGAGCCACGAATAGTCGGCAGAACCCAGAAGATGAGGCAGACACAGCAGTACTTGAGACGGTGTATTTAATGAAGTAAAAAGTGAAGTTCTTCAGGAAAACATGTAACTCCACACACAACCTCAAAAGGAATCCTACAAGAACAAAGGTTATCCTCCAAGACAAAAAAGGTAAATCCACAAGGTGGAAGGTAAAGCACAAAAAGCCTCAAAAGATACTCAAAAACAAACAAACAAGAACAAAAAACAGAATTCCACAAGAGAGTCCAACAAGAGTTCTCAGAGTACTAGGGCTGGGTGCTAACATACAAACACAGAGCAAAGAACAGAGGAAAACAAAGGGTTTAAATACAATCAGGGGAAACGAGGCACAGATGCAAATAATAATGGGGATCAAGGGAAAACAAAAGGTCAAAAGGCACAATGGGGGCATCTAGTGACCAAAAACCGGAACAACCCTGGCCAAATCCTGACACACAGACTTGTGTGGAAAATGATTTAAGACTGAGACTCTCTCCAACACAACCCAACATTGCAGAGTAATGTCCATCTTTTCAAGCATTCTCATTAACCTGGGGTTAATGACAGATGGTGTGATCAGAAACTGACGTACCTTCAATCTAGTTCAGCTTGTATCTCTTTGGCAGTTATCCTTGGTTCTGTTTCTACCATTCGCACTATCCTTCTGTTCAATCTGGGGTCGATATTCCTCTTGTGGCCGCGCCCAGGGAGGTTGGCTACAGTTCCATGGACCTTAAAGTTCTTAATATTTCCAACTGTTGTCACAGAAACATCAAGCTGCTTGGAGATGGTCTTGTAGCCTTTACCTTTACCATGCTTGTCTATTATTTTCTTTCTGATCTCCTTAGACAAATCTCTCCTTTCTTTTTCTGGCCCATGTTCAGTGTGGTGCAACACAATGATACCAAACAGCACAGTGACCACTTTACTCTGGTCCATGTTCAGTGTGGTGCAACACAATGATACCAAACAGCTCAGTGACCACTTTACTCTGGTCCATGTTCAGTGTGGTGCAACACAATGAAACCAAACAGCTCAGTGACTACTTTACTCTGGTCCATGTTCAGTGTGGTGCACACAATGATACCAAACAGCACAGTGACTACTTTTCTCCATTTAAATAGGCTGACTGACTGATTACAAGATTGGAGATGTGTGATACTAATTAAAGAAAATAATTAGTTTGAAATATCACTATAATCCAATTTATTTATTATATTGTGTGTCCAGGCCATTTTAGAATATCTTTGTAGGATAAGCAATAATGAATCTCATTTTAACAGCTTTTTTTGCTTTATTCTATGACATACCAAAGGCATGCAAGTATACACAATAAAATATATTTTAATTTCATCACTTTTCAGAAGGAATGAAGCATTATTTCAATGAGCTGTCAGGGTACCAACAAATTTGAGCATGTCTGTATGTAAGATGGCTAAATAAAGAGCAAATTGATTGAATATTATTTGTGCCCTGGTCCTATAAGAGCTTTTTTGTCACTTCCCACGAGCCGGATTGTGACAAACTCACACTTATTCATTCTTATGTTTAAGCTGAGAGCTGTTGCTTAGAGCAGGAGTTTTCAAAGTTTTCTTAGCAAAAAATGTTTGTCTTATCATGTGAAATGATACTGGCAAGTAGAAGTAATTAAAATGTTTAAATGAATAGACCTGGTAGACAGTTTTGTTATTTTGACCTCCACAGTGCGTTGGAAGAGGAATTTGCTCCAGGAGCACCGTACTACTATGGCTGACCTTGTAGAACAACACATTTCACTGCACCTATCCGATGTATGTGACAATAACACATCTATATCTATGTCCTCCACCTGTCTATGGTTTGAAGGCTGTCATTTTGGAACAGTCAGTCGAGATGTCTGTTGTCTTGTTTTTTTCATTAGTGTGATTGTGTTTCACTGTATCATGTTTAAATACAGGTATATTCGGGTATGACTATAAGCACAGAACACTTAAAGTACCTCTGTGTTTTCCCCTAGAGAGTTAAATGTGTTCAGGCAACAAGGCTACCATTCATATTAGCCTTAATTGGCCTTTAACAGAATGAGGATTTCTCATACACTATGCCATTACAAATCTACTGCTAGACTAGGCTTTATGTAAAAGTAGGTGAAAGGGGATGTGTAAATGTCTCCTTGTGCTATTTGCTGTTTTCTCATGAGAGGAATGAGCACTGTAGTACTTTGTTTGTATACTTTGCACTGAGAGAGGTTTTTATAGGGGAAACAGAGTATTATTATTAGTTGGGGACCCCCGAGTGGTGCAGGGGTGTAAGACACTGCATCTCAGTGCTAGAGACGTCACTACAGACCCTGGTTCGATTCCAGGCTGTATCACAACTGGCCGTGATTGGCAGTGCCATAGGGTGGCGCACAATTGGCCCAGCGTCGTCCGGATTAGGGTTTGGCCGGGCTAGGCCGTCATTGTAAATACGAATTTGTTCTTAACTGACTTGCCTAGGTAAATAAAGGTTAAATTAAAATACCTTGAGGTAATTTAGTTTTTTTGTGGGAGGAATAAGTGATTGAGAGCTTTATGTACTTTGATGAAGTAAAGTACTTTTTCTCAAGGTGGAGGCTTCACTGCTAATTCCTGGAATCTGTGGTCTCAGGAAGAGAGGTCTCTGTCCAGACTGTGTGTCTGCTGTGTCCAGTAGGAGTTCCAGGTCATGGCCACTCACTCCTGACCTTTCACCCTGGACACAGCCTGTCCTGTCCACTTCATTAATGTCTCTCTACCCCTTTATATATATACACACACACACACACACACACACACACACACACACACACACACACACACACACACACACACACACACACACACACACACACACACACACACACACACACACACACACACACACACACACACACACACACACACACACAGACAGACAGACAGACAGACAGACAGACAGACAGACAGACAGACAGACAGACAGACAGACAGACAGACAGACAGACAGACAGACAGACAGACAGACAGACAGACAGACAGACAGACAGACAGACAGACAGACAGACAGACAGACAGACAGACAGACAGACAGACAGACAGACAGACAGACAGACAGACAGACAGACAGACAGACAGACAGACAGACAGACAGACAGACAGACAGACAGACAGACCAGCTCTGATTCCACATTCCTGTCTCCACGCTGTGTTTCAGTTTGTGTTGCCCTTCCCTGCTCTGTGGAGGGAAAGGGAGGGGGTTAGAAGTCTAGTAGTGCCCAGGGACCGTTCTCAGTGCTCAGTCCAATAGAAGGCAGCTGCACTGACTAACAGGGAAGGCCCCAACGCTGCGACTAACACCCCCCCACTAGGACAGGAAGGAAAGGGCGACATTAACAACAAAAGGTGAAAAAACACACAGAGGAGAGCAGAGCAGCCCTTTGTTTCAGGGGGAACTTACACAGTAAAGCCTCCACAATGGACAGAACACCACCGTGAGAGAGCTTATATTGTAGTTTTAGGAGGGTAAACCCTGAGGCTGTTGTTTTCCAGTAGTAGTGTAGTTCTGTTGGTGGAAACACAATGGCATGCTGGGCGACCGTGTGCTACCTCTGAGCAGGAGATGAAGACAAGCTACAGCCTGGAGGAGAAACACACACAGCGCCTTGGTCAGGGGAAGAGGGGGAGCACCGATAAGGAGAAAAGAGGAGCAAAGAGAGGAGAAGAACAAAGAAAGACTTTGACAAGGGTAGAGGATGAGGTGAGACTTACAGTAGGAAGTAAGAGACAGAGGAGCAAAGCGTGTAAAGGAGGGAAGGCGGGTAAAGAGTAGTTTCAGAGAAGAGGAGTTGGAGCAGCGACGCAAATGAGAAGACTGAGGGGAGGCCCTCTTTGGGGAAGAGAAACAAACGAGAGGATTTGGTAGGAGAGGCCAGAAGAGGGGGAGAGAGAGGAGGGTCGCATGAGGCTCCTCCACAGCTGTCTGTTTGTTTATGAAAGGTGAGTTTGTTCATGCCTGTCAGCCAACCATGTGGTTATTCACAGCTGAGGGAGGGGGCACAGAGGCTCAGAGGGGTGACAGTGGGTGGAGGTGAAGCAGTAGTAGTCTCTGGCAAGTGGTGGTGCGTTAGGTTGACTACTTCCCTTAAAGAGATGCGGTAGACAGACCTACTTCGTTTTCTTGACCAGTCTACCTAGTTTTAATTTATTCAGCCCAGCCCACCCGTTGTTTTATTTTCGTACTTTGTCAAGCAAATGTTTTTCTTTCACGTTTTTAATGGGGGAATTTGTTTATGTTAAGGTCTGTCGTCTAATAACTGCTGCAGTGATCTTTCTATTTTACGGCACCGTTAAGCTACACAAGCTGGATTTGTTTCGTATTATACAGGCTAAAGGAGGAGGGCTTTGTGTGAATGGTAATGAAGATGATTATTTCCTATCTATGCCTTTGTCCCTAGGACATGGCCTGTTATTGGTTGTGCATCAGATTTATCCTGTCGGATGTCACAGATTCCTTCCTTATCCCCCTTATCAGAGGTTGTCTTTCATAAACGCTTTTAGAAGTATTGTACTTTTATCTGTGTTTGCTCTTTTGTAAAACAATCATGCTATAATTCATTAATTCAACTGTCAAAAAGGCTTTTGAATTATACAGAGTATAGATAAATCAGACCGCAAACCATTTTTGGGAAATATACCAATATACCAAAAATATTGGCATTATTGTATATTTTAATATCTAAATATACACTGAGTGTACACAACATTTGGGGCACTTTCTAATATGTAGTTGCACCCTCTTACCCTCAGAAAAGCCTCAATTTGTCTGGATGTGGACTCTACAAGTTGTCGCAAACATTCCACAGAGATGTGGGCCCATGTTGACTCCAATTTTTGTAATTGTTTTATTTCACCTTTATTTAACCAGGTAGGGAAGTTGAGAACAAGTTCTCATTTACAACTGCGAACTGGCCAAGATAAAGCAAAGCAGTTCGACACATACAACAACACAGAGTTACACATGGAGTAAAACAAACATACAGTCAATAATACAGTAGAAAAACAAGTATATATACAATGTGAGCAAATGAGGTGAGATAAGGGAGGTAAACGCAAAAAAAAGAGGCCATGGTGTCGAAGTAAATACAATATAGCAAGTAAAACACTGGAATGGTAGATTTGCAGTGGAAGAATGTGCAAGGTAGAGATAGAAATACTAGGGTGCAAAGGAGAAAAATAACTAAATAAATACAGTAGGGGGAGAGGTAGTTGTTTGTGTCAAGTTGGCTGGATGCCTTTTGGGTGGTGGACCACTCTTGATACACATGGGAAACTGCTGAGAGTGTAAAACCCAACAGCGCTGCAGCTCTTGACACACTCAAACCAGTGCGCCTGGCACCTATTACCATACCCGTTCAAAGGCACTTAAATCTTTTGTCTTGCCCATTCACCCTCTGAATGGCATACAAAAACAATTACTGTCTCTCTCTCAAGGCTTAAAATGGTCTCCTCCCCTTCATATAGACTGATTCAAAGTGGATATAACAAGTGACCTCAATAAGGGATCATAGCTTTCACCTGGATTCACCTGGTCAGTCTGTCATGGAATGAGCATGTTTTGTAAACTCTGTGTACATGTAACTGCCAAAATAAAGAATGCAAAGTATATTGAAAGCAGGTTCTTCCACACAGGTGTGGATCCTGAGTTATTTAAGCAATTAACATCCCATCATACTTCAGGTTATGTATAAAAATGCCCAGTTGCCCATTATTTTGGCTACCATGGCTAGAAGAAGAGATCTCAGTGACTTTTGAAAGGGGGGTCTCAACGGAGCATAGGGGCTGAGTAGCCATGGAAACGGGGTTTGGCGGATCCTAGGAGAATACCACTTGCCCGAATGCATAGTGCCACCTGTAAAGTGTGGTGGAGGAGGAATAATGATCTGGGGCTGATTTTCATGGTTCGGGCTAGGCCCCTTAGTTCCAGTGAAGAGAAATCGTAATGCTACAATGACATTCTAGATGTTAGTTACATGTAATAATGAATAAATTGGCTACATTTATTGAAATGGACAATTCTGTGAAAAGTATTCTGAAAGTTTTAAATTGATATAATACCTGTTAGCAAATGTGTCAGCTAGAGATGATGTGCAGGAGCTTCCAGGGATTTATAATTTTGCATGATATCTACTGTGATGCTAATTAGCATACATGAATTTGAGAGTAAATAGAGACTGATATATTGATAAAAGTCACCTTTTCCTAGAGAGATTTACATGGTTATCAAAACGCCATGCCAGGGTAAGCCTACATGAAACTCAGCCCATATTTTAAGTGTTTATAAAATCCCTTATGGGAAAAATGAATTTCCTTGTTTTACCACTGGATTTTATGGCTATTATAACATCTCCACGGTGTGGCTCTATTTGAGTAGCCATGCTTTCCATTAGCATTTTCATGGGCTGGTGGGTATGTATAAAAGGTCGACCGATTAATCGGAATGGCTGATGAATTAGGGCCGATTTCAAGTTTTCATAACAATCTGAAATCGGTAATTTTGGAGGCCAATTTTGCCTTCTTTTTAAATTTTATTTTAGTTTATATATATATATATATATATTTTTACACCTTTTATTTAATCTTTATTTAACTAGGCAAGTCAGTTAAGAACACATACTTATTTTCAATGACGGCCTAGGAACGGTGGGTTAACTGCTTTGTTCAGGGAACAACAGATTTTTACCTTGTCAGCTCAGGGATTCAATCTTGCAACCTTACGATTAACTAGTCCAACGCCGGCCTCCCGGGTGGCGCAGTGGTTAAGGGCAGCTGTGCCATCAGAGACTCTGGGTTCGCGCCCAGGCTCTGTCGTAGCCGGCCGTGACCGGGAGGTCCATGGGGCGACGCACAATTGGCCTAGCGTCGTCCTGGTTAGGGAGGGCTTGGCCGGTAGGGATGGTAGGGATCGCGCACCAGCGACCTCAGTGGTGGACCGGGCGCAGTGGGAGCTAACCAAGGTTGCCAGGTGCACGGTGTTTCCTCCGACACATTGGTGCGGCTGGCTTCCGGGTTGGATGCGCGCTGTGTTAAGAAGCAGTGCGGCTTGGTTGGGTTGTGTATCGGAGGACGCATGACTTTCAACCTTCGTCTCTCCCGAGCCTGTACGGGAGTTGTAGCGATGAGACAAGATAGTAGCTTTTACACTCTCAGATATATTTTTAAACCTGCATATTTAGCTAAAAGAAATCCAGGTTAGCAGGCAATATTAACCAGGTGAAATTGTGTCACTTCTCTTGCGTTCATTGCACACAGAGTCAGGGTATATGCAACAGTTTGGCCGCCTGGCTCATTGCAAATTAATTTGCCCGAATTTTACGTAATTATGGCATAACATTGAAGGTTGTGCAATGTAACAGGAATATTTAGATTGATGGATGCCACCCGTTAGATAAAATACGGAACGGTTCCATATTTCACTGAAAGAATAAACGTCTTGTTTTCGAGATGATAGTTTCCGGATTCGACCATATTAATGACCTAAGGCTCGCTTTTCTGTGTGTTATTATGGTATAATTAAGTCTATGATTTGATAGAGCAGTCTGACTGAGCGATGGTAGGCACCAGCAGGCTCATAAGCATTCATTCAAACAGCACTTTCGTGCGTTTTGCCAGCAGCTCTGCTGTTTATGACTTCAAGCCTATCAACTCCCTAGATTAGGTTGGTGTAACAATGTGATGTCAAATGGCTAGCTAGTTAGCGGGGTGCACGCTAATAGTGTTTCAAACATCACTTGCTCTGAGACTTGGAGTAGTTGTTCCCCTTGCTCTGCATGAGTAACGCTGCTTCGAGGGTGGCTGTTGTCGTTGTGTTCCTGGTTCGAGCCCAGGTAGGAGCGAGGAGAGGAACGGAAGCTATACTGTTACACTGGCAATACTAAAGTACCTATAAGAACATACAATAGTCAAAGGTATATGAAATACAAATGGTATAGAGAGAAATAGTCCTATAATTCCTATAATAACTACAACCTAAAACGTCTTACCTGGGAATATTGAAGACTCATGTTAAAAGGAACCACCAGCTTTCATATGTTCTCATGTTCTGAGCAAGGAACTTAAACGTTAGCTTTCTTACATGGCACATATTGCACTTTAACTTTCTTCTCCAACACTTTGTTTTTGCATTATTTAAACCAAATTTAACATGTTTCATTATTTATGTGAGGCTAAATTTTATTGATGTATTATATTTATTGATATTAAGTTAAAATAAGTGTTCATTCAGTATTGTTGTAATTGTCATTATTACAAAGGCATTTTAAAAATCGGCCGATTAATCGGCAGTGGCTTTTTTTTGTCCTCCAATAATCGTTATCGGTATCGGAGTTGAAAAATCATAGTCGGTCGACCTCTAGTCTGTATCAGCATGGAGTTAGCTTTCCCTGGGCTCAAGGTTACACTTTCGAATCTCATTTAGGGACTCTCTATGACCATTCCTGGTGTTTATGCCATCCCACTCCCAACACGGCAAATGTAGTCTAGCTGTCATGGTAAGCAACAATTTATTGAAAATTAGTTTTGGCAGGTTCGTATACAAAGTATTCCTAGGGATACAGTACAATGTCCTTGTGAGAGACCTGTGTGCCTAGATGGGGTGGGGGCATTGGGGAGAGGTGGAGGTATTAAGGGTCGGAGGGTTGGCGTGTGTGGGTTTCTCCGGAAATTCCAATGCTTTTAAGGTAATTATAATCCCTGAGAAATGACAAGTGACATATGGGTGGAATGCCGAAAGGAGGGAAGACCACTTCCCATGTGGCATCCAGACATTTCCTCAAAGTAAATAGGATGTGTGTGAATATAGGCTGTCAGAATGTCACACAGACGCATACCACTAGGAGAGCCTTTAAAACACCGCCTAGCCTAAAATGCTAACCTGTTGGCACTTTCATAATGAGAAATACCTCAGCAAAGCCATTTGATCCCAAATCAATTTTGTAGATTAGATTTTGATTTAGTCACATGCACAGGGTTGCAGATGTATGTTAACCTACTAGACGCCCCTCTGCATTGAAAGTTAAGTTAATTTGACTAAAGGCCCATGTCTGTGAAGGGAGTTGTCAGGAGGCCATATACTGGGGCTAATAACAAGAACAACAAAACAATTCTAAGCCACAGTAGGGTTGCAAAATTCCTGGGAACTTTCAATAAATTCCCTGGTTTTCCAGAAATCCTGGTTGCAGGATACCGGATTTCCTGCTTATTCCTTCCTGTATCTGGGATATCGAGAGAACTTGGGACTGTATTAAAGTTCCTGGAATTTTGCAATCCTACACCACATTTGACCTAAACTGAGTATACCAAACATTACAGTGCCTTCAAAAGGTATTCAGACCCCTTGACTTTTTCTGCATTTTGTTACAATACAGCCTTATTTTAAAATGGTTTAAACATGTTTTTTTATCCTCAGCAATCTACACACAATTCCCCATAATGACAAAGCAAAAACAGGTTTTTAGACATTTTTGTTTTTTATTTACATAAGTATTCAAACCCTTTGCTATGAGTCTTGAAATTGAGTGCAGGTGCATCCTGTTTCCATTGATCATCCTTGGGATGTTTCTACAACTTGATTGGAGACCACCTGTGTTAAATTCCATTGATTGGACATGATTTGGAAAGGCGCACAAACCTGTCTATATAAAGGTCTCACAGTTGACAATGCAAGTCAGAGCAAAAACCAAGCCATGAAGTTGAAGGAATTGTCTGTAGAGCTGCTGGGTTTTTCAAGCTCAACAGTTTCCAGAGTGTATCAAGAATGGTCCATCACCCAAAGGACATCCAGCCAACTTGACATGACTGTTGGAAGCAGTGGAGTCAACATGGGCTAGCATCATTGTGGAATACTTTCGACACGTTGTAGTCCATGCCACAATGAATTTAGACTGTTCTGAAGGCAAAAGCGCGTTCAACTCAGTATTGGGATGGTGTTCCTATTGTTTTGTACACTGTGTTCATAATGATATAAAATAATTCTACATGAAGCAATTTCTTGCCTCATTTCGTTTAATGCGCTAGGTACTGTTGCATGAATTGTTCTATACCAATTCAATTGCGAGCACAAGTGGGGGGGAATAAATGTCTCTTGAACTGCATGTTTGAAACCCCTGACCTAACTGTTAAGGCTCTGATTGTTAAGGGTAAAACTGACCCTATATCTGAGTTCAATCAGGAGAGCAATGAATCTCAACACAGAAAAGCTTCAGTGTTAGCATTCTGCCATCAGCCGGCAAGGCCACGTTTTTCCACTTGCCCTGAAAAGAACTCTGCGGATTGCTGCAGCTTTGGCAAAATAAAATGTAGAACACAAGGCCTGGCTCTAATGTATTAAATTAGCCTCCACATCGCAGACTTCCCATGTGATCCATTTGTCTCTGTCTTCTGGCCATAACACAAATTAGACAAATGAATCACGTTGACGTCCCTCAGTATGTGGAGCACCAAACTATTTTTGGTGCAAGGCGGAGAGGTGAGAGATTGCTTCCAGCCTCTTTCGGAGCTTCTTTTTGTGGACCCTGACCGGGCAATTCATCCTTCCATTGGTTGACGTTTTCTTCTTCTGGCCTGAGGAAGGGTAGCTATTTGATAAATAAGCTGCATAGTTAGGCTGAATAAAGCTTGTACCTGCTTCATTCTGCCTTAGTGATGGCTAATGTACAATGTTGCCCTAATTAGTACACATTTCTACTCTTGGTAGTGTACACAGTACAGACATCCTACTCACTACCTAGTGTTTGACTTTTATAGCTTGGGTTTAGCCATAGGCTCTAGAGTACAAATCCCCCTGTACTGTAGGTCTTCTGATTTTTACAATGGTGGTAGAGGCATCAAGACCTTTTAGCTTCAGTTAATAGCTCACAGACACAGATTGGGGACAACCTTCATAAGGTCAATGAGTATGTAGCTTTCAGATTACTCAATTTGACTCAAATTGTTGAGCATACATAACTGACCATGTGGATACCATTTTGATATACGGCACTGTCTTGCATTTAATTGCTAGATATGACTTTTCCATTATCCACTAATGATAATGTATCTCTACCTGGTAATGTATCTCTACCTTCTCTTTCTGGTAAGTAATATTAGAATGAAAGGGTCATGCTTTAGGCTATTTTAAAGGAAGGTGTGTAAGGTTGACATGGACACACTGAGTGGTACTGATGGAGATGTTAAGAGGATTGCCCTCCATCTGAAAAGGACACTTCTGGATTGCTGGGTGGCACCAGTAGAACCACCCTGCCCCCTACTCCCTCAACATAGATAATGGAAGTGCATCATGGGGCTCTATCATTTTACCCATGAGAACTTGCCCCTAGAAGCTGACATGGCTAGGGGAGACAGAGAGAGATGTAGAGGCAAACTCTTCTCATACTTTGTTGATTTCAAAAAATCTTTTGACTCAATTTGGCATGAGGTCTACTATACAAATTGATGGAAAGCGGTGTTGGGGGAAAACATACGATATTATAAAATCCATGTACACAAACAACAATTGGCAAAAAACACTTTTTTTCCACGGTGCCATAGGGTGAGACAGCGATCCCCCTTGAGCCCCCACCCTCTTCAACATGCAGTGTATTCGGAATGTGTTCAGACTCCTTGACTTTTCCCACATTTTTTTACGCTACAATCTTATTCTGAAATGGATTAAATGTTTTTTCCCCCCTCATCAATCTACACACAATACACCATAATGACAAAGCAAAACTTTTTTTTTTTCATGTTTGCAAATGTATTAAAAATCTAAGCAGAAATATCACATTTACATAAGTAGGGCTGTGGCGGTCACAAAATTTTGTCAGACTGTGTTCGTCAAGCAAATAACTGTCGGTCTCACGGTTATTGAGCATTAATTAACAAACACATTTAGCATCTCCTGGCTTCCACACACAGCCTCAAGTCACTGATGCAGACCATTGGAACATCTATATTTTAATAAGTCTTATAAATCCATGTAATATAGCTTACACCTTCACAATAAATCCATTGTTTATTTTAGACAGGTCTAAAGAAGCATGATATTAAAAAAATGTAGTTTATTTCAGAAGAACAGAATAGCATACTCTGAGTTGTTCTTATGTTAGGTCCTCATCTGGCTATGCCGAATTTCTGTGGGCTACACTAGCTCATTTAGCAGACAAGATTTGCTTAGAATTCCATGGCATTATTTTATAGTATGAAAAATAATACAATTGAACAAAGCTGAATAAAATATAAATATAAATAAAAGCTAATACTGTATCGATCTAATCCTAGATTGATTTATATTATCTATGAATTAGGGCTTTTTTGAAATGCTCCCTCCATCCCTCTCGGCTTGAGTGTTAATGGCCCATTCTGAATAGCAGGTGATCCTTGCAGGCCCTCTCACTTCCTGAGAGGATTCATTCAAGGTGTTTCTCTCCCTCAGGACTGATCAGAGATGGCAGAGGAAACACAGTATCGCTGGTTAATTAATTCACACCCGCTGCTTACGCAGCAATACATACTGTACTTGTTCTGTCCAGAGTTATGGTAGTACAATAGTCTTTGTATGGAGTTCTGTGTATAGAGAAATGTAGGAATAGTGAAATGGTGTGAAGAAAAGATTCACCTTGAAGTTGTGTGAATGAACAACACTTTCTTTTTGAGTACTGTGTAGCTGACTTTTCACCAAGAATGTACTATTCAGGAGTTCTTGTAGAAAGTGAGTCCAAAAGATTCTCCTTGAAGTATTGTAAGCCTGTATGGACTACATGCATGTTTTGAATTGTTTTTGTGTAGCCTGTTTGCCAAATGGTGGGTTGCGGACAATTCTTGCTGTTTTTTTTCTTCTTGAGATTGTGCTGTCGCTCTTGTTGCTGGTGATTCTCTGATCCACCTCTACGTAGATGAGACCATTCTGTATACTTCTGGCCCCTCTTTGGACACTGTGTTAACTAACCTCCAGACGAGCTTCAATGCCATACCAATCTCCTTCCGTTGACTGCAACTGCTCTTAAATGCAAGTAAAACTAAATGCATGCTCTTCAACTGATCGCTGCCTGCCCCTGCCCGCCCGTCCAGCATCACTACTCTGGATGGTTCTGACTTAAAATATGTGGACAACTACAAATACCTACGTGTCTGGTTAGACTGTAAACTCTCCTTTGAGACTCACATCAAACATCTCCAATCCAAAATTAAATCTAGAATCGGCTTCCTATTTCGCAAAAAAGCATCTTTCACTCATGCTGCCAAACATACCCTCGTAAAACCGACCATCCTACCGATCCTCGACTTCGGCGATGTCATTTACAAAATAGCCCCCAACACTCTACTCAGCAAATTGGATGCAGTCTATCACAGTGACATCCGTTTTGTCACCAAAGCCCCATATACTACCCACCATTGCAACCTATGCGCTCTCGTTGGCTGGCCCTCGCTTCATATTCGCCGCCAAACTCACTGGCTCCAGGTCATCTACAAGTCTCTGCTAGGTAAAGCCCTGCCTTATCTCAGCTCACTGGTCACCATAGCAACACCCACCCGTAGCACTCTCTCCAGCAGGTATATCTCACTAGTCACCCCAAAGCCAATTTCTCCTTTGGCCGCCTTTCCTTCCAGTTCTCTGCTGCCAATGACTGGAACAAACTGCAAAAATCACTGATGCTGGAGACTCGTATCTCCCTCACTAGCTTTAAGCACCAGCTGTCAGTGCAGCTCACAGATCACTGCACATAGCCCATCTGTAATATAGCCCACCCAACTACCTCATCCCTATACTGTATTTATTTATTTATCTTGCTCCTTTGCACCCCAGTATCTCTACCTGCACATTCAGTGTTTAATTGGTATATTGTAATTACTTATTATTTTTTACCTTACCTCCCTAATCTTACCTCATTTGCACAGACTGTATATAGATTTTTTCTACTGTATTATTGACTGTATGTTTATTTATTCCATGTGTAACTCTGTGTTGTTGTGTGTCGAACTGCTTTGCTTTATTCTTGGCCAGGTCGCAGTTGTAAATGAGAACTTGTTCTCAACTGGTTAAATAAAGGCGATGTAAAAAAAAAATGGTCAAAGGTTAGGCTAGTAACATTTCTTTGTCTAGAGATCCACAAGAAAATTAGAAGTGGTTTAGTTTGGTCTCAGAAGGTTTTGGAACCACTGTACTACAGATATAACTCAAGTAGTGAAAATAAATCCTCAGGGGCTGGTTTGAGTTAGGTTAGCAGTGGAGGCTAACTTTAGCATCACAGATCTGTGTTGGGTATATATGGAGGTTGGTCTGTCTTTTTTTTCCTTCCCTTGAAAACCAAGTCTGCTCCTTTTGTCTAGTTTGGAAAGGACTCTCATTGTAGCTTAGTGGCATGCAGCCCCATTTGTATCTGCACTCAGTCTCTGCCTAGTCATGACAGCTCTAATTCCTCTCTAAAAGTTAAGCCTCCACACTGCATGATGAAACAAAGGTTGTCGCAGAGAAGTTTGTTGTGTTTTTCTGTTGCAGTATGCTGAGGTAAGGGGTAAGAGTTTTCTAATGCCCCTAGGCATATCTTTTGTGAGACTTTCTTCTCGATATGAGAAAGCAGGACTGTGTTTTTTTTTGTTTATTGTGTTAGTCTTAATCTACCATTTAAAAACCTTGTTCATATTTTTCCATGGAAAATGTGGGCCTAAGTCGATTTTTGGCATTAGAAATGTATAAGGCTTAAAGAATGACTGTGAGCAGGCTAACTGAATATGGTTCTAACCCTCTCTTCTCTCCCCTTTCTCTGTAGCTCCAGCTGACAGCCCTGGCCTCGTGGAAGGGGGACTTGGTGGAGCTGAACAAGCGGCTGGTGCAGACGGAGAGAGAAAGAGAGCTGCTAGAGAAGAGACTGGCCAAAGCACAGGTACTCTACCGGACAATATATGTACATATTGTATATTCACATGGATTCATATTCTGTATTGTGAACTCACCTTTTACCTTAACTTAAGCTTACCATTCAAAGTCCCATGCCAAGATAATTGCTGTAATGCTGCGGGTACCACCACCACCACCTCATCTAAAGCCTTACAAATCTGAATAACATTTATGTCCATAAGCCAGCTGCAGTGGATCTCTCATCATGATCAATCATTTGTGAAACCCTGTGTAAATGGTTCCTCTTTCCCCCTCCTCTTTTCTGCACCTGTGGTTTAGAACTCTCTGGTATGCAAAAGTTCCTTTGTAGGATTTGTATCTTTGAATAATAACCCAAACTGCTCTGATGGATGTTAAAGAACTACAGTAAAATGGAATTGAACTGGCTTCACATAAGATATTCTTTCGATGTATGTTTTTTTGAAGAATATCCAGGAATAGCTGACGCGTCACATAGGCACTGATTTGCATGGCTTACCTCCCTCCCAAAACAACCAGTCCTTATGCTCCAATCAGAGTTGTTACTCGTCCGAGAATAGATGCAGAATTCTGATAAACATCATCACGGAGATCATCTTTTGGTTGTTACTATCTAGCATCGAAAGGAACTATTTTCAGCAATCGGGTATCACTTTCCCTTTTCACTTTTTTTTACATTGCTCATAGTATCGTATTATTTACTAGAAGCTTTGCTTTTTAAATAATGAGGAAATTGATTTGGCATGAAGCAACACTCCCCATATCTCACTGGAACCAGGAAGCCTCAGTAACCATGCCAACTGCTTAGCTTCGATCTGCTTTGTAGTTTTCCCAGTCCCAGTGATTGACACTGGCACTCTCCTAGGAGGGAGTTTTGGGCTCTACCTCTCTCTGTGTGTGTGTGTGTGTGTGTGTGTGTGTGTGTGTGTGTGTGTGTGTGTGTGTGTGTGTGTGTGTGTGTGTGTGTGTGTGTGTGCGTGTGCGTGTGCGTGTGCGTGTGCGTGTGCGTGCGTGTGCGTGCGCGTGCGTGTGTGTGCGTGTGCGTGTGTGTGTGTGGACAGAATGAATGGGTGTGTTAATGGTTTTTTATCTAATGGAATGAGTGTAATAGCGAGACAGATTGTGTGAGTACCTGTTCTATAAATGCCTGGGGAATTGTCTTTAAATTAAGAAGCTGTTTACTCAGACATGGCCTTCTGAAGCATCTCCCTCAGGCTGTTAGACTCAGTCTCTCTCTGTGGGCCACCACTGCGTGTCTCCCTGGAACCCTGCAAACAGACACAGCACTGGTTCAAAGAGCTGTGGAATACTTTTGCTGGCACTTACATCGACTATGGGTATTTTCCTCGTGGTGATGTTTTCAAAGAAAAGGCAATCTGTTACTGTAATTTGTGTTAAATATTGATGCTAGAAGCTATTTTGTATGTCGGTTTCCCACCTGTTCCGCTGGATTTAGATGAAGAGGGATAGGCCACGAGTTAAAGAAAATAAAGAAGTAGCTTGAACTGTACTTGCACTGGATGCCATTGTGTTTGGAGAGGAGTGAATAGAATGAAACCTGACATTGGTAGTTGTAGAGAGACTGATCGATTAGATAGTGATGTCATCATACCAAGATTCTACAGATAGCACTAGGCCTATATCAGCACTGGCAGACAATTGAAACATTTGGCTCCCATTTCCACTTTCCAGTGTCTTTTTTTATGATACAAACTATCTACACATCTCATTCTGTTAGTGTCTGCATAGAGAGTAATGACTGGAATCCTTATAAGTCAGGATCTACACAAGTCAATGATGCCTGTCAGGTCCTAACTCAGTACTGAGTTAGGAGCCATGTAGCCTGTATATGAAATAAAACCTGTTGTAAGATGTGCCCACTCTTGACATTTGAACCCTCTCATTGGTCTAAAATAAAAAGTCGTAAATATGCAGGACATTTCAGTTAAACAAGTTTATGCCCAGGATATGTGGTGCCTAGAAGTCTACGGAGGATGTTTGGCTCCAAAAGAGCATGTTTTCCTGAAGTGGATGATTTTGTAGTATTTGACTGTTGTATTGGGGTGACCTTTTGTTCAGAATTCCCCACTCACAAAAATAATTTTGGTGAAAAGCCCACCATAATTTTCTTTTGGTGGGCTTTTCACCTCACAATGTACTTGAGGACAGACAGACCAAGCCTTTGGCCCTTGTAGAAGTTCTTGCCTATTTTTTTATATTTTAATATTTTTTTTATTTCACCTTTATTTAACCAGGTAGGCTAGTTGAGAACAAGTTCTCATTTGCAACTGCGACCTGGCCAATATAAAGCATAGAAATTTGACATATACAACAACACAGAGTTACACATGGAATAAACAAAACATACAGTCAATAATACAGTAGAACAAAAGAAAACAAAATGTATATATACAGTGAGTGCAAATGAGGTAAGTTAAGGAAATAAATAGGCCATGGTGGCGAAGTAATTACAATATAGCAATTAAACACTGGAATGGTAGATCGGCAGAAGGTGAATGTGCAGGTAGAGATACTGGGGTGCAAAGGAGCAAAATAAATAAATAAATACCAGTGTGGGGATGAGGTAGGTAGATAGATGGGCTGTTTACAGTTGGGTTATGTACAGGTGCAGTAATCTGTAAGCGGCTCTGACAGCTGGTGCTTAAAGCTAGTGAGGGAGATGTGAGTCTCCAGCTTCAGATATTTTTGCAATTCGTTCCAGTCATGGGCAGCAGAGAACTGGAAGGATAGACGACCAAAGGAGGCTTTGGCTTTGGGGGTGACCAGTGAGCTATACCTGCTGGAGATACCTGCTGGAGCGAGTGCTACGAGTGAGCTGAGATAAGGCGGGGCTTAACTAGCAGAGACTTGTAGATAACCTGTAGCCAGTGGGTTTGGCGACGAGTATGAAGCGAGGGCCAACCAACGAGAGCGTACAGGTCGCAATGGTGGGTAGTGTATGGGGCTTTGGTGACAAAACGGATGACACTGTGATAGACTGCATCCAGTTTGTTGAGTAGAGTGTTGGATGCTATTTTATAGATGACATCACCGAAGTCGAGGATCGGTAGAATGGTCAGTTTTACGAGGGTGCGTTTAAGAGCAGTTGGAGGCCACGGAAGGAGAGTTGTATGGCATTGAAGCTCGTCTGGAGGTTAGTTAACACAGTGTCCAAGGAGGGGCCAGAAGTATACAGAATGGTGTCGTCTGCGTAGAGGTGGATCAGAGAATCACCAGCAGCAAGAGCAACATCATTGATGTATACAGAAAAGAGAGTCATTCTGAGAATTGAACCCTGTGGCACCCCCATAGAGACTGCTAGAGGTCCGGACAACAGGCCCTCCGATTTGACACACTGAACTCTATCAGAGAAGTAGTTGGTAAACCTGGCGAGGCAATCATTTGAGAAACCAAGGCTGTCGAGTCGCCAATAAGAATGTTGTGATTGACAGAGTCGAAAGCCTAGGCCAGGTCGATGAATACGGCTGCACAGTAATGTCTCTTATCGATGGCGGTTATGATGTCGTTTAGAACCTTGAGCGTGGGTGAGGTGCACCCATGACCAGCTCTGAAACCAGATTGCATAGCGGAGAATGTACGGTGGGATTCGAAATGGTCAGTAATCTCTTTGTTAACGTGGCTTTCGAAGACCTTAGAAAGACAGGGTAGGATAGATATAGGTCTGTAGCAGTTTGGGTCTAGAGTGTCACCCCCTTTGAAGAGGGGGATGACCGTGGCAGCTTTCCAATCTTTGGGATTCTCAGACGATACGAAAGAGAGGTTGAACAGGCTAGTAATAGGGGTTGCAACAATTTCGGCAGATAATTTTTAGAAAGAAAGGGTCCAGATTGTCTAGCCCGGCTGATTTGTAGGGGTCCAGATTTTGCAGCTCTTTCAGAACATCAGCTATCTGGATTTGGGTAAAGGAGAAATGGTGGGGGCTTCTGCGGGTTGCTGTGGAGGGTGCTGGGCAGTTGACCGGGGTAGGGGTAGCCATGTGGAAAACATGGCCAGCCGAAGAGAAGTGCTTATTGAAATTCTCAATTATAGTGGATTTATCGGTGGTGACAGTGTTTCCTAGCTTCATAGTAGTGGGCAGCTGGGAGGAGGTGCTCTTATTCTCCATGGACTTTACAGTGTCCCAGAACTTTTTTGAGTTAGTACTACAGGATGCACATTCCTGTTTGAAAAAGCTTGTCTTAGCTTTTCTAACTGCCTGTGTATATTTGTTCCTTACTTCCCTGAAAAGTTGCATATCACGGGGGCTATTCGATGCTAATGCAGAACGCCACAGGATGTTTTTGTGCTGGTCAAGGGCAGACCGGTCTGTAGTGAACCAAGGACTATATCTATTCCTCGTTCTACATTTTTTGAGAGGGGCATACTTGTTTAAGATGGTGAGGAAGGCATTTTTAAAGAATAGCCAGGCATCATCTACTGACGGGATGAGGTCAATGTCATTCCAGGATACCCCGGCCAGGTCGATTAGAAAGGCCTGCTCGCAGAAGTGTTTCAGGGAGCGTTTGACAGTGATGAGGGGTGGTCGTTTGGCCGCAGACCCATTACGGATGCAGGCAATGAGGCAGTGATCGCTGAGATCTTGATTGAAAACAGCCTATGAAGGTCAGAGCCAAACTGCTCTCAAAATATGTTTTGGCCCTGGCCATAAACCACATGTCACTTTCTATCAGAGACGGTTGTGCCTCTGGGCATCAGTGGACGGGTGTTATGACAGTTGGTGACACGCGTCATACTGTGTGACCTGATAATGGCTGAGTGGAAGCTGCTCTTTGTCCCTGAAGCTCTCCATGGGGTAGGGAGCTATAGCCACTCAGCTATTTGAATTGCCACTGCAGACTCCTGACTCAACCCAGGATAACACACACACACATTGGGGCTCTTGTCTCAACGTGGGGACTTTGATGGCTGTGTCAGCCTGAGGCACGTACCTCGTCACCTGAACCCCCGACCTTTTACACACAGACATTTTTGTTTAGGATGAAGTACACCCCTGACTCTATAAGCTTTTGACTTTTGACCTATTGACCTTTGAATCCTACTCTCAGAAACCTGGGTCTTAGACTTTTTCAATGGGGCGCAATGTTTAGAAGGTCGCATATAGAAAGATTCTACACTAAAGCTGGGCGTTATGAATAAAAATGCATATCGCAATATATTGTCTGAATTTATGGCATAATGACAAATAGTACAATACGTTTATAACAATGTGCACCGTAGGTTTTTTAACGATCCTTTTGTCACGACCGTCGTATGAATAATTAGACCAAGGCGCAGCGTGAGTAGAGTTCCACATTTTAATGATAGTGACACTTCCAAAACAACACAGATATAACGATCGTGAAATACGTAGCGTAGCGCACATTGTCACTCAAACAAAACAATATCCCATATCGCAGGTGGGAAAAAGGACACACTAAGTATGATCCCCCAATTAGAGGCAACGATCATCAGCTGCCTCCAATTGGGAACCATACACACACACCAACATAGAAATATAATACCTAGAACCCCCCCCCCTAGTCACGCCCTGACCTAAAACACCATAGAGAACCCCGAGGGCCCTCTATGGTCAGGGCATGACACCTTTAAACTACTACTACTACTACTACTTGTTGGATGGTTGTACTCATCAGTTGTCCTATTAACAATATTAGCAAACTTATTTAATTTCAATTCACTTCACGTTTAATTTCAATTCACTTCACATGTCTCTACTATAGGCTACATGTCGGAATGAACGATGTCAGTAAAATGCCTGCGATAATTTAAATTGTATCGTCCCAGCTATATTCCACACGACTCAATGTTCTGCATGACAGAGGTTTATGCTTTTTCTATCAATATCATGCAATTCTATTATATTTGTCACATTCATTTGGCAGTGTGATAAAAACAAAAGTATTTATTTATTTATTTAAAACCTGTTGTGACTAGGGGGCAGTATTTTCATTTTTGGGAAAAAAACGTTCCCATAGTAAATGGGATATTTTGTCAGGACAAGATGCTAGAATATGCATATAATTGACAGCTTAGGATAGAAAACACTCTAAAGTTTCCAAAACTGTAAAAATATTGTCTGTGAGTATAACAGAACTGATGTTGCAGGTGAAAGCCTGAGAAAAATCCAATCCGGAAGTGCCTCATGTTTTGAAAGCGCTGCGTTCCAATGCGTCCCTATTGAGCAGTGAATGGGCTATCACTAGATTACTCTTTCTCCGTATTCCCGAAGGTGTCTACAGCATTGTGACGTAGTTTTACGCATTTATGTTGAAGAATACCCGTAAGCGGCTACATTGCGCAAGTGGTCACCTGATGCTCCCAGAGAGATTCTTGCGTAAAATACAGACGTAACCATTACTACAATCGGTCCTACTGAAAAACTAATTGTCCCGATGGATATCTTATCGAAGAGATATTTGAAAAACACCTTGAGGATTGATTATTAACAACGTTTGCCATGTTTCTGTCGACATTATGGAGCTATTTTGGAATATTTTTCGTGACTGCAATTTCCAGGCGATTTCTCAGCCAACCGTGAAGAACAAACGGAGCTATTTCGGCTACAAAAATAATATTTTTGGAAAAAAGGAACATTTGCTATCTAACTGGGAGTCTCGTGAGTGAAAACATCCGAAGCTCATCAAAGGTAAACGATTTAATTTGATTGCTTTTCTGATTTCCGTGACCAAGTTACCTGGTGCTAGCTGGACAAAATGCTATGCAAGGCTATCGATAAACTTACACAAATGCTTGTCTAGCTTTGGCTGTAAAGCATATTTTGAAAATCTGAGATGACTAGGTGATTAACAAAAGGCTAAGCTGTGTCTCCAATATATTTCATTTGTGATTTTCATGAATAGGAATATTTTCTAGGAATATTTATGTCCGTTGCGTTATGCTAATTAGTGTCAGGTGATGATTACACTTTATTACATTTACATTACATTTATTAACCTTTATTTAACTAGGCAAGTCAGTTAAGAACAAATTCTTATTTACAATGACGGCCTACCTCGGGCAAACCCTAACCGGACGACGCTGGGCCAATTGTACGCACAATCACAGCCGGTTGTGATACAGCCTGGAATCGAACCAGGGTCTGTAGTGACGCCTCTAGCACTGACATGCAGTGCCTTAGACCGCTGCGCCACTCGGGAGCCCCACTTTGGAGATTTCTGTATTCATAAACACAGGAATTGTTACAAAACGCTAAAACATTGTGAATAAGTCCATAGTAGTTGTAGGAGAGTTTGTAGTAATGTTAGTGCTTGATTAATGTTCCATTGTGTAACGCACTAGGCAGACCCCTCTTTGTCTGGCTTTGTTTCATTTTCATGTTCAACCGCTGACACAGGCCAGAAAAACATACCAATCTGTGGAGGTCATTCCAGGAAGCGCAGTATAACACACACGCGCTCAAGCCTGATCTCTCTTTCTCACTCTAACTCACTCACCTCTTCTCATCCTCCACTTGTAATATAGCTGAGGGGAAAGCTCATACATTTCTCTCTCTCCCAACCTCTGTGCTCCATGTAGACACTCCCCAGAAAAGCCCTTAGACCTCACACACTTTGTGTGTGTGTGTGTGTGTGTGTGTGTGTGACAACCAACCTTGCAAACCAACAGAGAATTGCCTTTCAAAAATGTGCAAATAACAGAATAGGATGCCGCTTGGATATTAAGGCTTTAGCTCAGTAGGATAACTTGTTATTGGGTTGATTCATAACAAATGTATAATGTGTGTTTTGTCAGTGTGAGCAATCCTATCTGATGCGGGAGCATGAGGACGTTCAGGAGCGGACCACCCTACGATACGAGGAGAGGATCACAGAGCTGCACAGCATCATCGCTGAGCTCAACAAGAAGATAGACCTGCTACAAGGCACTACCATCAGGTGGGTGGCACACACACACACACTCAGACGTTGTTTACTTATTGTAGTGAAATCTAAATCGGAGCATTTGCGTCAGAGGCCTTGTAAGTGTTTGTTTTCCTAGCTCAAGTGCCCTCTCCAGCCCTCTCCACCGGTGCTTAACACACTGATGTGCACCGGAAATAAACGACCAAATAGGCATTGGGTTGAGTGCTTGTCAGGGTTTTCCTGTGGTGAAGTAGAGGACCAAAATGCAGCGTGGTTATATTGACTCATGTTTAATAAAAACAGATAAACATGAACACTAGAAAACAATAAACGTAGAAAACCAAATACAGCCCTATCTGGTGCAAAACACAGAGACAGGAACAATCACCCACAAAACAGGCTACCTAAATATGGTTCCCAATCAGAGACAATGACTAACATCTGCCTCTGATTGAGAACCATATTAGGCCAAACATAGAAATAGACAAACCAGACACACAACATAGAATGCCCACCCAGCTCACGTCCTGACCAACACTAAAACAAGGAAAACACATACGAACGATGGACAGAACGTGACAAACCCCCCCCCCAAGGTGCGGACTCCGAACGCACAACCTAAACCTATGGGGGAGGGTCTGGGTGGGCATCTCTCCGCGGTGGTGGCTCTGGTGCTGGACGTGGACCCCACTCCATAATTGTCTTAGTCCACCTCCTTAGTGTCCCTTGAGTGGCGACCCTCGCCGCTAACCTTGGCCTAGGAAACCTAACAATGGGCCCCACTGGATTGAGGTAGCTCGGGACCGAGGGGAAAGCTCGGGACCGAGGGGAAAGCTCGGGACCGAGGGGAAAGCTCGGGACCGAGGGGAAAGCTCGGGACCGAGGGGAAAGCTCGGGACCGAGGGGAAAGCTCGGGACCGAGGGGAAAGCTCGGGACCGAGGGGAAGCTCGGGACCGAGGGGAAGCTCGGGACCGAGGGGAAGCTCAGGAGTGAGAGGAAGCTCAGGCAGGTTGATGGATCTACCAGATCCTGGCTGGTGGTTCCGGCAGATCCTGGCTGACTTGCGGATCTGGCACTTCTGGCGGATCCTGGCTGACTGGCGGATCCTGGCTGACTGGCGGATCCTGGCGGATCCTGGCGACTGGCGGATCCTGGCGGATCCTGGCCGACTGGCGGATCTGGCAGATCCTGGCTGACTGGCAGATCCTGGTTGACTGGCAGTTCTGGCAGATCCTGGCGGATCCTGGCCGACTGGCGGATCCTGGCCGACTGGCGGATCCTGGCCGACTGGCGGATCCTGGCCGACTGGCGGATCCTGGCCGACTAGCAGTTCTGGCGGATCCTGGCACACTGGCGGATCCTGGCACACTGGCGGATCCTGGCGGATCCTGGCCGACTGGCGGATCCTGGCCGACTGGCGGATCCTGGCTGACCGGCAGATCCTGGCGGATCCTGGCAGTTCTGGCGGATCCTGGCAGTTCTGGCGGATCCTGGCAGAATGGCGGATCCTGGCAGAATGGCGGATCCTGGCAGAATGGCGGATCTAACGGATCCTGGCTGACTGGCAGATCCTGGCCGACTGGCGGATCCTGGCTGACTGGCGGATCCTGGCCGACTGGCGGATCCTGGCCGACTGGCGGATCCTGGTTAACTGGCAGTTCGGGCAGATCCTGGCTGACTGGCACTTCTGGCGGATCCTGGCTGAATGGCGGATCTAACTGATCCTGGCTGACTGGCAGATCCTGGCCGACTGGCGGATCCTGGCTGACTGGCGGATCCTGGCCGACTGGCGGATCTGGCGGATCCTGGCAGACTGGCGGATCCTGGCAGACTGGCAGTTCTGGTGGATCCTGGCTGACTGGCGGATCCTGGCAGACTGGCGGATCCTGGCTGACTGGCAGTTCTGGCGGATCCTGGCAGACTGGCGGATCCGGGCAGACTGGCGGATCTGGGCAGACTGGCGGATCTGGGCAGACTGGCGGCGCTGGGCAGACTGGCGGCGCTGGGCAGACTGGCGGCGCTGGGCAGACTGGCTGCACTGGCGGCGCTGGAAAGACTGGTAGCTCAGACGGGTAGCTCAGACGGCACTGGGCAGACTGGCGGAACTGGCGGCGCTGGGCAGACTGGCGGAACTGGCGGCGCTGGGCAGACTGGCGGAACTGGCGGCGCTGGGCAGACTGGCGGAACTGGCGGCGCTGGGCAGACTGGCGGAACTGGCGGCGCTGGGCAGACTGGCGGAACTGGCGGCGCTGGGCAGACTGGTAGCTCAGACGGCGCTGGGCAGACTGGTAGCTCAGACGGCGCTGGGCAGACTGGAGAAAAAGGCTCTGGCAGCGCTGGACTGAGGAGCACTGGTGCCTCTGGAATGAGGGCCTCTGGCGCCTCTGGCATGAGGGGCGGTAGCTCTGACAGTGCCGGACAGGCAGGAGACTCTGGCTGTGCTGGAGAGGAGGAAGGCTCCGGCAGCGCTGGACAGGCGGGACGCACTGTAGGCCTGATGCGTGGTGCTGGCACTGGTATGCCGTGCATACTATGCCAAACCAACAGCTTTCTTTCTACTCTGTCCAATACATCCTCCACACTCTCAGACTCAGCACTATGCTTCGCCGACAGCTCCAATTCCATCCATGGCTCTGCCCAGGGTCCTTTTCCGTCAAGGATCTCCCTCCAAGTCCATTTATCCAAATAGTGCAGCATCTCCCACTGCTGCTGCTGCTCCTGTTGCTGCTGCCTCTGTTCCTTCTCCTGCTGCCGCTTTTGCCGTTGCCCATTACCACGACGCTTGGTCATTGGTTGGTGGGTGATTCTGTCAGGGTTTTCCTGTGGTGAAGTAAAGGACCAAACCACAGCGTGGTTATATTGACTCATGTTTAATAAAAACAGATAAACATGAACACTAGAAAACAATAAACGTGGAAAACCAAAAACAGCCCTATCTGGTGCAGAACACAGAGACAGGAACAATCACCCACAAAACCCAACACAAAACAGGCTACCTAAATATGGTTCCCAATCAGAGACAATGACTAACACCTGCCTCTGATTGAGAACCATATCAGGCCAAACGTAGAAATAGACAAACCAGACACACAACATAGAATGCCCACCCAGCTCACGTCCTGACCAACACTAAAACAAGGAAAACACATACGAACGATGGACAGAACGTGACAGTGCTAAACAGGACCATTAACCAAACAACTCATTAGCCCCCCAAAATTCCTCCATTTCCAAAATGCGTACTGGTTTTGGTCACACTTTATTTGGATAGTCCGGATTGTCCATCTGTAGATGCTTTACAGGTTTAGAATAAGGGTTAGTGTAAGGGTTAAGGCTAGGGTAAGGGTTAATAGATAGTTACTGTTAGGCCATCTGTAGATGCTCTACAGGTTTAGAATAAGGGTTAGTGTAAGGGTTAAGGCTAGGGTAAGGGTTAATAGATAGTTACTGTTAGGCCATCTATAGATGCTCTACAGACTATCCAAAGAAAGTCTTACCCTGTTTTTTTTATTAGGTAATAGATTCTTATGAATTTTGGAGAAGGGGAATTTTTTGAATCTGTTTTCTTTCACTCTCTGTTTGTGTGTGTTTATGTTTGCATAAACGGTGCCATGCCAAATCAGTGTATCTTGCTTCATGTTGTCAGAACAGCACATAACAGCGGGAGTCAGTACTTTCTATTTGCCAACCTTGTGAGAACTATGTGATGTGTATTTATTGCCCGGCTATTTAATTCACAGACGTGCAATCAAAAGATTGTGTCAAACCAATGAAATGCAACCAAACGACCCTATAATTCAGAGCTACAGGCAAGATGTTACATATTAGTGTTTGGTAGCAGCAGTGACGTTGTTTACTGCAGTACTACTTTCACCAATATTGTTTATTTCTGTATTACATACATAGACCTATTGGATAGAGTTTTGGATAGAATCCATTACTCCAATGCAACTCCAGGCATGTGTGGCAGACAAAATACAGTATCCGAGACGCAGGCACAAGAATCAACATTCATTCAAAATGTGGAAATGTGTGCTGCTTTCATTCGGATCTAAGGAATGTTCCTCGATAAATGTATCTAGCCGTCATTGCAAGGGAGGACAAGTGGTATCAACATAGGTGTCCGTGCTTCATCTAATAGATCATCCGATGTGCTCAGTCTCACAGACGTGTAAACACTGCACTTCTTAGATCTGACATTTCTCCTGCAGGCTGGTCACACCGGGAGCTTTCCTCTCATTAAAACTACACACGATCTTCATGCTTGTGCATATATTTAAATACTTATGCCTGAGAAGTTCAGACTGGGACGTCACTATTGCTTAATTGCAGAGGGTTCTCATCTGAAGCACGAATACACAAGCACGTGTGTGTTTACGTGCTGTATAGAGTTAAACAGCTTGCATATTCATGTGGAAAGTGTGCATATTTGAAAAGGACAAATTCTCGCTACCGCCTTATATTACATTTACATTACATTTAAGTCATTTAGCAGACGCTCTTATCCAGAGCGACTTACAAATTGGTGCATTCACCTTATGACATCCAGTGGAACAGTCACTTTACAATAGTGCATCTAAATCTTAAAGGGGGGATGAGAGGGATTACTTATCCTATCCTAGGTATTCCTTAAAGAGGTGGGGTTTCAGGTGTCTCCGGAAGGTGGTGATTGACTCCGCTGTCCTGGCGTCGTGAGGGAGTTTGTTCCACCATTGGGGGGCCAGAGCAGCGAACAGTTTTGACTGGGCTGAGCGGGAGCTGTACTTCCTCAGTGGTAGGGAGGCGAGCAGGCCAGAGGTGGATGAACGCAGTGCCCTTGTTTGGGTGTAGGGCCTGATCAGAGCCTGGAGGTACTGAGGTGCCGTTCCCCTCACAGCTCCGTAGGCAAGCACCATGGTCTTGTAGCGGATGCGAGCTTCAACTGGAAGCCAGTGGAGAGAACGGAGGAGCGGGGTGACGTGAGAGAACTTGGGAAGGTTGAACACCATACGGGCTGCGGCGTTCTGGATGATTTGAAGGGGTTTAATGGCACAAGCAGGGAGCCCAGCCAACAGCGAGTTGCAGTAATCCAGACGGGAGATGACAAGTGCCTGGATTAGGACCTGCGCCGCTTCCTGTATGAGGCAGGGTCGTACTCTGCAGATGTTGTAGAGCATGAACCTACAGGAACGGGCCACCGCCTTGATGTTGGTTGAGAACGACAGGGTGTTGTCCAGGATCACGCCAAGGTTCTTAGCGCTCTGGGAGGAGGACACAATGGAGTTGTCAACCGTGATGGCGAGATCATGGAACGGGCAGTCCTTCCCCGGGAGGAAGAGCAGCTCCGTCTTGCCGAGGTTCAGCTTGAGGTGGTGATCCGTCATCCACACTGATATGTCTGCCAGACATGCAGAGATGCGATTCGCCACCTGGTCATCAGAAGGGGGAAAGGAGAAGATTAATTGTGTGTCGTCTGCATAGCAATGATAGGAGAGACCATGTGAGGTTATGACAGAGCCAAGTGACTTGGTGTATAGCGAGAATAGGAGAGGGCCTAGAACAGAGCCCTGGGGGACACCAGTGGTGAGAGCGCGTGGTGAGGAGACAGATTCTCGCCACGCCACCTGGTAGGAGCGACCTGTCAGGTAGGACGCAATCCAAGCGTCGGCCGCGCCGGAGATGCCCAACTCGGAGACGGTGGAGAGGAGGATCTGATGGTTCACAGTATCGAAGGCAGCGGATAGATCTAGAAGGATGAGAACAGAGGAGAGAGAAAGGCATAGATTTCCATGTTTAATAAGTCATAGCTAATCACATGAAATAACCTGTAAAACGTCAAAATACAGCCAATTGATGCTAAACTTACAGTATATAGGCTGGATCTCAGAGGGCTTGAATCAAAGGACCTATTATACTGTAGGTTTTCTCAGGTCGTTTTCCAGATATGAACCATGTTAACTATACTCAAGGCTTAAGATTGGCATGATGGTACATCTACACACTTACTGTTTCTATTTTAAGATAAATAGCTGATGCCCTACAAAACAAAATGATTTCTCATTTCCACTGATCGATTCTATACACCATCATCTGTGTGTGTGTGTGTGTGTGTGTGTGTGTGTGTGTGTGTGTGTGTGTGTGTGTGTGTGTGTGTGTGTGTGTGTGTGTGTGTGTGTGTGTGTGTGTGTGTGTGTGTGTGTGTGTGTGTGTGTGTGTGTGTGTGTGTGTGTGTGTGTGTGTGTGTGTGTGTGTGTGTGTGTGTGTGTGTGTGTGTGGTCATGACAACAACATTGAAAAAAAAAAACTTTGCAGTGAATTGTCACACGCGCCTGGTTGCCAAATCAGTTTTATGCTTTAGCTGACTCGTCTGTTTGCCATCATGCCAGGAAATTACAGTGTTATCGAACCACAAACACATCTGTCAACAAGGCTAGTGGCATATCACTTTGCCCTAACTCCGACATAACTCAGTGACCCTCTGCCCCTCAGGGAGGAGGATGAGTTTTCTGAGCTGCGTTCGGAGCTCAGCCACAGCCAGCACGAGGTCAACGAGGACGGACGCAGCGTCGACCAGGACGTGGCCACCGTCTCACTGGCTGAAAACTACTCCACCCTGGCGACCACCAACATGGGTAAGAAAGGACACTGCAGTGCTTGACTGTCAACCCACATACAACTCTTATAAATGAGTTTGTCTTGCTCTGAATACCCTCGTTCTATGGTTTAGTGGACACATTCACAACCAAGCCGGAGTTTGCTCCACTCCATCAGTAGAATGAATGTGTTTATGCTCTCAGGCTAATCTTCGCTTTTCTGTTTCACCAATAACTGCTTTGATCAGTGGTTCATATGAATCATCTCTCCCATGGAGAGACTGTTACCTATCTCTGCCCATAGATGTACTCTGTGACCTACAGTATCTGTGCATATCCTCCCTTGATGGATGGCCTGTTGCCAACCAACTGCTATAGGGTTGATGGCACCCGATACACAATTATCGGCTTCTAGCGGAGATCGAAAGAGGAGCAGTTATGTGCGTGTGTGTATGTGGCAGTGTGTGCACATGTGTGCCCGCATGCACACTCCCGCAATGGAAAATTGATTCAGCAGAGTCCGTGCAGAGCAGTTCCTTCGAGACATTATGTACTCTCCCCTCTATCAATGGTGCTGAGTGCACCCAGCAATCACTTGTCAATGGTAAAGAGCTTCATTGGTTTCTCTTCTTCCCTATTCTCAACGGTGAGCAGAGAGAGAGAAGAAAAACATATTTTTCATTCATTACAGGTCTTTGTCTCCAGCTGTAGCCGACACACACACACACACACACACACACACACACACACACACACACACACACACACACACACACACACACACACACACACACACACACACACACACACACACACACACACACACACACACACACACACACACACACACACACACACACACACACACACACACACACACACAAGGATTAAGTTTTGTTAATCATCACGTTTGTTCGCACAGCACTAATTACTTTCGAATTGTTGGCAAAAACCTGCATTTACTTTGCCCCTCCAGTAGTAGGAGAAGGGGGGACATATGGAAAAACGTCTAAGTCGCTCTCCACATTTCCATATTCCACACAATGTACCCAGGCTATGTTTGTCTAGGTCTGGGAAGATACTAATAATCATCATCATCATCATTGTGGATGCAGTATGGCAGCAGGTGCTCACCATCGGCATGGGGGTATTGGATGCTTTGCAGGGCTTTTATTTATATGCAAATTTAAATGAGTTTCTGATGAGCCAATTTGATTCCTTCTGGAGATATGAAGATGACACAGTGAATAGGGAACTGAAGCTTTGAAAGTGGTACATGCCTTTTAGGGCTGACCCCATTTAGTCGACTGGTTGATTGTTTACTGATAGGCTGTTGGTCGACCAAGATTTCTTTAGTTGGGCAGTAGCAAAACAAATTGCTTCAATCATGGGGTACGAGACACCTGTCTGATTGGCGCCTGCCTGAGTGGACTGATCCATTGTGGAGGCAGTGAGGATGGCACAGTCCGTCACTCTAAGGCTACTGAAATTGTACAGTGCAGACCCCTTGACTTTTTCCACATTTGTTACGGTACAGCCTTATTATAAAAATAAACATTATTATTTTATTTTTTTATCATCGGATGTGATGATCACAATGTAGTATCTAGGAAAACCAATATTCTGAAGGCTGGGCCTAATATAGTGTAAAAGAGGTCATACAATAAGTTTTGTAGTAATTCATATGTTGTTGATGTAAAGAATGTTTGTTGGTCCGTGGTGTGTAATGAGGAGCAAACAACAGACTTTGCACTTGATACATTTATGAAATTGCTTATTCCAGTTACTAATAAGCATGCACCCATTTAAGGAAATGACTGTAAAAACGGTTTATCCCTGTGGATTAATGAGAAATTGAAAAATGGTATGGTTGAGGGATGAGGCAAAAGGAATGGCAAATTAGTCTGGCTGCACAACCGATTGGCAAACGTATTGCAAATTGAGAAATCATGTGACTGAAGTGAATAAAAAGAAGAAGAAACTACACTATGAAACAAAGATAAATGAAAAAAACTTTGGAGCACCTTAAATTAAATTTAGGGAAAAAGGCAAACTGAGCTCCATTTGTTGAATCAGATGGCTCATTCATCACAAAACCAACTGATATTGCCAACTACCTTTTTAATGATTTTCTTTTTGGCAAGATTAGCAAACTTAGGCATGACATGCCAGCAACAAACGCTGACACTACACATCCAAGTATATCGGACCAAATTATGAAAGACAAGCATTGTAATTTTGAATTCTGTAAATACTTTGTTGTTGTCTATCAACAATGACAAGCCACAGGGGTCTGACAATGGAAAATGACTGAGGATAATAGCAGATAATATTGCCACTCTTATTTGCCATATCTTCAGTCTAAGCCTACTAGAAGGTGTGTGCCCCCAATCCCTCTTTTACGCTGCTGCTACTCTGTTTATCATCCATGCATAGTCACTTTAATTATACCTACATGTACATATTACCTCAATTAGCCCGACTAACCGGTGCCCCCGCACATTGACTCTGTACTTGTACCACCTGTATATAGCCACTGTCATTTTACTGTATTTTTTTCTTTCTTTACTTATCTATTGTTTACTTAATACCTATTTTTTACTTAAAATTGCACTGTTGGTTAGGGCTTGTGAGTAAGCATTTCACTGTAAGGTTGTATTCGGCGTACGTGACAAATACACTTTGATTTGATATGGAGGGAACCAAAAGTCATGACTGGCTCAAATAGCCGACCAACCAAGCCTGTTACCAACCCTTAGTAAACTTTTAGAAAAAAATGGTGTTTGACCAGATACAATTCTATTTTACAGTAAACAAATTGACAACAAATTTTCAGCATGCTTATAGGGAAGGACATTCAACAAGTACAGCACTTACACAAATTACTGATTGGCTGAGAGGAATTGATGATAAAAATATTGGGGTGGGCTTTTCTGTTAGACTTTAGTGCAGCTTTTGACATTATCGGTCATAGTCAGCTGCTCGAAAAACGTATTTGCTATGGCTTTACACCCCATGCTATATCGTGGATAAAGAGTTATCTGTCTGACAGAACTCAGAGGGTGTTCTTTAATGGACACCGCTCCAACATAATCCAGGTAGAATCAGGAATACCCCAGGGCAGCTGCTAGGCCCCTTACTTTTTTCGATCTTTACTAATGACATGCCACTGACTTTGAGTAAAGCCAGTGTATCTATGCGGATGACTCAACACTACATGTCAGCTACTACAGCGACTGACACAAATATTTTTTTTAATTTTACCTTTATTTAACCAGGCAAGTCAGTTAAGAACATATTCTTATTTTCAATGACAGCCTGGGAATAGTGGGCTAACTGCCTGTTCAGGGGTAGAACGACAGATTTGGACCTTGTCAGCTCAGGGGTTTGAACTCGCAACCTTCCGGTTACTAGTCCAACGCTCTAACCACTAGGCTACGCTGCCGCCCCTATGTAATTTTTTTCAAATCGCATAAACTGCCTTAATGTTTCTAGACCACAGGATCCATAGTAAATAAATACATATACAAATCAACACATAATGACAACGAAACAACAGGTTTTTAGAAATGTTAGCAAATATACACTGCCGGTCAAAAGTTTTAGGACACCTACTCATTCAAGGGTTTTTCTTTATTTTTTACTATTTTCTACATTGTAGAATAATAATGAAGACCTCAAAACTAAGAAATAACACATACGGAATCATGTAGTAATCATGAAGTAATTTGAGATTCTTCAAAGTAGCCACCCTTTGCCTTGTTGACAGCTTTGCACACTTGGCATTCTCTCAACCAGCTTCATGAGGTAGTCACCTGGAATGCATTTCAATTAACTCCTTCCTTCTTAATGCGTTTGAGCCAGTCAGTCGTGTTGTGAGAAGGTAGGGGGGTATACAGATGATAGCCCTATTTGGTAAAAGACCATATCCATATTATGGCAAGAACAGCTCAAATAAGCAGAGAAACGACAGTCCATCATTGCTTTAAGACATAAAGGTTAGTCAATACTGAACATGTTAATAATTTTGAAAGTTTCTTCAAGTGCAGTCGCAAAAACCATCAAGCGCTATGATGAAACTGGCTCTCATGAGGACGCCACAGGAATGGAAGACCCAGAGTTACCTCTGCTGCAGAGGATAAGTTCATTAGAGTTACCAGCCTCAGAAATTGCAGCCCAAATAAATGCTTCACTGAGTTCAAGTAACAAGTACATCTCAACATCAACTGTTCAGAGGGGACTGCGTGAATCAGGCCTTCATGGTTGAATTGCTGCAAAGAAACCACTACTAAAGGACACCAATAATAAGAAGATACTTGCTTGGGCCAAGAAACATGAGCAATGGACATTAGACCTGTGGAAATTTACAACAGACTCTCTGGTGCGCTTATAATTTATTCAAATTATATTGTAATCTAACAGCACCTGTTAGGCACACATAATATGCACGCAGGGCTCTCTCCTTACTTTATTTTTCTTGAACTCCAGTACTTTCCACAACTAGTCAAATGTTTTCCACACCTGACTTCCCGTTTTACCTCCTGAGCAACCAAACATTCCCCAGTTTAGAGTTTATTTGTCACGTCTTCATCCATTTTGCTGTCACGTGTTATAGTGTTCAAAGTTTGTTATAACAGTTTATTGACGTGATTATGATCTGCTATAGGTCAGACCCTGTAGGTCACGTCTATGCGATGCATACGTGTCACGTAAAAAGAGCCGGGGTTGAGGCAATAGGAAATGTTTTTCCTAAATAAATGAGGGATTTCGGTAACAGAACTTGAGGGATTTCGGTATCAGAAATGGCTGTAATTATGTTACAGCTTCAGCAACGCGGACACCGTAATAAAAACTGTTGATGTTCTGTGGTGGTCGCTGCAGCAGGAGGAGAGAGAGACAACACTATAAACACTGTTGATGTTCTGTGGTGGTCGCTGCAGCAGGAGGAGAGAGAGACAACACTATAAACACTGTTGTTGTTCTGTGGTGGACGCTGCAGCAGGAGGAGAGAGAGACAACACTATAAACACTGTTGTTGTTCTGTGGTGGACGCTGCAGTAGGAGGAGAGAGAGACAACACTATAAACACTGTTGATGTTCTGTGGTGGTCGCTGCAACAGGAGGAGAGAGAGACAACACTATTTACATTTACATTTAAGTCATTTAGCAGACGCTCTTATCCAGAGCGACTTACAAATTGGTGCATTCACCTTATGACATCCACTATAAACACTGTTGATGTTCTGTGGTGGACGCTGCAGCAGGAGGAGAGAGAGACAACACTATAAACACTGTTGATGTTCTGTGGTGGTCGCTGCAGCAGACAACACTATAAACACTGTTGAGCAGCAGGAGGAGAGAGACAACACTATAAACACTGTTGATGTTCTGTGGTGGTCGCTGCAGCAGGAGGAGAGAGAGACAACACTATAAACACTGTTGATGTTCTGTGGTGGACGCTGCAGCAGGAGGAGAGAGAGACAACACTATAAACACTGTTGATGTTCTGTGGTGGTCACTGCAGCAGGAGGAGGCTGGCCAGCACAATCAAATCAATTGTGGTCCAGCTCGCTCTTGTCACGTGTGTGTTTTATGGTTGATTTGATGAAACCACATACTGTAGGGTGTGTCTATATATGGAAAAATACACGTTTAAAAATGTTGACCAATCGATGGTCGAAAGAACAGACGAGCCTTGGTCGACCAAGATCATTTTTTTAGTCGGGGACAGCCCTACATGCCTCAGTTGGTTGGAGCTTGCTGCTTGCCTTGCAGCCCAGGTGTTATCTATAGTTCGCTGTGTTTTACATGTACTGAATTTCAATATTGTCATATAATATGAAAAATAATTGTCCTTCTTGTATCATTGTCTTTCTCTCAAATAGTTGTGGTGTGTGTTATGTTCTCTCTAAACAGCAGATGTGTGTGTGATGCGGTTTAATGAGTGCGTTACTAGCCTGCAGCATGCCAGCAGCAGCGTCACCCAGTTAATCCAGGCACTCAGTTAAACCGTTAGCATTTAGTACATGGCTGGTTAGCAGTATGGACACAGCATACAAAACATCAACACTATGTTCCAAGGTCACCTTGCAGACTACAGTAGCTGTGTTGTTCTAGCCACATTGAGGTATGATTATCTGTTCCTAGATCAGTGTATCTGGCTCTAGTCCTACTATTTTGCACCAGCATCCTGCACACTAGAATTCATTCATCTGGTTCCAGATCCGTTTGACTCTGGACTTCTTCCCTGTACTACAGTGGCCTGAACTCCGTTTGCCTGACATTACATTACATTAGGCTTTAAAACATGAATATGTTCCTAGACCAGTCTGAGCCGGACCTGTGCTTTCTCCCTGTAGACAACTGCAGTGACCTGAACTCAGAGCTGCAGCGGGTTCTGACAGGGTTGGAGAGCGTGCTGTGTGGGAGGAAGAAGAGCACATGCAGCCTGTCTGTGGCCGAGGTGGACCGCCAGATAGAGCAGCTGACCACCGCCAGCCAACACTGTGACCTTGCCATCAAGGTAAGACACCAGAAAATGACTAGAGGCAAATACTGAGACTCATTTTAGGAAATCCTTTTCCTTCCATATAAACACAATGAATTGGTAGGAAAGCCTGAAGGAGGATAAAGAGTGGACGGAGCGAAAGACAAACATGCAGGATAGATTAAAATAGGTTAACCTAATACTGGTACAAACATCTCCTATTAAATGCATTCACAGACGCTTAAAGAAAGGTAAATGGAAAACAGTGAGATTAGTTATAATATAACTGTTGTATGACGTTGAACTGTCCTGCTGGAAGTCCCAAGCCACTTCCAGTAATCTGTCAGCAGGGGTCCTGGGGTGACCCTGGGGTGTACCCACCAGTAACAGCCCGTCTCAGCCTGGGACGCCTGTGTGATTCAGACTGATGTCATAGACTGATGACGGGCCTGATGGTGGTCCCCACGGTGACACCTCAGCTCTGGTAATGGAAACCTGTCTGCCTGGCTGTCGTCTCCGTAGCGATGGGAGTGTCAGCAGTCCTAAGGGGATTTCAGTCTGCTAGCTATTTCTTTCCTCGCAAACAGATAATACAACACACACATACACAGGGAAAGATGGGAGAATGAGAGAGGGAGAACGAAAGGGAAGTAGACCTATAGACACAGAATGTGACAGAGATGTAGAGAAATGAACCGTGAGCGAGAGAGACAGTTATGCTAAAAGGGTAGAGAAAGGAGAGAGGCAAAGTGAAGGACAGAGAAATATAGCAATTGTTTTGCTGATGTTGCTTCCAGAGGCAGTTTGGAAGTCAATAGTGGGTGTTGCAAACAGGGACAGACGATTTTTACGAACTTCAGAACTCAGCGGTTCTGTGAGCTTGTGCGGCTGAGCCATTGTTGCTCCTAGACGTTTCCACTTCACACTAACCGGACTTAGAGTTGACCGGGGCAGCTCTAGCAGGGAAGAAATTTGACGAACTGACTTGTTGGAAAGGTGGCATCCTATAATGATACCACATTGAAAGTCACTGAGCTCTTCGCAAGGTCATTCTACTGCCAACGTTTGTCTATGGATATTGCTTGGCTGTGTGCTCGATTTTATACACCTGTCAGCAACGGGTGTGGCTGAAATGGCAGAATCCACTAATTTGAAGGGGTGTCCACATCATTTTGTATATATAGTGTATGTCCTTCGTGTTAAGACTGTTAAAGGCATAACAGACAATCACTGTAACTGGCATTCAGTTAGTGACTGTCATAGCCCACTCACTGTAAGGTGGGAGAATGGATTTACTTGGCTTTATGTTATCAGCCTGAATGGATCTCCATCACAAACCATTGTGTCAGAGCTGCAATAGAGGACAGATGGAGACATATTACTGTAAAGAAAGAGAAATCAAGGTCCCTATGTTTGATGTTTATTCAGTGATCTACATTTTCTAATAAACTAATTGAACTTGGCTATCAATTTCACTCCCTTTTGTTGGCTGATCACAGTGGACACAACCAATGCTAGTCTGAACCCAGTTACATTTTGTGGGAAGAAAAATAGACACCTTCACAGTTCCAGCGTCCTAATGGTGTCTCTTTCACATCTATAACAACAGAATTTTTGTAATTTGATTGAAACATTTATCCAGTGAGTATGAGAGGTGGAGCTGATTCCTACAACGACATATCCAGTCCTTTCAGATTTGCGAGGAGTCAGCCAAGGGTCTAGTGATGGGTTTGGGACACAGTATCCCATTGTGTGTGGACCCAATCCATTACCATTGACTAAGCCTATAAAAAGAATACCACACAGGCAAATGTGTATCTTCTCCAAGGCCATTTGTTGATATTGGGTGTTCATGCGGCACATACAAGTTTAAGTTACTCCACACGTTCCATAGCAGTAGCTGGGCTTATAAAACCGTACTTTATATAATATAGAGCCCAGGCTGTTATCTCTGGTTTTGAATCTGAATTTAGAGAAGTGAATTTGAATGCATCCAAGAAGTTGAATATAGGAAACTTTGAAAACTTCAAATAATAGTTTGTATCAACAATGAATGCAATATCTTCCATCTTGAAACCGAATGTTAAGTGCATTTGGAAAGTATTCAGACCCCTTGACTTTTCCCACATTTTGTTATGTTACAAACGTATTATTTTTTTAATATCAATTTTAGAATATCCTCATCAATCGCCACACATTACCCCATAAGGACAAAGAAAGAAAAAAATATATACTTTTTTTGCAAATGTATTAAAAATTAAAAATACCTTATTTACCCAAGTATTCAGACCCTTTGCTATGAGACTCAAAATTGACCTCAGGTGCATCCTATTTCCATTGATCATCCAGATGTTTCTATAACTTGATTGGAGTCCATCTATGGTAAATTCAGTTGTTTGGAAATTATTTGGAAAGGTACCTCTATATAATCCCCCACAGTTTTACAGTGCATGTCAGAGCAAAAACCAAGCCATGAGGTTGAAGGAATTGTCCGTAGAGCTCCAAGACAGGATGTTGTCGAGTCAAAGATCTGGGGAAGGGTACCAAAACATTTCTGCAACATTGAAGGTCCCAAAGAACACAGTGGCCTCCATCATTCTGAAATGGGAGAAGTTTGGAACCATATAGACTCTTCCTTGAGCTGGCCACCTGGCTAAACTGAGCAATCAGGGGAGAAGGGCCTTGGTCAGGGAGGTGACCAAGAACCCAATGGTCACTCTGACAGAGCTCCAGAGTTCCTCTGTGGAAATGGGAGAACCTTCCAGAAGGACAACCATCTCTGCAGCAATCCACCAATCAGGCCTTTATGGTAGAGTGGCCAGACGGAAGCCACTCTTCAGTAAAAGGCACATGACACCCGCTTGGAGTTTGCCAAAATGAGAAACAAGATTATTACAATTATTATATTTTTCACATTTATTTCACCAGTTAGGCCAGTTGATGGAATTGATGGAATTAGTTCAATATCCTTCCAGGATATCCGGGGCAGGTCGATTAGAAAGGCCTGCTCGCTGAAGTGTTTTAGGGAGCGTTTGACAGTGATGAGCGGTGGTTGTTTGATCGCAGACCCATTACGAACGCAGGCAACAAGGCAGTGATCACTGAGATCCTGGTTGAAGACAGCAGAGGTGTATTTAGAGGGCAGGTTGGTCAGGATGATAACTATGTGGGTGCCTGTGCAGGCTATCTCTACAGGAGATCACAACTCCACCCCCTTTGGTAGTTCTATCTTTGGTCTGTTGAAACCAAGATTGAAATCTTTGGCCTGAATGCCAAGCGTCATGTCTGGAGGAAACCTGGTACCATCCCTACGGGGAAGCATGGTGGTGGCAGCATCATGCTGTGAGGATGTTTTTCAGCAGCAGGGACTGCGAGACTAGTCAGGATCGAGGGAAAGATGAACAGAGCAAAGTACAGGGAGATCCTTGATGAAAACCTGCTCGAGAGCACTCAGGACCCCAGACTGGTGTGAAGGTTCACCTTCCGACAGGACAACGACCCTAAGCACACAGCCACGGCACGCAGGAGGGTGGAAAAGTCTCTGAATGTCCTTGAGTGGCCCAAACGGACCCAATCGAACATCTCTGTAGAGACCTGAAAATGGCTGTGCAGCAATGCTCCCCATCCGACCTGACAGAGCTTGAGAGGATCTGCATAGAAGAATGGGAGAAACTCCCCAAATACAGGTGTGTCAAGCTTGTAGCGTCATACCCAAGAAGACTCAAGCCTATAATCACTGCCAAAGGTGCTTCAACAAGGTACTGAGTAAAGGGTCTGAATACATATGTAAATATGATATTTCCAAAAACCTGTTTTTGCTTTGTCATTATGGGGTATCGTGTGTAGATTGAATCCATTTTAGAATAAGGCTATAACATAACAAAAAGTGGGAAAAGTCAGGGTGTCTGAATACAGTGCCTTCAGATAGTATTCATACCCATTGACTTATAACACATTTTGTTGTGTTACGGCCTGGATTTAACATATGAATTTAATAAAAACGGCACTGTAAATATTCAATTGAATTTTATAATAGAATTAAATATTTATTCAATTCAGTTTGAAATCGTCCAAATGATGAACTCTGATTCAATTTGTGCATTCCAAATTCCAAAATATGAAATTCCATTTCAGTATCCTAATACAAATGCAAAACTTTTGCTCCATAGCTGGCCTGGTATGAGATCTACAGCGGTCGATGAGACTTGGGAAGCTCATTCCATTTCCTTTCACTGTTTAAACCAATTTCCTCTTCATCAAACCCCTCCCCCCTCTCTCTCCTGCTCTCTCGCTATCGCTCTTGCTCTGTTTGGGAGCTGTGAGAGGGAGATGGATGGATGGAGGGATGAGAGGGCTAGATGGATGGAGGGATAAGAGAGGTTGACTCTCTGGGTTGGAGAGGAGATGAAGGCGGGACTCAAGCGTGTCTCTAAGCCCACTACAAACCTATGAATCACTCTGGCATCAGAGAGTGAGGATCTGTAAAGACAGACATGGTCATAGACTCTAACCATCTGCCATATCTCACACGCGCGCACGCACTCACTCACGCACTCACGCACATACAGTTATACACTCTGAAATATGGGCACTTTGAGAGATCAGGGGTTTCTTACACTAGATTAAAAAATGAAAAAGTCACATGTACATAAATCATAGTCTTGGATACTTGTTCTACTCATGTAAATTGAGACGCATGATGGACTACACTACCCACAAATTATTAACATACAAATTGTGAACTGCTATGTAGGGTAATAGTCTGTGCAAAAATTAATGTGCCTGACATGTTAGATTTTCTTGTTTTGTCTGTCTCACTTTTGTTTTGTCTCCTTATTAGTTTTTCTGATATAATTTTCTTGTCTCTTTCTTGGGGCTACTACAAGATACCAAATGGTTCTTCTTTGTGATGCCAATTCAATGAGTCCCAGAGAATCCACAGTCATTCACATTTGGTTACTAGAATTGTTACCATTCATCTGAATCTCAACACCCTATATACAGTTGAAGTTTACATACACCTTAGCCAAGTACATTTAAAATCAGTTTTTTACAATTCCTGACATTTAATCATTGTAAAAATTCCCTGTCTTAGGTCAGTTTGGATCACCGCTTTATTTTAAGAATGTGAAATGTCAGAATAATAGTAGAGAGAACGATTTCTTTCCTCTTTAATTTCTTTCATCACATTCCCAGTGTGTCAGAAGTTTACATTACACTCAATTAGTATTTGGTAGCATTGCTTTTAAATTCTTTAACTTGGGTCAAACGTTTCGGGTAGCCTTCCACAAGCTTCCCACAATAAGTTGGGTGAATTGAGTTGGCCCATTCCTCCTGACAGAGCTGGTGTAACTGAGTCAGGTTTGTTGGCCTCCTTGCACGCACACGATTTTCTGTAGGATTGAGGTTAGGCCACTCCAACACTTTGACTTTGTTGTCCTTAAGCCATTTTGCCACAACTTTGGAAGAATTCTTGGGGTCATTGTCCAAGCTTTAACTTCCTGACTGATGTCTTAAGATGTTGCTTCAAAATATCCACATAATTGTCCTCACTCATGATGCCATCTGTTTTGTGAAGTACACCAGTCCCTCCTGCAGCAAAGCACCCCCACAACATGATGCTGCCACCCCCGTGCTTCACGGTTGGGATGGTGTTCTTCGGCTTGCAAGCATCCCCTTTTTTCCTCCAAACATAACAATGGTCATTATGGCCAAACAGTTCTATTTTTGTTTCATCAGACCAGAGGACATCTCTTCATGTGCAGTTGCAAACCGTAGTCTGGCTTTTTTATGGCGGTTTTGGAGCAGTGGCTTCTTCCTTGCTGAGTGGCCTTTCAGGTTATGTCGATACTGGACTCGTTTTACTGTGGATATAGATACTTTTGTACCTGTTTCCTCCAGGATCTTCACAAGGTCCTTTGCTGTTGTTCTGGGATTGATTTGCACTTTTCACACCAAAAGAACGTTCATCTCTAGTAGACAGAACGCGCCTCCTTCCTGAGCGGTATGGCGGCTTCGTGGTCCCATGGTGTTTATACTTGCGTACTATTGTTTATAGAGATGAAGGTGGTCTTGGCTGATTTATTTTGGTTTTCCCATGATGTCAAACAAACAGGCACTGAGTTTGAAGGTAGGCCTTGAAATACATCCACAGGTCAAATTTTCGAAGATGTTTAAATGCACAGTCAACTTTGTGTATGTAAACTTCTGACCCACTTGAATTATGATGCAGTGAATTATAAGTGAAATAATCTGTCTGTAAACAATTGTTGGGAAAATGACTTGTGTCATTCACAAAGTAGATGTCCTAACCGACTTGCCAAAACTATAATTTGTTATCAAGAAATGTTTGGAGTGGTTGATAAACAAGTTTTAATGACTCCAACCTAAGTGTATGCAAACTTCCGACTTCAACTGTACACACGGCACTTTAAAATAAAATAATGTTCCGCCTCTTTCCTCCTTTCCCCCAGACGGTGGAGGAGATCGAGGGGGCCTTGGGCCGGGACTTCTACCCCAGCCTGTCGGAGGAGCGTATGCACTGGCAGAAGGAGCTGGCCGGCCTGAGGGAAGAGAACGAGAGCCTGACGGCCATGCTGTGCTCCAAGGAGGAGGACCTGAACCGCTCCAAGGCCACCATGAACGCCATCCGGGAGGAACGTGACCGCTTGAGGCGACGGGTCAGTCAGCTGGGTCCTGTTATTATGATTTTTTAAAAGCATTTTCTTGATTTGGTTTATGGGTTTTGTTCGTTTTTTTTGTGTACCTTTTGAGCCTTTCCACATGACTGTGTTGGCGGCTGACAGACTAGGGTGCATCGTTGCTTATTATTACTAAGACGGGTTTACATACATTTTTATTGAATCTGACCCATAAGTCAATACGATACAAAAAGGTATCTAGTGAGGTGGAAGGAAGAAAGAAGAGACTCAACATAGCTGTATGTTTCTTAGTTTGAATTCGCTTTCATATATTTTATTAGATCCCGAGCTTGAGCCTATTGCCAAATCTCTGGTAAATGTGTCCTAGTGTGAACCTGTTCTAGGCAGAGAACTAAGACTGAATCTGAATGAATAAAAAAATTCTCTCCACAGAGGCTCAAAGCTGCAATTATGGTCCACCATGTCCGTTGGATTGAAAGATCTGCGGTGATCATTTCAAATATAGATATGTTCTCTGATGCTTTGTCGCAAGGCCACTGCATTGACAGACAGTCGCACGTACCATTTCTAATTCCAGGAAGTTTATTCAGGGAAGTCTGAAGGAGAAGAAGACATTACTGTACACCAGTGGCAAGACACGTGTATTTATCCTTGCTCCTGCAAGAATGAACCCTTTGAATTTTCCAGCTGCGAACTGAGTTCTGCTTTCTGAACCAAACTATGGATGGTGCGCCGGTTGGGGCAGCCATCTGAATCAATACGTTGAGCGTTTTTAGACACATAATCAAATCTGGTGTCCTCCCAAGGCTTGCTGGAGCTAGTTAGGACCGTAATGCGATTAGACCGCGAGATGCATCGAGCGAAAAATGGCCAGGCCGACCTAACCAGCCTCACTAATTCTGGCGGGTCCTCAAAGGAGTCCAAGACGCAGCAGAATAAGTGTCCCAGCTCAGCTCAGAGCACTCGTTCCTCCCACCCTCCTAATTTCTCTTCTCCTATTTCCTCTAATGAAATCTGTCTGTTTTACAGAGAAATTGGACAAATGCATTGCATTGCTATTTCAATGTGGGGCTCCTTAAAGGATTTGCTATGCACACACCAGCGCGTCCTTGGGGGCCCGCTTCCCCCCGCTCAGCCTTTTAAAAATATGGATTCCACCTCATTTGAGACTCAAGGTCCAGATACGATCTTAATTTTCCTTCCATAGGCTTTTACCCTCCATTGAAGGACAGGTATTTACTGTGGTAGTAAGCAACTTTTACACCTTTTACAGTACCGGTACTGTATGTGTCTTGTCCACATAATTCAGCGGTGTCAGCATTTTGTTTTACGATACAAAAGAGCGTTTGAATTTAAAGGCCAGATACAGAACACTATATATTGGCATGTCATTGTAAGCCTTCTAAGCTTTTACAATGCACTCCGCTCATAATAAGAATCACATATGTTGGACTCAACCACTTCCAGAGGAAACACCACAGTATAAGGCAGTGTATACTGGACCAAAATGTAAACGCACCATGGTAAGTGTTGGTCCCATGTTTCATGACCTGAAATAAAAGATATGAGAAATTGTCCATACACACAAAAAGCTTATTTCTCTCAAATTTTGTGTGTAAATTTGGTGAGCATTTCTCCTTTGCCAAGACAATCCATCCAGTTGACATTTGTTGCATATGAAGAAGCTGATTAAACAGCATGATCATTACACAGGTGCACCTTGTGCTAGGGACAATAACAAGCCACTCTAAAATGTGCTGTTTTGTCACACAATGCCACAGATGTTTTGAGGGAGTGTACAATTGGCATGCTGACTGCAGGAATGTCCACCAGAGTTGTGGCCAGCCTCACAACCTCAGACCACGTGTAACCACGCCAGCCCAGGACCTTCACTTCCAGCTTCTTCACCTGCGGGATTGTCTGAGACCTGCCACTCGAACAGCTGATGAAACTGAGGAATATTTCTGTCTTTAATAAAGCTCTTTGTGGGGAAAAACTCATTCTGATTGGCTGGCCTGGCGCTGCAATTTTTTAAATATTTTTTTATTTTTTTTATTTCACCTTTATTTAACCAGTTAGGCTAGTTGAGAACAAGTTCTCATTTGCAACTGCGACCTGGCCAAGATAAAGCATAGCAGTGTGAACAGACAACACAGAGTTACACATGGAGTAAACAATTAACAAGTCAATAACGCAGTAGAAAAAAATGGGCAGTCTATATACAATGTGTGCAAAAGGCATGAGGAGGTAGGCGAATAATACAATTTTGCAGATTAACACTGGAGTGATAAATGATCAGATGGTCATGTACAGGTAGAGATATTGGTGTGCAAAAGAGCAGAAAAGTAAATAAATAAAAAACAGTATAAAAACAGTATGGGAATGAGGTAGGTGAAAATGGGTGGGCTATTTACCAATAGACTATGTACAGCTGCAGTGATCGGTTAGCTGCTCGGATAGCTGATGTTTGAAGTTGGTGAGGGAGATAAAAGTCTCCAACTTCAGCGATTTTTGCAGTTCGTTCCAGTCACAGGCAGCAGAGTACTGGAACGAAAGGCGGCCAAATGAGGTGTTGGCTTTAGGGATGATCAGTGAGATACACCTGCTGGAGCGCGTGCTACGGATGGGTGTTGCCATCGTGACCAGTGAACTGAGATAAGGCGGAGATTTACCTAGCATGGACTTGTAGATGACCTGGAGCCAGTGGGTCTGGCGACGAATATGTAGTGAGGGCCAGCCGACTAGAGCATACAAGTCGCAGTGGTGGGTGGTATAAGGTGCTTTAGTGACAAAACGGATGGCACTGTGATAGACTGCATCCAGTTTGCTGAGTAGAGTGTTGGAAGCCATTTTGTAGATGACATCGCCGAAGTCGAGGATCGGTAGGATAGTCAGTTTTACTAGGGTAAGCTTGGCGGCGTGACTGAAGGAGGCTTTGTTGCGGAATAGAAAGCCGACTCTTGATTTGATTTTCGATTGGAGATGTTTGATGTGAGTCTGGAAGGAGAATTTGCAGTCTAGCCAGACACCTAGGTACTTATAGATGTCCACATATTCAAGGTCGGAACCATCCAGGGTGGTGATGCTAGTCGGGCATGCGGGTGCAGGCAGCGATCGGTTGAAAAGCATGCATTTGGTTTTACTCGCGTTTAAGAGCAGTTGGAGGCCACGGAAGGAGTGCTGTATGGCATTGAAGCTCGTTTGGAGGTTAGATAGCACAGTGTCCAATGACGGGCCGAAAGTATATAGAATGGTGTCGTCTGCGTAGAGGTGGATCAGGGAATCGCCCGCAGCAAGAGCAACATCATTGATATATACAGAGAAAAGAGTCGGCCCGAGAATTGAACCCTGTGGCACCCCCATAGAGACTGCCAGAGGACCGGACAGCATGCCCTCCGATTTGACACACTGAACTCTGTCTGCAAAGTAATTGGTGAACCAGGCAAGGCAGTCATCCGAAAAACCGAGGCTATTGAGTCTGCCGATAAGAATATGGTGATTGACAGAGTCGAAAGCCTTGGCGAGGTCGATGAAGACGGCTGCACAGTACTGTCTTTTATCGATGGCGGTTATGATATCGTTTAGTACCTTGAGTGTGGCTGAGGTGCACCCGTGACCGGTTCGGAAACCAGATTGCACAGCGGAGAAGGTACGGTGGGATTTGAGATGGTCAGTGACCTGTTTGTTGACTTGGCTTTCGAAGACCTTAGATAGGCAGGGCAGGATGGATATAGGTCTATAACAGTTTGGGTCCTGTTTTGGACCTGGCTCCCAAGTGGGTATGCCTATGCCCTCCCAGGCCCACCCATGGCTGCGCCCCTTCCCAGTCATGTAAAATCCATGAATTAGGGCCTAATGAATGTATTTCAATTGACTGATTTCCTTATATGAACTTTAACTCAGTAAAATCGTTCAAATTGTTGCATATTGCCGTTTATATTGTTGTTCAGTATACTTTTTAAAATCAGCTGGATACAAGAACAGTCCTGGACAGATGTGCATGTGAGTCAAACAAAGTCCTCGGTTTATAAACTGGCCAGAACCAAATAGAACCAGAATCATATTATTTGCAGTTTCTTTTCTCAGGGATCATGAGGTGAGAAAGCTGGCTAGAGGACTAGTTCATAATGTTCCAGTCATCTCTGTGTCCTCAGCACATGGCAGCCATGTTTTCTTTTTCAGACCCTCGGCTCCCAGGGAGTTTCTCAGGAGAGGAGAACAGGATAAACAGCAGTGTTCAAAGCCATGGCCAAGCTTTCCCTCATTCTTTTACATGCTCTATCTCTCTCTCACTCACATTTATTGGCTTGGGAAACATACTGTATGCTTACATTGCCAAAGCAAGTGAAATTAACAATACAAAGTGAACAGTCATTGTCTATATACAGTTGTCGTGACTTTACATTAATTTATTCTGATGACTGTTATTTAATCCACTAACTATCTTTAATTGTTACCCGACTTTAATAATGTAACAATTATTAGGATTTGGGGCACCACGGAAGAAGATGTTTAGAGAGTTACCATCTCCCAAATTAAGCTATACTGTATAAGGTATTTACCTATTTCATCAATAAACAGTCATGTTATTACTCATTGCAGTGGCTTGTGAAAATGTTTACCCCCTTGGCATTTTTCCTATTTTGTTGCCTTACAACCTGGAATTAAAATCGATTTTATCATTATCATGTATCATTTGATTTACACAACATGCCTACCACTTTGAAGATGCAAAATATTTTTAATTGTGAAGCAAACAAGAAATAAGACAAAAAAACAGAACTATTCACCACCCAAAGTCAATACTTGTAGAGCCACCTTTTGCAGCAATTTCAGCTGCAAGTCTCTTGGGGTATGTCTCTATAAGCTTGGCACATCTAGCCACTGGGATTTTTGCCCATTCTTCAAGGCAAAACTGCTTCAGCTCCTTCAAGTTGGATGGGTTCCACTGGTGTACAGGAATCTTTAAGTCATACCACAGATTCTCAATTGGATTGAGCTTTGACTAGGCCATTCCAAGACATTTAAATGTTTCCCCTTAAACCACTCGAGTGTTGCTATAGCAGTATGCTGTCATTCTGCCCCTGAACAGGCAGTTAACCCACTGTTCCTAGGCCGTCATTGAAAATAAGAATTTGTTCTTAACTGACTTGCCTAGTTAAATAAAGGTAAAATAAAAATAAAATAAAAATTGTCCTGCTGGAATGTGAACCTCCGTCCCAGTCTCAAATCTCTGGATGACTGAAACAGGTTTCCCTCAATAATTTCCCTGTATTTAGCGCCATCATCATTGCTTCAATTTGGACCAGTTTCCCAGTCCCTGCCGATGGGGAAAAAAACAGATCCCTGTCGATGGATTTTTTTCATGCCAAAAAGCTCAATTTGAGTCTCATCTGACCAGAGTACCTTCTTCCATATGTTTGGGGAGTCTCCCACATGCCTTTTGGCCAACACCAAACATGTTTGCTTCTTCTTATTTTTTAAGCAATGGCTTTTTTTCTGGCCACTTTTCCGTAAAGTGTATGGCTTAAAGTGGTCCTATGGACAGATACGCCAATCTCCGCTGTGGAGCTTTGCAGCTCCTTCAGGTTTATCTTTGGTATCTGTGTTGCCTCTCTGATTAATGCCCTACATGCTTGGTCCGTGAGTTTTGGTGGGCAGCCCTCTCTTGGCATGTTTGCCCCTTCCTTAGTGGTGTTGCAGACTCTGAGGCCTTTCAGAACAGGTGTATATATACTGACATCATATGACAGATCATGTGACACTTAGATTTCACACAAGGGGACTTTATTTAACTAATTATTTAAATTACTGGTTGTAATGCAACAAAATAGGGAAAATGCAAAGGGGATGAGTACTTTTGCAAGGCACTGTACTTCTTATCAAATACTCATTCTGAACTATCGTAACGTTCTTGGATCTGCAAAACCCCCAGCCTTGCTCATTATTCAGTACTACACATGGGTTTAATTATTTATTTGCTAGCTAACTAAATAATAACACAGAATTAACATACACACTTTACATGAGACAAAGGTGCCTAGTGGACTGACAAAATATGACGGCTTTTACACAGAGATGGAGAGGGGGAAAAAGAGAGAGACCGAGAAAAACGTAAATATTCTATAACTATTCTCCCATTAAACGTATACTTTGCACATGACCCGCCGCCAATTTGGAATAATAAATCATGAATGTGTTTACATGTGTGAAATGCCTTTGTTCGTTGTTTATTTCGGTCGGAAACAAGCCTTCTCGGAAAGTTGTTAGCCTTCCAGCTGTATGGCTCTGATTGTCTGAAAGGGCCCCTTTCCCGTCTTCTACTGTTGTTCACTCTGGAAGATAACAGCCATGTCGACGGTTCCCATTGGTGATGAGCATAGTAGGATAGTCTCACTTAGATGAGCTTTTCTCAATATCGGACTTAAGACAGCTGTACCAGTGATTTTCTGAGATGAGCTTCTCGCCTCTTCCTCCTCGTGTTGGTATTCAGGATTCGGACCACAATAGACATGAGCTGCAGCTCTTCGTCTCTCTGGTCTAAAGGAAGGTGAGTATTTCTTCACCCCATGCTGAGATTCAGAGTTTCAGCCATTTAAAACATGTAGCTCTCGCCTCACGTTTCCTGGTCTAATGTTAATTTCGTATCAAAGGCTTTTAATGCACTCTGGCCAAAAGGGGCGTTCCATCATGCTGACAAGCTCTCTGACCTCACTCGGGGCGTGGCTACTTAATGTGCAAAGGATATGATTAGAAGTTCTCTCTTACCCGTCCTAAAAGCTCTTTCATATCTTAACAAAAATACTTAAATCATTTTTCATATTGTATTCACAACATATTGGATGAAAACTTGACAGATAAAGTGGGTATCCTTTCCAAGTTGTAGTATTTGGTCCATACCGTTTTTAATAACATCACAAAATGAAAAACAATATGACATTAGTTTCCTATGTCTCCCCACTGACTATTTCCCATGTCGTTACTTTAGAAATATTGTTCCATGATTCACTTTTTTAACGTTAAGAGTTTTCGGGCGGCAAAAATCTCTCTAGACAACAGCATTTCTTTGGTTGATACTAAAGGGTAGAGAGAGAGTTCTCTCCTGCTTAAATTTACGACCAGGTGTGGAGGTTTCAAACCCCCCACGGTTCTCTCTTCCCCTCATTTGTCGGTGGGAGAGGGTCTGGTTATTGTCAGCCATTGCTAAGCTGACCTGACCTATTGTGATCTTCACAGGACAGTCATGACACAGTGTTGTAACAATGTGCAAATACTTAAAGTAGAACATGGGAAAATAAATAAACGTAAATACATGTTTGTTTTTCTTCAAACACCATTGTTAACAGGTCACCAATCTTGCTGCTGTGATTGCACGCTGTGGGTCTGGAATTGTATTTGTTTTCAAATCTTTGTGGGTCTGTGTAATCTGAGGGTATTATGTATCTCTAATATGCTCATACATTTGGCAAGAGGTCAGGAAGTGCAGCTCAGTTTTCAATGGATTTTGCACAGCCTGTACATTCTTAATTTTGGGTCAGTCACAGTGGTCCGGTATTCTGCCACTGTACTCTGTTTAGGGCCAAATAGCGTTCTAGTTTGCTCAGTGAAAAGAAAAATACATATTTACAATGTGTCACGTAATATTGTTTTGCGTTCTCATGATTTCAGTTGGGTCTAATTGTGTTTCCAGGACCAGCTTGCTATCTCTCCCTCTCTCCTACACCCTGTCTGTCCTTGCTCTCCCTCTCTCATTCCCAGTGTCTGCTTCACTGTCAACCTTTCCCCACTCTCCTCTAGCCCCCCTCTTTCTGTCACTCACTTTCTCTTCTGTTTCCGCTCTACCCTTTCTCTCTCTATCTGTCTCTGAAAGTCTCCTCTCCCCTGGCGCCCGTAGTGATGTAGAGGTGGGCAAAATCTGTTCTCGCAGTCTGGCTGGCGGAGGCAGAGACAGAGTTAGTGGCAGATGCAGGCTTATCGCCTCAGCTGTTTTCCAGGCCAGTATGTCTGCCCTAGAGGAAGCCTGATTTAAATTTCAGACCATACATTTGATGTAGATAGATTTACCTGTGCCTATAATGCCACATGTATGTGTGCAATTTAAAGGTTTGCCTATATTATTGACAACATGCAGGTAGCTAACATGATTTTGAATTCTTGTCATGTGTATTCAGCTATCCAGTGCTGCCAACAACTCATGCCATTTGCTGACTGTTTGCGGGTATATATTGTGGTGTCTCTGTGTGTACAATGGGTGCTGTGTAAAGCACAAAAGGCCTTTGTTTTCAAAATCAAGTTTGCTGAGTTTTCACTGTTTATATAGTATTTTCATGAGCCAGGGGTCAAACTAATGTTCTTTCTTTTCCACGCTTTTCCTGGCAGAGGAAGCTCTCTCCCTCTGACACATACACACACCCCAACATTCATGCACACAACCACACACACACACCTGGAGCCTAAACTGCTTAGGGTTGTGAAGAAGTAACAACATATTGACAACAGCATTTGGATTTTGTATTCAAGCTGCAAGCATAACACAGACAAATCCAAGCTTGCATACAAATTCATTGCGAGATCTGGCAAGCCTTTCCAAATAGCTTTTTGATGCTTAATATAGAGTGGGGAGAAGCCTGTCAGCAGTGGAGTGACTCAAGTACCCTGTTGCCTCTGCATTCATGACATTATCACTGTCCCAAAATTCCTGCCTTTGCCCACTGCTTTAAAGAGATGGGATGGATCCTCACATTGTCTAAAACTGGAGCAAGAAGTGGTTAAAGTTGCAACTAACTGAGTCCTTTTGTCAATCCTCTGTATGATGAGGTCATAAGCAGTTGTGGGTTTTCAGCAGGTCTGGGTGCTATTGATGTTTTATTGATGTTATTTTAATGTTTTGCCATGACCACCAGCTTATGTGTGTCTTTGTGTGCCATATAATTTAATAGAACACGTTCACATTAAATAGTCATATAATATATCTCTATGGTGTCTTTATCACCAGGTGCGGGAGCTGCAGACGCGTCTCCAGAGCTCCCAGCCTGCAGGCCTGTCCAGCCCCGGGCGTCTCACCCCCGCCTCCCGTCCAATCAACCCCAGCACTGGGGAACTCAGCACCAGCAGCAGCAGTAACGACATACCTGTGGCCAAGGTAGAACACACACACTATGACATGCATAGTAAGGGGAAGAAAAAAAAGTTCTGCATGTGGAAGTACATTAAAGGGTTAAGACCTCACACGGTCTTGAGTAATAGAATTGATGAAATGGAACATCGTACATTCATATGAGGTAATGCAATGTCTCTCTGGGGATCTTATGAACTCTCCTCTGGAATGACCAAGGACAAACATTTAGTTTTCATTTTGCAATTTTCACCATCTCTTATAGTACTGTCTCTATGAGTTGAATTGCGCGCGCGCACACACACACTAATCTGCATACTAGCCTTTGGCATGTCCAGCCAGGGAGGGACAGTGGTAATCAGGCAACCATTCGCTCTTCCACTGTCCCGTGTGTGTCCTTGACATTGAGCCTCAGAGGGAATACAATACATTAGAGCAATGGACCTTTTCTGAGCCGAGATCACTTTCTGAGTCAAAATGAAGGCTGAGACATACCCCAGATAAAAAAAAAATGTAAACCTTTGCAACATTAACCTATTACAAACAGCTCTGTAGAAGTTTGCATTATGCTATATGCCCAATTCATTATGCAATGCCTGAATTGCCCTGCCAATGATGCTCTTCTCAGACATTACATTTCACACTGGTAATAGATCATCATTTGTTGTATTACTTGAGAGGCACAGCCGAGTGAGCATACATTGAAATAATGTGCTTGCTTTATGTTACTGGACTGCTTGTGCCTGCCTCTGATGGTCAGTCACAGCATGGGGAGTGCATCAGTGGGTTCGCCTCTCACCATCAGACTATCCCTCAGCCTTCCCCGCTTCGCTAAGACCAAAAAGGGGATGGCGAAACTCAAGTCCCATCGCATTAGTTCGGCCTCATGTACAAATTCATGTTGTTGCTCTTATGACCAGAGTAAGTGAAAATATTCCTTGATTTAAAAGAAGACCGTCGCTAATAATAACAATGCAAGCCTATCGATACACGTTGCTACTCATTCATTGAAACTGTAGTGTGAGTGGCTTATAAAAGTGATGACTAAAAATTCAACGTGAACTCACTCATAAAAACAGCAGCTCTTTGCTGTAATTGTTGACCGTCTCTCTTTAGTCATGGTTTTAGATGTTTTGAAATCACAGTATCAACTTCCTTTGCTGTGTGCTCGAGAAAGCTGTAGGTAAAAGCCTGTAGGTGCACTTGATTTTCTCTCCGGGCACGCAGAGTTGGTACCTTCAGACATATGGCAGCTGAAAAAAGTGCACCTACTGCCAACAGTGCGAGACAGAAAAGAGTAGGAATGTAAGGCTGTATTGTTGTTTTTTTTAATATAAATGTTTTGCGATTGACTAGGAATGCCTTGGAGATCAAGCAGTTTGTTGACTTGTTGCTAGGTGGCGGAGCGGGTGAAACTGTCTAAAACCAGGTCGGAGTCTTCCTCCACCGAGAGGCCAATTCTGGGATCAGAGATCAGCAGCATCGGGGTAAGGAGCTACTGGATGCCTATTCAATACTGAAGGCTTTGAGGGGGAAGATGGCAATGTTAAAATAAAGGAAGTAAGATAGAGAGAGGGGTAGACAGAATACGAGAGAGAGCGACAGTAGGTAGGACATTTCCTTGTAGCAGCTGGCCGATGATAACCGCAGCATCAGCAGAAGTGTTAGAGATGGGTATCTATCACCAGTATGGTGTGACAGACCTGGTGTAGCTCATACCCCACTGCTCCCCTCCATCTGCACCCACAAAGCCCCGTTGACACTAAAGATAGATTTGACAACGTCACCTCGAACAGAGGAACAGGGAGGGGGGGGGGTCTATCAACAGACCCAGCTACAGTGCCATCGGAAAGTATTCAGACCCCTTTACTTTTTCACATTTTGTCACATTACAGCCTTATTCTAAAATGGAAACAAGTTCCTCAGCAATCTACACACAATACCCAATAATGACAAAGCGAAAACAGGTTTGTATATATTTTTGCAAATGTATTAAAAACAGAAATACCTTAATTACATAAGTATTCAGACCCTTTGCTATGAGACTCGGATTTGATCCATTGATCATCCTTTTTTATTTATTTTTTATTTCACCTTTATTTAACCAGGTTGGCTAGTTGAGAACAAGTTCTCATTTACAACTGCGACCTGGCCAAGATTAAGCATAGCAGTGTGAACAGACAACAACACAGAGTTACACATGGAGTAAACAATAAACAAGTCAATAACACAGTAGAAAAAAAGAGTCTATATACATTGTGAGCAAAAGGCATGAGGAGGTAGGCGAATAATTACAATTTTGCAGATTAACACTGGAGTGATAAATGATCAGATGGTCATGTGCAGGTAGAGATACTGGTGTGCAAAAGAGCAGAAAAATAATTAAATAAAAACAGTATGGGGATGAGGTAGGTAAATTGGGTGGGCTATATAACGATGGACTATGTACAGCTGCAGCGATCGGTTAGCTGCTCAGATAGCAGATGTTAAAGTTGGTGAGGGAGATAAAAGTCTCCAACTTCAACGATTTTTGCAATTCGTTCCAGTCGCAGGCAGCAGAGAACTCGAAGGAAAGGTGGCCAAATGAGGTGTTGGCTTTAGGGATGATCAGTGAGATACACCTGCTGGAGCGTGTGCTACGGGTGGGTGTTGCCATTGTGACCAGTGAACTGAGCTAAGGCGGAGCTTTACCGAGCATGGACTTGTAGATAACCTGGAGCCAGTGGGTCTGGCGATGAATATGCAGCGAGGGCCAGCCGACTAGAGCATACAGGTCGCAGTGGTGGGTGGTATAAGGTGCTTTAGTAACAAAACGGATGGCACTGTGATAAACTGCATCCAGTTTGCTGAGTAGAGTATTGGAAGCTATTTTGTAGATGACATCGCTGAAGTCGAGGATCGGTAGGATAGTCAGTTTTACTAGGGTAAGTTTGGCGGCGTGAGTGGAGGCTTTGTTGTGGAATAGAAAGACGACTCTAGATTTGATTTTAGATTGGAGATGTTTGATATGAGTCTGGAAGGAGAGTTTACAGTCTAGCCAGACACCTAGGTACTTATAGATGTCCACATATTCTAGGTCGGAACCATCCAGGGTGGTGATGCTAGTCGGGCGTGCGGGTGCAGGCAGCGAACGGTTGAAAAGCATGCATTTGGTTTTACGCGCGTTTAAGAGCAGTTTTTACAACTTGATTGGAGTCCAACTGTGTTAAATTCAATTGATTATACACGATTTGGAAAGGCACACATCTGTTTATATAAGATCCCACAGTTGACAGTGCATGTCGGATCAAAAACCAATTGAGATTGAAGGAATTGTCAGTAGAACTCCGAGACTGGATTGTTTTGATTCATGGATCTGGGGAAGGGTACCAAAACATTTATCCAGCATTGAATGTCTCCAAGAACACAGTGGCTTCCTTCATTCTTAAATGGAAGAAGTTTGGAACCACCAAGACTCTTCCTAGAGCTGGCATCCCAGGCAAACTGAGCAATCCTGGGAAAAGGGCCACCAAGAACCCAGCTCTAGAGTTCGTCTGTGGAGATGGGAGAACCTTCCAGAAGGACAACCATGTCTGCAGCTCTCCACCAGTCAGGCCTTTATGTTAGAGTGGCCAGACGGAAGCCACTCCTCTGTAAAAGGAACATGACAGCCTGCTTGGAGTTTGCCAAAAGGCACCTAAAGACTCTCAAATCATGAGGAACAAGATTCTCTGGTCTGATGAAACCAAGATTGAACTCTTTGGCCTGAATGCCAAACGTCACATCTGGAGGAAACCTGCACCATCCCTATGATGAAGCATGGTGGTGGCAGCATCATGCTGTGAGGATGTTTTTCAGCAGCAGGGACGGGGAGACTAGTCAGGATCGTGGCAAAGATGAACGGAGCAAAGTACAGAGAGATCCTTATTGAAATCCTGGTCACGACCTCAGACTGGGGTGAAGGTTCACCGTCCAACAGGACAACAACCCTAAGCACACAGCCAAGACAACGCAGGAGTGTCTTTGGGATAAGTCTCTGAATGTCTTTGAGTGGCCCAGCCAGAGCCCGGACTTGAACCCGATCAAACATCTCTGGAAAGACCTGAAATAGCTGTGCAGCAACGCTTCCCATCCAACCGGACAGAGCTTGAGATGATCTGCAGAGAAGAATGGGAGAAAATTCCCAAATACAGGTGTTCCAAGCTTGTATCATCATACCCAAGAAGACTCAATGTTGTAATTTCTGCCAAAGGTGCTTAAACAAAGTACTGAGTAAAGGGTCTGAATACTTATGTAAATGTGATATTTCAGTTTATTTCTTATAATTTAGCTAAAAAATCTAAACCTGTTTTTGCTTTGTCATTATGGGGTATTGTGTATAGATTGGTTAGTAAAAAAGCAATTGAGTCAATTTTAGAATAAGGCTGTAACATAACAAAATGTGGAACAAGTCAAGGGGTCTTAATACTTTCCAAAGGCACTGTACAGTACAGTCGTGACCAAAGGTTTTGAGAATGACACAAATATAAATTCACACAAAGTCTGCTGCCTCAGTTTGTGTGATGGCAATTTGCATATACTCCAGAATGTTATGAAGAGTGATCAGATTAATTGCAATTAATTGCGAAGTCCCTCTTTGCCATGCAAATTAACTGATTAACTGAAAAAACATTTCCACTGCATTTCAGCCCTGCCACAAAAGGACCAGCTGACATCATGTCAGTGATTCGCTCGTTAACCCAGGTGTGAGTGTTGATGAGGACCAGGCTGGAGATCATTCTGTCATGCTGATTGAGTTTGAATAACAGACTGGAAGCTTCAAAAGGAGGGTGGTGCTTGGAATCATTGTTCTTCCTCTGTCAACAATAGTTACCTGCAAGGAAACACGTGCTGTCAAATATATTGCTGCCAGTAAGATTGCACCTAAATCAACCATTTATCGGTTCATCAAGAACTTCAAGGAGAGCAGTTCAATTGTTGTGAAGAAGGCTTCAGGGCGCCCAAGAAAGTCCAGCAAGCGCCAGGACCGTCTCCTAAAGTTGATTCAGCTGCGGAATCGGTGCACCATCAGTACAGAGCTTGCTCAGGAATGGCAGCAGGCAGGTGTGAGTGCATCTGCACGCACAGTGAGGCAAAGACTTTTGGAGGATGGCCTGATGTCAAGAAGGGCAGTAAAGAAGCCACTTCTCTCCAGGAAAAACATTGGGGGCAGACTGATAATCTGCAAAAGGTACAGGGATTGGACTGCTGAGGACTGGGGTAAAGTCATTTTCTCTGATGAATCCCCTTTCCGATTGTTTGGGGCATCCGGAAAAAAGCTTGTCCGGAGAAGACAAGGTGAGCGCTACCATCAGTCCTGTGTCATGCCAAAAGTAAAACATCCTGAGACCATTCATGTGTGGGGTTGCTTCTCAGCCAAGGGAGTGGGCTCACTCACAATTTTGCCTAAGAACACAGCCATGAATAAAGAATTGTACCAACACATCCTCCGAGAGCAACTTCTCCCAACCATCCAGGTTGGTGCCGAACAATGCCTTTTCCAGCATGACGGAGCACCTTGCCATAAGGCAAAAGTGATAACTAAGTGGCTCGGGGAACAAAACATTGATATTTTGGGTCCGTGGCCAGGAAACTCCCCAGACCTTAATCCCATTGAGAACTTGTGGTCAATCCTCAAGAGGTGGGTGGACAAACAAAAACCCACAAATTCTGACAAACTCCATGTATTGATTATGCAAGAATTGGCTGCCATCAGCCAGGATGTGGCCCAGAAGTTAATTGGACAGCATGCCAGGGCGGATAGCAGAGGTCTTGAAAATGAAGGGTCAACACTGCAAATATTGACTCTTTGCATCAACTTCATGTAATTGTCAATAAAAGCCTTTCACACTTATGAAATGCATGTAATTATAGTTCAGTATTCAATAGTAACATCTGACAAAAATATCTAAAGACACTGAAGCAACAAACTTTGTGGAAATTAATATTTGTGTCATTCTCAAAACCTTTGGCCACAACTGTTCATCGTTTTATCTCTCTCCTCTTTCATTCCTCTTCTGATGCCCTCTTTTCTCAAGTGCCTATCTCCCTTTCCTTCCCTCTCTTTTCATATCTCCCTCTCTCCCCTTGGTGTGTGTTCAGGTGTGAGTGACAGGAACCAATCCTAATGATTCCAGGGCTTCTCTTTTCCTTGAAGCTCTGGCCACCAAAATTCTCTTTTGCCGGAACCCATCTGGCCCAAAATAGACTTGAAAGAGAGTGAGAGGGAAGAGCGAGAAAGAGATGCAGACTGTTAGTATTCCTCTGGGACTAGGCTGAGACAGATTATGTAAAGGAGGGAGAGCAAAGTTCAATAGAAAACCTGTATAGAATCTCTTGAAAAATAGTTTAATCTCAATAAAACCAATCTGTATAATTAAAGGTTATAAACACATTCTGTATAAACAATGTGGATTAAGAGAGTGGAGGATCACAAAGAAATCCCCTCAGTCTGCCTGACCCATTAAATTCCAATTGTGCGGTTTTTACGTTGTGATTTTTGGCTGCACCTTGACTCACATTGGATGAAGAGCTGTCTACTCCCCTCCATAGATGTAAATGTCAGTCTTTCCCCCATGTACCCCTGTTCCTCCTCCTCCCAGGTGTCCAGTAATGTGGCGGAGCACTTGGCACACTCCCTCCAGGACTGCTCCAACATCCAGGAGATCTTCCAGACCCTCTACTCCCACGGATCAGCCATCTCTGAGAACAAGATCAGGGAGTTTGAGGTGGAGACGGAGAGACTTAACAGGTGACACTCAAACCACGTTGCCTGTCACTTACAGCCCTGATCTTCATCTTATAAGTAATGTTATAATAAAGTTATACTGTATCCCATTAATGCCAAAATGTAGACACACATGTCTATATAAGGTCCCACAGTTGGCAGTGCAACCAAGGCATGAGGTTGAAAGAATTGTCCGTAGTGCTCCGAGACGGGATTGTGTCGAGGCACAAATCTGGGGAAGGGTACAAAAACATTTCTGCAACATTGAAGGTTCCCAAGAACGCAGTGGCCTCCATCATTCTTAAATTAAAGAAGTATGGAACAACCAAGTATCTTCCTAGATCTGGCCAAACTGAGCAATCAGGGGATAAGGGACTTGGTCAGGGAGGTGACCAAGAAACCGATGGTCACTCTGACAGAGCTCCAGAGTTCCTCTGTAGAGATGGGAGAACCTTCCAGAATCAAATCATATCGAATTGTATTTGTCACTTGCGCCGAATACAACAGGTTTAGACCTTACAGTGAAATGCTTATTAAAAGCCCTTAACCAACAATGCAGTTTTAAGAAAATAACAACAACAAAAAAGTAACAAATATACAAATAAAAGTAACAAATAAACAAATAAAAGTAACAAATAATTAAAGAGCAGCGTCAATGTGCGGGGGCACCAGTTAGTCGAGGTAATTGCGGTAATATGTGCATGCCGGTAGAGTTATTAAAGTGACAATGAATAGATAATAAACAGAGTAGCAGCAGCTTAGAAGATTTGGGGGGGGGCAATAAAAATAGTCGCCATTTGAGTAGATGTACAGGAGTCTAATGGCTTCGGGGTAGAAGCTGTTTAGAAACCTCTTGGACTTAGACTTGGCGCTCCGGTACCTACTGCTTGCCGTCTGGTAGCAAAGAGAACAGTCTATGACTAGGGTGGCCGGTGTCTTTGACAATGCGAGTCAAGGTGACAATTGTTTGTGCCTTCCTCTGACACCACCTGGTTTTAGAATACGTCTTAGAATAAGGCTGTAACGTAACAAATGTGGAAAAAGTTGACGGTCTGAATAATTTTCAAATGCATTGTATGTAAGTTTACATCGGTAAAATACACAAATTTGCTTTGTATTGATGTAGGATAAAAAAGGCCATGTTTAAAATGTAAACTGTAGTATTAACATCCCCCTGGCCTACACTAGTTTAGAGGTTCACACTAGAGGTACTTCTCTATCAGCGAGTTTTCATTATGGGCCCTTTAAGAAAGCCCAAGCCTGTGAATGAACCCGATTCAGGCACATGTTCAATATTTATGTCCTAACATGCAGGTGAATTTTTATAAAACCGGTTTTATTTCCAGCTTTTCTTTTCCTCAAAAAGCTCCCTTCAGAAGTCTGTTCCAAGCGAATGAAGTAGTAACTCTTCAAACAGTGTACTTTAAGATCTTTGGGGGGATTTCAAACTTAGCGAATTATGTTATGACGTTTCCTCATAATCCTGACTATTTGGAAATGAGATGTGGAGATCTGAGTGTTCTCAGTAGGAGGGCTTAAGTCGTAATCCTTTGTAATTCCTGTGCGTTTTATCACTTCATTCCAGTCAGAGCTTCAGACTTAGTAGACATTTAAAGCAGATGGATTTGAAATGTTGTGAAACACTGCTTATATACAGTTCTGTAGGTCTGTCTCTCAGGCCAAATCGAATGTCAAGATCGCGGTGATTGTTCAGTTTTCAATTTTTTCGAACAAAGAACACACTCTTTTTTTGAGGCTTATCCAAATGGATAAGGGATAGTTTACCTTGAAATCGAACCATTGTCATACCTCATAAGTGGTATAATACATCATAAATGCGCCAATCCAAAATGAAGGGGATAGCTTGGCACCCGGTAACCTGTGACTTAGATTTTGGGGTGTGTCTACTTAAAGGTTGTTATTTTGCCCATGTTTTTATGGGATGTCTAACCACCAGGCTGCGGACACGCCCTCTTTTCTCTTCATTAAGCCCTGAGTGCTTTATTTACAGCCTTAATTATATGGATAGTTACGTGTCACTAGCTACTCTCATATAATCTACCCATAAAACCAAGGCCATTTGAGTAAGAGAGAGGAGGGTGGCTATAGTTGTACTGTCCGTTTGTCCCCTAACACTCCCTTTACTGCAATAGCTGATGTGTGATGAGCGATCTGGCACAAAATAACTGCCGTGAATCACCCAGGTGGGTGCTTTAAATCGCTGGTGGGGGGGTGAGTTGCAATGTGAAGTGCTTTGAGGTATAACAAGCACTTTATACAGTAAATGTAATCCAATAATGATGACTAATGTGTGTGTTCCAGCCGCATCGAGCACCTGAAGTCTCAGAATGACCTCTTGACCATCACGTTGGAGGAGTGTAAGGGCAACGCAGAGAGGATGAGCATGCTGGTCGGCAAATACGAGTCCAACGCTACCGCCCTACGACTGGCACTGCAGTACAGGTACACAGACACACGGACACACACACTCTCACGCGTGCACACACAAAGCAAGGCCTAACCTAATGGAGCGTGCAAAATACATATTACTCACATTCCCACACTCATGCTTGTGCTCAAGTGCCGAGGTGAAAATCTGAATCCAAATGTCTTCATCCACATCTATGGACAATCTTCATTTTCTTAGCTAACAAAAACCTTTATCAAGCTGTAACCGTCAGAGCCATACTAATGCTACCTCATTAGAAGCCTCTTCCGGTAATTATAATTAGGCTGCTTTCGCGGCGGTCACGGCCTCTTTTGTACGTCGCCTTAGGTAGCAGCCATCCGCAACTCATTAGCATTCTCATCCCCTTGGCCAATCAAGGGGTCTGTGTGTTTGTGTGCGGGCTCTTCTCTGATAAATTGCCCTGAAGGTGCCCATTCAGCAAAGCTAACGCAAACGAGAATCCAAAGGAAAACGGATCTAATCTGAGTGGTATTTATGATTAGCATAATGCTAATCATTCAACTATGCTTATTCTGTGGTGATGTTATGAGATGTAGAAAAGTTCTGTTTTGAACCCTTTTCTTGCGTGGGAAGATTTAGGGAGATGTTCTGCCAATGGCCGACTTCAAATGGAAAAAGTAGCATTTTTAGCTGTTGATGTTGGGTGAATGTTATGTTGTGGGGGCATGATATGGGAATGTTACGTGTGTTTCTCATGGCATTCTGCCATGGCATGTCTCAGGAAGATGGTACTCATGTTGCCTCATCGGCACAGCTTAGCTATGATCAGATGCGTAAACTGACAGACACCGAAAATAGACTGACAGACACCGAAACAGAAACATTATAGCAATAAAAGATCATTAATTGTCTTGCCCATTACACCGGAGTGCACAACACACTGAATAGCCCCCAAATGCTTTGTTAACATCACACCAGTTACATTACACACACACACTCTCTCAATGTATACATTTCCCCCTGTAGCCCTGATGCCAGCGCCTTGATTGAATTCAGCCCCACCAAGTGTGATGTCAGTGAGGCCACGCCGTTGAGTCATTTGGGAAGAGATAGACTTTCATTGGAGCGAGGGTGGATGGGGGACAACTGACAACGTTTTGGTGTTTTTCAGGCAGAAACTTTTTGTGTTCATTCTTGAGAGAGTGACTAACTCATAGTGTTGGAGTGAGCTATTAAAGGGTGTAAAGGTATCCACGGGATTTGTTTTGGTACGGCTGAACTAGCAGTCGTGTGCGTGAGTGCGTAAATGGGAAACGTGTGTCTTTAAATCAGGTCTGGCCCTCTAGTGTCAACGGTCTCTCACACTCACACGCACGCACACACAAACACAAACACCTGACCTACCTCAAATCCACTCAAAATAAAGAGAGACGAGCTACGAGGACAAAATAAATACAATAGATGTTCCATGTCTAAATTGAGTGCAGACTTCAGACTTCCTCTGTGGACAAATGAGGAGTTTTCTTTGTAGGCGTAATACTTGGTTAATTACCCAAGCTCTCTCTGTATTTGTTTGGAGTAGAGGTGTTTTTTTCCCTGTTGTGTAATCATTGACTGATTAAAAGATATTGCCTCGCTAAAAGATTTCCACAGGATTGTTTTTCTTCCATCTCTGAGCCCCAGGCAAACACAGACACACACACAACACATGCTATAATGACTGTAGTTATATAGAAATCAGCACCTCTCAGCCATAGTCCTTTTGAACGCTTGATGAAAGTGCAGCCCAGATAAGTGGACGCAAGAGGCCTCTGCATTCCTCCACTAAGAGTGTGTGTGTGTGTGTGTGTGTGTGTGTGTGTGTGTGTGTGTGTGTGTGTGTGTGTGTGTGTGTGTGTGTGTGTGTGTGTGTGTGTGTGTGTGTGTGTGTGTGTGTGTGTGTGTGTGTGTGTGTGTGTGTGTGTGTGTGTGTGTGTGTGTGTGTGTGTGTGTGTGTGTGAGAGAGAGAGAGTTGATATGTGTTATCATTCAGTAGTTGAGTAGTGCAAATAGGTTTAGCTGACATGTTTGTCTATGGGTTCTTTGTTAATCAGTGATCAGGGGCCTATGAGATACTTTATAAGTGTGTGAGTGTTAACAAAAATAATAATATGTTTTATTGTCACATACACCGGATAGGTGCAGTGAAATGTGTTGTTTTACAGGGTCGGCCATAGAAGTTCGGTGCCACTGGAGCAATTATGGTTAAGTGCCTTGCTCAAGGGCACATCGACAGACTTTTCACCTTGTCGGCTCGTGTGTGTGTTCTGTCTCCCAGTGAACAGTGTATAGAGGCCTATGAGCTGCTGTTGACGCTGGCGGAGAGTGAACAGAGTCTGGTACTGGGCCAGTTCAGAGCTGCCGGAGTGGGCGACGTAGGTGAGTAACACACACACACTCACTCTTCATGCCTACACGGGCTCGTTTGTTCTTTGATCAGTGCAGATTTGTTTCTTCCTACACTCAGAGACCCACAGTTGAACTCCAACCAATCAAAGCAAAGAGGCCACCTCTCAAAAATACTCTTTTAATCTATTACTCATTATATACTCTCTTTTATGAATTGCTCCACTCTCATTTCATTCCTTTGCAAACCTCACCTCCATCACTCCTGTTTTCTCTTCACTTCATACACCCATCATAAACTTTAATCAGACTAAGTAAATATAAAGAACCAGTCCATTTAAAAAAATTGGAGGCCCCTTACACTTCAGTGTTGCGATGCAAAAATTCTAGCAAAGTGAATAGCTCTTAGAATTAAAAAGGTATTGTCAGATATTATTCATTCTAACCAGACAGGTTTTTTGCATCTGGGAAACCAGGCCTGGTATTCATAGCTGACTTTGAAAAGGTTTTTGATAAAGTACGACAGGAACGCAGCGTTGTACGAGATCTTCAGTTTCTTGGCAATTTCTTGCATGAAATAGCCTTCATTTCTCAGAATAAGACTAGACTGGTGAGTTTCAGAAGAAAGCTCTTTGTTTCTGGTCATTTTGAGCCTGTAATCGAACCCACAAATGCTGATGCTCCAGATACTCAACTAGTCTAAAGAAGGCCAGTTTTATTGCTTCTTTCATCAGGACAACAGTTTTCAGCTGTGCTAACATAATTGCAAAAGGGTTTGCTAATGATCAATCAGCCTTTTAAAATGATAAACTTGGATTAGCTAACACAATGTGCCATTGGAACACAGGAGTGATGGTTGCTGATTATGGGCCTCTGTACGCCTATGTAGATATTCCATAAAAGTCAGTCGTTTCCAGCTACAATAATCATTTACAACATTAACAATGTCTACACTGTATTTCTGATCTACTTGATGTTTTTTAATGGACAAAAAAATAGCTTTTCTTTCAAAAACAAGGACATTTCAAAGTGACCCCAAACTTTTGAACAGTTATGTGTGTGTATATAGACCCTTTGTATATATATATATATATATATATATATATATATATATATATATATATATATATATATATATATATATATATATATATATATATATATATATATATATATACACACACACACACACACACACACACACACACACACACACACACACACACACACACACACACACACACACACACACACACACACACACACTGCCTTCGGAAAGTATTCAGACCGCTTGACTTTTTCCATGTTTTGTTACGTTACAGTCTTATTCTAAATTGAATGAAATAATATTTTCCCTAATCAATCTACACACAAGACCCCATAATGTCAAAGCAAAAATAGGTCTTTAGAAATGTTTGCTAATACAAAACAGATATCACATTTGCATAAGTATTCAGACCCTTTACTCAATACTTGAAGCACCTTTGGCAGCGATTACAGAGTCTTTTGGGGCATGATGCTAGAAGCTTGGCATACCTGTATTTGGGGGAGTTTCTCCCATTCTTCTCTGCAGATCATCTCAAGCTCTGTCATGTTGGAGGAGGAGCGTTGCTGCACAGCTATTTTTAGGTCTCTCCAGAGAAGTTCGATCTGGTTCAAGTCCGGGCTCTGGCTGGTTCCCTCAAGGACATTCAGAGACTTTTCCCGAAGGCAGTCCTGCATTGTCTTGGCTGTGTGCTTAGGGTCGTTGTCCTGTTGGAAGGTGAACCTTCGCCCCAGTCTGAGATCTTGAGCACTCTGGAGCAGGTTTTGATGAAGAATCTCTCTGTACTTTGCTCCATTCATCTTTCCCTCGATTCTGAATAGTCTCCCAGTCCCTGCCACTGAAAAACATCCCCACAGCATGATGCTGCCACCACCATGCTTCACCGTATGGATGTTGCCAGGTTTCCTCCAGACGTGATGCTTTGCATTCAGGCCAAAGATTTCAATCTTGGTTTCATCAGACCAGAGAATCTTGTTTCTCATGGTCTGAGAATATTTAGGTGCCTTTTGGCAAACTCCAAGCGGGCTGTTATATGCCTTTTACTGAGGAGTGGCTTCCGCCTGGCCTGATTGGTGGAGTGCTGCAGAGATGGTTGTCCTTCTAGAATGTTCTTCCATCTCCACAGAGGCACTATAGAGCTCTGTCAGAGTGACCATCGGGTTCTTTGTCACCTCCCTGACCAAGTCCCTTCTCCCCCGATTGCTCAGTTTGGCCTGGCGGTTTGGCTTGGTGGTTCCAAACTTCTTCCATTCAATAATGGTGGCCACTGTGTTCTTGGGGACTTTCAATGTTGCAGACTTTATTTTAAGAATGGGAAATGTCAGAATAGTAGCAGAGAGAATTATTTATTTCAGCTTTTATTTTTTTTCATCACATCACAGTCATGTTTGTAAGGCCTCCTTGCTCGCACATGCTTTTTCAGTTCTGCCCACAAATTGTCTATAGGATTGAGGTCAGGGCTTTGTAATGGCCACTCCAATACCTTTACTTTGTTGTCCTTAAGCCATTTTGCCACAACTTTGGAAGTATGCTTGGGGTCATTGTCCATTTGGAAGACCCATTTGTGACCTATCTTTAACTTCCTGACTGACGTCTTGAGATGTTGCTTCAATATATCCACATCATTTTTCTGCCTCATGATGCCATCTATTTTGTGAAGTGCACCAGTCCCTCCTGCAGCAAAGCACCCCCACAACATGACGCCGTGCTTCACGGTTTGGATGGTGTTCTTCGGCTTCCAAGCCTCCCCTTTTTCCTCCAAACATAACGATGGTCATTATGGCCAAACATTTCTATTTTTGTTTCATCAGACCAAAGGACATTTCTCCAAAAAGTACTATCTTTGTCCCCATGTGCGGACTTTTTTATGGCGGTTTTGGAACAATGGCTTCTTCATTGCTGAGCGGCCTTTCAGGTTATGTCGATATAGGACTCATTTTACTGTGGACTTGGATACTTTTGTACCTGTTTCCTCCAGCGTCTTCACGAGGTCCTTTGCTGTTGTTCAGGGATTGATTTGCACTTTTCACACCAAAAGAACGTTCATCTCTAGGAGAGAGAACGCGCCTCCTTCCTGAGCGGTATGACGGCTTCGTGGTCCCATGGTGTTTATACTTGCGTACTATTGTTTATAGAGATGAATTTGGTACCTTCCAGGTGTTTGGAAATTGCTCCCAAGGATGAACCAGACTTGTGGAGGTCTACAATTGTTATCTGAGGTCTTGGCTTGGCTTTCTGAGGTCTTGGCCTCACGACTCCCTTTGTAACACATGCCTCCCTCCTAACCGTTTCCCCTTCAACACAAAACAGTGTTCAGACGAACATCCCTGTATTCATCTAATGCTGACTAACATTACATATAGTATTTGCAGCCTTGAATAGCCACGTATACTGTACATTTTCATTTGGACTACTTCATTCAATCGTGGTTAATGTGGCATATATTTTTAGATGTAGTACATTCAAGACCAAATGTTGGCTTTGTGACAGCCCTGGCAATTACAATGACTCCGGCAAATAAAAGCTAATTGACGTCTCTCTTTCTACTGTGTGTGTGTGTGTGTGTGTGTGTGTGTGTGTGTGTGTGTGTGTGTGTGTGTGTGTGTGTGTGTGTGTGTGTGTGTGTGTGTGTGTGTGTGTGTGTGTGTGTGTGTGTGTGTGTGTGTGTGTGTGTGTGTGTGTGTGTGTGTGTGTGTGTGTGTGTGTGTGTGTGTGTGTGTGTGTGTGTGTGTGTGTGTAGGTGAGAAGTTGGGAGAGGAGAGCATCACTCAAATCCTGAAGAGGGCCCATGACTGCAGGAAGACAGCAGAGAATACAGCCAAGGATCTTCTGGGCAGGCTGGACGGTAGCTGTGGAGCCACATTCGCTGTGACTGGCTGCAGTGTTCAACCATGGGAGAGCCTGTCCTCCAATAGTCACACTAGGTATGTGTGTATATCAGTGGCAGTCGGTGCCGTTTAAGATGACAAAGGATATTTATTTTTATTTTTATGAGCATGGCCTTATTTCTATTACAGCATATTGGATGACTGTCATTCATATTCCATTCACCCAGCTCAATGTAACATTAATAGGTTCAGTCTACTACATAATATCCACATTCCGACCCCTCGCGACCCCCACATTTTGGGAACCGCTGTAGTTTATGCTTTCAATCCATATTGAAACATAATTAAAGCCAACCCTCTGCTCAAGTGCCCATGACAGTTCAGGCAAGGAAGCCGCTCCCTAAACAAAGCTTTCATCTACAGTCACTGCTCTGGGAGAGAAAATACATGACATTCAAATCCGGCTCACATTTAAGTCAGGGGCACAGCAGAAAATTGACAATTAGTGTAGGAGATGAGAGTCTACAGTGCTCTGCAGTGGCTGCACTAGAGCAGTGGTCTCCAACCTTTTCTAGCAAAAATTACTACTCTTACTTTTTTTACAGCTTTCAAATAGGCATATTCTTCTCCTCTACCCTGCCACTCTTCCCCCTGCGTCCTTGGTGTAAAAGAGATGTGTTTTCTGTCAATATACCTGGTAAAATAATGGTTAATAAACATCTCTAAGGGGCCCCATACAATTATTTTTTATATTTTCTGTAATTCTGTTTTATATATACACTGCTCAAAAAAATCAAGGTAACACTTAAACAACACAATGTAACTCCAAGTCAATCACACTTCTGTGAAATCAAACTGTCCACTTAGGAAGCAACACTGATTGACAATACATTTCACATGCTGTTGTGCAAATGGAATAGACAACAGGTGGAAATTATAGGCAATTAGCAAGACACCCCCAATAGAGTGGTTCTGCAAGTGGTAACCACACACCACTTCTCAGTTCCTATGCTTCCTGGCTGATGTTTTGGTCACTTTTGAATGCTGGCGGTGCTTTCACTCTAGTGGTAGCATGAGACGAAGTCTACAACCCACACAAGTGGCTCAGGTAGTGCAGCTCACCCAGGATGGCACATCAATGCGAGCTGTGGCAAGAAGGTTTGCTGTGTCTGTCAGCGTAGTGTCCAGAGCATGGAGGTGCTACCAGGAGACAGGCCAGTACATCAGGAGACGTGGAGGAGGCCGTAGGAGGGCAAACAACCCAGCAGCAGAACCACTACCTCCGCCTTTGTGCAAGGAGGAGCACTGCCAGAGCCCTGCAAAATGACCTCCAGCAGGCCACAAATGTGCATGTGTCTGCTCAAACGGTCAGAAACAGACTCCATGAGGGTGGTATGAGGGCCCGACGTCTACAGGTGGGGGTTGTGCTTACAGCCCAACACCGTGCAGGACGTTTGGCATTTGCCAGAGAACACCAAGATTGGCAAATTCGCCACTGGCGCCCTGTGCTCTTCACAGAGATTTAAGCAGGTTCACACTGAGCACACGTGACAGACGTGACAGAGTCTGGAGACGCCGTGGAGAACGTTCTGCTGCCTGCAACATCCTCCAACATGACCGGTTTGGCGGTGGGTCAGTCATGGTGCGGGGTGGCATTTCTTTGGGGGGCCGAACAGTCCTCCATGTTCTCGTCAGAGGTAACCTGACTGCCAATAGGTACCGAGATGAGATCCTCAGACCCCTTGTGAGACCATATGCTGGTGCGGTTGGCCCTAGGTTCCTCCTAATCCTCCTAAAACAATGCTCGACCTCATGTGGCTGGAGTGTGTCAGCAGTTCCTGCAAGAGGAAGGCATTGATGCTATGGACTGGCCTGCCCGTTCCCCAGACCTGAATCCAATTGAGCACATCTGGAACATCATGTCTTGCTCCATCCACCAACGCCACGTTGCACCACAGACTGTCCAGGAGTTGGCGGATGCTGTAGTCCTGGTCTGGGAGGAGATCCCTCAGGAGACCATCCGCCACCTCATCAGGAGCATGCCCAGGCGTTGTAGGGAGGTCATACAGGCACGTGGAGGCCACACACACTACTGAGCCTCATTTTGACTTGTTTTAAGGGCATTACATCAAAGTTGGATCAGCCTGTAGTGTGATTTTCCACTTTAATTTTGAGTGTGACTCCAAATCCAGACCTCCATGGGTTGATAAATTAGATTTCCATTGATCATTTTTGTGTGATTTTGTTGTCAGCACATTCAACTATGTAAAGAAAAAAGTTTTTAATAAGAATATTTCATTCATTCAGATCTAGGATGTGTTATTTTAGTGTTCCCTTTATTTTTTTGAGCAGTGTATATATATTTTAATTGCTCTCAATATTACAGTATTCTGAGTCCAGGTCAATGCTTAAATCACATCGAATACCAATTTTGAGGTCTGGGGAAATATAAAACAAATACATTTATATTAGTGTAATCACCTTTAATTGCGCATTCAGAAAGCGAGGAATGTGTGGGGGCATATCTGCTGTTAGGCCCACAGCTGCAGCACATGTCGTGGCAGAGTTTAGCAATAAAATGGCCACCCAATTGATACAAATAGTTATCATATATGTCTGTCAGGTAAGCCTAATTTGCAGTTAACATTAATTGAGAAAGTTTTGGGGGTCTTACTGTCTACCCAGACGACTTACCTTTACTAGCATCGTTAACTGGCTACATACGGTGTGATAGAAAAATGTGCACACCAAACAGACACAAGCAATATTTCTGGAAATTAATTAAGCCAATAGCGGCTTACCTGGGGTGGGATAATGTCAATGTAGATTTGATTTGATAGTAGCCAGGAGAAAATATTCTGGGTAGCCATTTGATTAGCTGTTCAGGAGTCTTATAGCTTGGTGGTAGAAGCTGTTTAGAAGCCTCTTGGACCTAGACTTGGCGCTCCTGTACCGTTTGCCGTGTGCGATCAGAGAGAACAGTCTATGACTAGGGTTGCTGGAGTCTTTAACAATGTTTTAGGGCCTTCCTCTGACACTGACTAATATAAAGATCCTGAATGGCAGGAAGCTTGGCCCCGGTGATGTACTGGGCTGTACGCACTACCCTCTGTAGTAAAGGTCGACCGATTATGATTTCTCAATGCCGATTATTGGAGGACTAAAAAAAGCCAATGCCGATTAATCGGCCTATTTTTTTATATATATATATATTTGTAATAATGACAATTACAACAATAATGAATGAACACCTTTTTATTTTAACTTAATATAATACATCAATAAAATCAATTTAGTCTCAAATAAATAATGAAACATGTTCAATTTGATTTAAGTAATGCAAAAACAAAGTGTTGGAGAGGAAAGTAAAAGTGCAATATGTGCCATGTTCCTTGCTCAGAACATGAGAACGTATGAAAGCTGCTGGTTCCTTTTAACATGAGTCTTCAATATTCCCAGTTAAGAAGTTTTAGGTTGTAGTTATTATAGGAATTATAGGACTATTTCTCTCTATACCATTTGTATTTCATATACCTTTGACTATTGGATGTTCTTATAGGCACTATAGTATTGCAACCTTCAATGTTATGTCATAATTATGTACAATTCTGGCAAATTAATTACGGTCTTTGTTAGGTCTTGGTCTTCACACAGTTCGCAACGAGCCAGGCAGCCCAAACTGCTGCATATACCCAGACTCTGCTTGCACAGAACACAAAAGAAATGACACAATTTCCATAGTTAAAATTAATTATTGTTAGCATAGCAGGCTATATTAACTAAATATGCAGGTTTAAAAAATACATACTTGTGTATTGATTTTAAGAAAGGCATTGATGTTTATGATTAGGTAGACATTGGTGCAACGACAGTGCTTTTTTTGCGAATGCGCTTGTTAAATCATCACCCGTTTGGTGAAGTAGACTGATTCGATGATAAATTAACAGGCACCGCATCGATTATATGCAACACAGGACAAACTAGATAATCTGGTAATATCATCAACCATGTGTAGTTAACTAGTGATTATGTTAAGATTGATTGTTTTTTATAAGATAAGTTTAATGCTAGCTAGCAACTTACCTTGGCTCCTTGCTGCACTCACATAACAGGTGGTCAGCCTGCCACGCAGTCTCCTCGTGGAGTGCAATGTAATCGGCCATAATCGGTGTCCAAAAATGCGGATTACCGATTGTTATGAATACTTGAAATCGCCCTTAATTAATCTGCCATTCCGATGAACCTCTCTGGGATATGTGGGACGCTACCGTCCCACCTGGCCAACAGCCAGTGAAAATGCAGAGCGCCAAATTCAAATAAATTACTATAAAAATCTAACTTTCATGAAATCACACATGCAAGATAGCAAATTAAAGCTACACTTGTTGTGAATCCAGCCAACATGTCAGATTTCAAAAAGGCTTTTTGGCGAAAGCAAACTATGCTATTATCTGAGGATAGCACCATAGTAAACAAAGAGAGAGAAGCATATTTCAACCCTGCAGGCGCGACACAAAACGCAGAAATAAAAATATAATTCATGCCTTACCTTTGACGAGCTTCTTTTGTTGGCACTCCAATATGTCCCATAAACATCACAAATGGTCCTTTTGTTCGATTAATTCCGTCAATATATATCCAAAATGTCCATTTATTTGGCGCGTTTGATCCAGAAAAACACCAGTTCCAACTTGCGCAATGTGACTACAAAATATCTCAAAGGTTACCTGTAAACTTTGCCAAAACATTACAAACTACTTTTGTAATAAAACTTGAGGTATTTTTTTTACGTATATAATCGATAAAATTGAAGACGGGATGATCTGTGTTCAATACAGGAAGAAAACAAACTGTAGGTAGCTTTCTGGTCACTCGCCTCTATCTAACAGTACACTTCAAGTTACCCTCGGTCAAGATGGCCGTACTTCTTCATTACACAAAGGAAAAACCTCAACCAATTTCTAAAGACTGTTGACATCCAGTGGAAGCGATAGGAACTGCAAGAAGGTCCCTTGGAAATCTGGATTCCCAATGAACACCGATTGAAAAGAGAGTGACCTCAAAAAAAAAGAAATCTGAATGGTTTGTCCTCGGGGTTTCATCTGCTAAATAAGTTCTGTTATACTCACAGACATGATTCAAACAGTTTTAGAAACTTCAGAGTGTTTTCTATCCAAATTTACTTATAATATGCATATCTTATCTTCTGGGGATGAGTAGCAGGCAGTTGAATTTGGGCATGCATTTCATCCGGATGTGAAAATACTGCCCCCTGTCACCAAGAAGTTAATCGGTCGACCTCTACTCTGTAGTACCTTGCGGTCTGAGGCCGAGCAGTTACCATACCAGGTAGTGATGCAACCCGTCAGGATGCTCTCGATGGTGCAGCTGTAAAACATTTTGATGATCTGAGGACCCGTGCCAAATCTTTTCAGTCTCCTAAGGGGGAAAGGCTTTGTCGTGCCCTCTTCACGACTGTCTTGGTGTGCTTGGACAATGTTAGTTTGTTGGTGATGTGGACGCCAAGGAACTTGAAGCTCTCAACCTGCTCCACTACAGCCCCATCGATAAGAATAGAAGCGTGCTCTTCCTTTTCCTGTAGTCCACAATCATCTCCTTTGTCTTAATCACGTTGAGGGATAGGTTATTGTCCTTTCACCACGTGGTCATATAGGCTGTCTCATTCTCGTCTGTGATCAGGTCTACCACTGTTGTGTCATCAGCAAACTTAATGATGGTGTTAGAGTCGTGCCTGACCGTGCAGTAATGAGTGAACAGCGAGTACAGGAGGGGACTGAGCACCCACCCCTGAGGGGCCCCCGTGTTGAGGTTCAGCGTGGCGGATGTGTTGTTACCTACCCTTACCACCTGGGGGCGGTCCATCAGGAAGTTCCGGATCCAGTTGCAGAGAGAAGCGTTCAGTCCCAGGGTCTGTAATTTAGTGATAAGCTTTGAGGGCACTATGGTGTTGAACACTGAGCTGTTGTCAATGAATAACATTCTCACATGGGTCTTCCTTTTGTCCAGGTGGGAAAGGGTAGTGTGGAGTGCAATAGAGATTGCATCATCTTTGGATCTGTTGGGGCGGTATGCAAATTGGAGTGGGTCTAGTGTTTCTGGGATAATGGTATTGATGTGAGCCATGACCAGCCTTTCAAAGCATTTCATGGCAACAGACGTGAGTGCTATGGGTCAGCAGTCATTTAGATAGGTTACCTTGGCTTTCTTGGCCACAGGGACTGATGGTCCTTGAAAGATGTAGATTTTGCAGACTGGGCCAGGGACAGGTTGAAAATGTCAGTGAAGACGCTAGCCAGCTGGTCAGCGCATGCTCTGAGTACTTGTCCTGGTAATCCATCTGGCCCTGCGGCCTTGTGAATGTTAACCTGTTCTAAGGTCTTACTCACATAGGCTACGGAGAGTGAGATCACAAAGTCATCCAGAACAGCTGGGGTTTTCATGCATGATTCAGTTTTACTTGTTTAGATGTGGGCATAGAAGGCATTTAGCTTGTCTGGTAGGGTCACGTCACTGGGCAGTTCACGGCTGGGTTTCCCTTTGTAATTCCCTTTGTAAGTTTGCAAGCCCTGCCACATCCGACGAGCGTCAGAGCCGGCGTAGTAGTCTTGTATTGATGCTTTGCCTGTATATTGGCTCGTCGGAGGTCATAGTTGGATTTCTTATAAGCTTCCGGATTAGTGTCCCGCACCTTGAAAGTGGCAGCTGTAGCCTTTAGCTCAGTGTGGATGTTGCCTGGATATGATTTACTTACGGTCAATATGGGGACGACGTCGTCAATGCACTTATTAATGAAGAGACTGATGTGGTAACTCTTCAACGTTATCAGATTAATCCTGGAACATATTCCAGTTTGTGCAAAACAGTCCTGTAGCTTAGCATCTGCTTCATCGGGCCACTTCGGTATTGAGCTGGTACTTCCTGTTTTGAGTTATGGTCAGATTTGCCATGGGGAGGGTAGGGAGAGCCTTGTATGCGTTTCTGTCTTTGGAGTAAAGGAGATGTATAATTGTGTCGCTTCCAGTTGCACAGGTGACGTGCTGATATAAAATTGAGGTAAAACAGATTTCAGTTCTCCTTCATTAAAATCATTGACCACGAGAAGTTCCGCCTCTGGGTGTGCGTTTTCTTGTTTGCTTATGGCTGTATACAGCTTGTTGAGTGCACTCTTGGTGCAATTATCGGTTTGTACTGGTAAATAGTCAGCTATGAAAAATATTGATTCAAACTTGGTAAATAGTATGTTCTGCAGCCAATGTTCCCTCCCCAGGTCTGCTGAGCGCCAACTTGAATGTTGTGAAAAGTCTGTGCAACTTTTAGCCACACTAAGCCTGTAACCGCTTGAAATGACCGTTTCAGACAGTAGTCAAGTAGGCAACTGTGGCTATTTGATCATAATGTAGGCCTTCAAGAGCGGTCTACCATAAAAAACAATGGAGAAAACTGCATCCCATAACAATTTAACATGGAAATAACTGTTCTATCATTCAGCCTACATTAGCAGCCAATGTGTCATGTTCAATGTAGGCTACATTCCATGACTTTTAGGAGAGAAAAAACATGCAGTGCTTGACATTAACATTTTTATCCACTTGTCCTTCAGACAAGGAGGTGACTGAAAATGTTGTTGTCGTGTTTGATGCAAGGGTATGGGAATTATTATTCCCATACCCTTATTACAGAGAATCAGACAAATGATGTTACCCTCTGCCTATTGGCTACTTAGCTTATTCAAGCCGGTCTCAAAATACAACACTGCCCCTTAAGACATAAAAAAGCTCTTTACCAGACTCACTTTTCAAAGATGTCTAGACATTTTTACGTTTTGTGCTCTTGTAGGAAGCAATCACTCCCCCATTGCGGACTACAAATGATCTCTAACAGGGCTAATAACTCACTAACTAGCAAAGGATGAACAAATGTGCACACGTGGCGACATGCAGCTCCCGCGTTGATCTCAAAACAAGCGTGTCTTGGTTATGCTGCACGGTGTGTGTGTAGAGCACGGCTGAGTCATGCATGTCAATGCAATATATTCCTACTCCGATGCGTTCTGCCTACAACAAAATCTCTTGCCTCATACCACACTACCGTTCAAAAGTTTGGGGTCACATAGAAATGTCCTTCTGTTTGAAAGAAAAGCAAATCGTTTTGTCCATTAAAATAACATCAAATTGATCAGAAATACAGTGTAGAATTTTTTTTAAAGAAAGCTGCCGACCGGTCTTGACGATGCATGGAAAAGCCAACGAGATGTTGTCATGCAGGTGAAAGAGGACCCAAAAGCGACTTAACAGAAACAGAGTTTATTCAAGTCCAAACAGGGAATAACTGAAATCCTCTAGTCTGTAGAGGGGAATAACAGGAGAAGCGGCCACAGACTGCAGGTCGCTTCGGGTAGGCGCAGGCCGTAGCTGACAGAGACACCTGCTCACACGCAGCATCTGATGAAGGCAAAAACACGACAGGACAGGGCGATACACAATCACAGCACGGTGAATTCTAAACAAGGAACCGACAGGACAGGAACGGAACACAAAGGAATAAATAGGGACTCTAATCAGGGGAAAGGATCGGGAACAGGTGTGGGAAGACTAAATGATGATTAGGGGAATAGGAACAGCTGGGAGCAGGAACGGAACGATAGAGAGAAGAGAGAGCGAGAGAGTGAGAGAGGGAGGGGGAGAGAGAGGGATAGAAAGAGGGAAAGAACCAAATAAGACCAGCAGAGGGAAACGAATAGAATGGGGAGCACAGGGACAAGACATGATAATAAATGACAAACATGACAGTACCCCCCCACTCACCGAGCGCCTCCTGGCGCACTCGAGGAGGAATCCTGGCGGCAACGGAGGAAATCATCGATGAGTGAACGGTCCAGCACGTCCCGAGACGGAACCCAACTCCTCTCCTCAGGACCGTAACCCTCCCAATCCACTAAGTATTGGTGACCCCGTCCCGAGAACGCATGTCCATGATCTTATGTACCTTGTAAATAGGTGCGCTCTCGACAAGGACGGGAGGGGGAGGGAAGACGAACGGGGTGCGAAGAAAGGGCTTAACACAGGAGACATGGAAGACAGGATGGACGCGACGAAGATGTCGCGGAAGAAGCAGTCGCACAGCGACAGGATTGACGACCTGGGAGACACGGAACGGACCAATGAACCGCGGAGTCAACTTACGAGAAGCTGTCGTAAGAGGAAGGTTGCGAGTGGAAAGCCACACTCTCTGGCCGCAACAATACCTTGGACTCTTAATCCTGCGTTTATTGGCGGCTCTCACCGTCTGTGCCCTGTAACGGCAAAGTGCAGACCTCACCCTCCTCCAGGTGCGCTCACAACGTTGGACAAACGCTTGAGCGGAGGGAACGCTGGACTCGGCAAGCTGGGATGAGAACAGAGGAGGCTGGTAACCCAGACTACTCTGAAACGGAGATAACCCGGTAGCAGACGAAGGAAGCGAATTGTGAGCGTATTCTGCCCAGGGGAGCTGTTCTGCCCAAGACGCAGGGTTTCTGAAAGAAAGGCTGCGTAGTATGCGACCAATCGTCTGATTGGCCCTCTCTGCTTGACCGTTAGACTGGGGATGAAACCCGGAAGAGAGACTGACGGACGCACCAATCAAACGACAGAACTCCCTCCAAAACTGTGACGTGAATTGCGGGCCTCTGTCTGAAACGGCGTCTAACGGGAGGCCATGAATTCTGAATACATTCTCAATAATGATTTGTGCCGTCTCCTTAGCGGAAGGAAGTTTAGCGAGGGGAATGAAATGTGCCGCCTTAGAGAACCTATCGACAACCGTAAGAATCACAGTCTTCCCCGCAGACAAAGGCAGACCGGTAATGAAGTCTAAGGCGATGTGAGACCATGGTCGAGAAGGAATGGGGAGCGGTCTGAGACGACCGGCAGGAGGAGAGTTACCCGACTTAGTCTGCGCGCAGTCCGAACAAGCAGCCACGAAACGGCGCGTGTCACGCTCCTGAGTCGGCCACCAAAAGCGCTGGCGAATAGACGCAAGAGTGCCTCGAACACCGGGATGACCAGCTAACTTGGCAGAGTGAGCCCACTGAAGAACAGCCAGACGAGTGGAAACAGGAACGAAAAGGAGGTTACTAGGACAAGCGCGCGGCGACGCAGTATGCGTGAGTGCTTGCTTAACCTGTCTTTCAATTCCCCAGACTGTTAACCCGACAACACGCCCATAAGGAAGAATCCCCTCGGGATCAGTAGAAGCCACAGAAGAACTAAACAGACGGGATAAGGCATCAGGCTTGGTGTTCTTGCTACCCGGACGGTAAGAAATCACAAACTCGAAACGAGCGAAAAACAACGCCCAACGAGCTTGACGGGCATTAAGTCGTTTGGCAGAACGGATGTACTCAAGGTTCTTATGGTCTGTCCAAACGACAAAAGGAACGGTCGCCCCCTCCAACCACTGTCGCCATTCGCCTAGGGCTAAGCGGATGGCGAGCAGTTCACGGTTACCCACATCATAGTTGCGCTCAGATGGCGACAGGCGATGAGAAAAATAAGCGCAAGGATGAACCTTATCGTCAGACTGGAAGCGCTGGGATAGAATGGCTCCCACGCCTACCTCTGAAGCGTCAACCTCGACAATGAATTGTCTAGTGACGTCAGGAGTAACGAGGATAGGAGCGGACGTAAAACGTTCTTTTAGAAGATCAAAAGCTCCCTGGGCGGAACCGGACCACTTAAAACACGTCTTGACAGAAGTAAGAGCTGTGAGAGGGGCAGCAACTTGACCGAAATTACGAATGAAACGCCGATAGAAATTAGCGAAACCTAAAAAGCGCTGCAACTCGACACGTGACCTTGGAACGGGCCAATCACTGACAGCTTGGACCTTAGCGGAATCCATCTGAATGCCTTCAGCGGAAATAACGGAACCGAGAAAAGTAACGGAGGAGACATGAAAAGAGCACTTCTCAGCCTTTACGTAGAGACAATTCTCTAAAAGGCGCTGTAGAACACGTCGAACGTGCTGAACATGAATCTCGAGTGACGGAGAAAAAATCAGGATATCGTCAAGATAGACAAAAACAAAGATGTTCAGCATGTCTCTCAGAACATCATTAACTAATGCCTGAAAAACAGCTGGCGCATTGGCGAGACCGAACGGCAGAACCCGGTACTCAAAATGCCCTAACGGAGTGTTAAACGCCGTTTTCCACTCGTCCCCCTCTCTGATGCGCACGAGATGGTAAGCGTTACGAAGGTCCAACTTAGTAAAGCACCTGGCTCCCTGCAGAATCTCGAAGGCTGATGACATAAGGGGAAGCGGATAACGATTCTTAACCGTTATGTCATTCAGCCCTCGATAATCCACGCAGGGGCGCAGAGTACCGTCCTTCTTCTTAACAAAAAAGAACCCCGCCCCGGCCGGAGAGGAAGAAGGCACTATGGTACCGGCGTCAAGAGACACAGACAAATAATCCTCGAGAGCCTTACGTTCGGGAGCCGACAGAGAGTATAGTCTACCTCGAGGAGGAGTGGTCCCCGGAAGGAGATCAATACTACAATCATACGACCGGTGAGGAGGAAGGGAGTTGGCTCGGGACCGACTGAAGACCGTGCGCAGATCATGATATTCCTCCGGCACTCCTGTCAAATCGCCAGGTTCCTCCTGAGAAGTAGGGACAGAAGAAACGGGAGGGATGGCAGACATTAAACACTTCACATGACAAGAAACGTTCCAGGATAGGATAGAATTACTAGACCAATTAATAGAAGGATTATGACATACTAGCCAGGGATGACCCAAAACAACAGGTGTAAACGGTGAACGGAAAATCAAAAAAGAAATAGTCTCACTGTGGTTACCAGATACTGTGAGGGTTAAAGGTAGTGTCTCAAATCTGATACTGGGAAGATGACTACCATCTAAGTCGAACATGGGCGTAGGCTTCTCTAACTCTCTGAAAGGAATGTCATGTTTCCGAACCCATGCTTCGTCCATGAAACAACCCTCAGCCCCAGAGTCTATCAAGGCACTACATGTAGCACCCGAACCGGTCCAGCGTAGATGGACCGACAAAGTAGTACAGGATTTTGATGGAGAGACTTGAGTAGTTGCGCTCACCTGTAGCCCTCCGCTTACAGATGAGCTCTGGCTTTTACTGGACATGAATTAACAAAATGTCCAGCAACTCCGCAATAGAGGCACAGGCGGTTGGTGATCCTCCGTTCCCTCTCCTTAGTCGAGATGCGAATCCCTCCCAGCTGCATGGGCTCAGTCTCAAAGCCAGAGGAGGGAGATGGTTGCGATGCGGAGCAGGGAAACACCGTTGATGCGAGCTCTCTTCCACGAGCCCGGTGACGAAGATCTACCCGTCGTTCTATGCGGATGGCGAGAGCAATCAAAGAGTCCACATCTGAAGGAACCTCCCGGGAGAGAATCTCATCCTTAACCACTGCGTGGAGTCCCTCCAGAAAACGAGCGAGCAGCGCCGGCTCGTTCCACTCACTAGAGGCAGCAAGAGTGCGAAACTCAATAGAATAATCCGTTATGGACCGTTCACCTTGGCATAAGGAAGCCAGGGCCCTAGAAGCCTCCCCACCAAAAACTGAACGGTCAAAAACCCGAATCATCTCCTCTTTAAAGTTCTGGAACTTGTTAGAGCAATCAGCCCTTGCCTCCCAGATAGCTGTGCCCCATTCTCGAGCCCGGCCAGTAAGGAGTGAAATGACGTAAGCAACCCGAGCTCTCTCTCTAGAGTATGTGTTGGGTTGGAGAGAGAACACAATCTCACACTGCGTGAGAAAGGAGCGGCACTCAGTGGGCTGCCCGGAGTAGCAAGGTGGGTTATTAACCCTAGGTTCTGGAGGCTCGGCAGGCCAGGAAGTAACAGGTGGCACGAGACGTAGACTCTGGAACTGTCCAGAGAGGTCGGAAACCTGAGCGGCCAGGTTCTCCACGGCATGGCGAGCAGCAGACAATTCCTGCTCGTGTCTGCCGAGCATGGCTCCTTGGATCTCGACGGCAGTGTAACGAGCGTCTGAAGTCGCTGGGTCCATTCCTTGGTCGGTTCCTTCTGTCATGCAGGTGAAAGAGGACCCAAAAGCGACTTAACAGAAACAGAGTTTATTCAAGTCCAAACAGGGAATAACTGAAATCCTCTAGTCTGTAGAGGGGAATAACAGGAGAAGCGGCCACAGACTGCAGGTCGCTTCGGGTAGGCGCAGGCCGTAGCTGACAGAGACACCTGCTCACACGCAGCATCTGATGAAGGCAAAAACACGACAGGACAGGGCGATACACAATCACAGCACGGTGAATTCTAAACAAGGAACCGACAGGACAGGAACGGAACACAAAGGAATAAATAGGGACTCTAATCAGGGGAAAGGATCGGGAACAGGTGTGGGAAGACTAAATGATGATTAGGGGAATAGGAACAGCTGGGAGCAGGAACGGAACGATAGAGAGAAGAGAGAGCGAGAGAGTGAGAGAGGGAGGGGGAGAGAGAGGGATAGAAAGAGGGAAAGAACCAAATAAGACCAGCAGAGGGAAACGAATAGAATGGGGAGCACAGGGACAAGACATGATAATAAATGACAAACATGACAGATGTATTCTACTCTGTGAAACATAGAATATTACAGTTCTTCTGGTCCCGATGATAGGACCGTCTCGATTCGATCTTGTCCAGTTTGTTCTTTAGTGACTGTACGTTCACCAACAGAACGGAGGGTAGAGGTGGTATCCACTGCAGCGCAATTTTCATCATCGTCTCCCAAGGACACTTGTGTACAGCAAAGAGTATCAAACAATCAGTGTCTACGTTGTCTATGTTACACACATAGACACTCAACCATGCAAATTGGCGGAGTAATTGTTTATTTGGAGACAAGACATTAGTCTTTCTCTTATACAGATATCGTACACACTCTCACTAAATCACATCCAATATCATACACATCAACCTACTCAGATTTACTACACACATAATATCTTGTCTCAATTTTATAACATCTGTGGCATTGGCTCACAGGCAAACAGGCAACGGAGTAAAACAAATATTGCTAGAACCTATTTCTTGAATTCTAAATATCAGACATTTGAAAGCTCTAATTTTGACCATCATAATACCTCTGATGGCAGTAACTTTACAAGCACTAATTGTGGTCAATGTAACAGCTGTTGGGAGGAGAGGACCAAGATGCAGCGTGGTAAGTCTTCATATTCTTTAATGAATAAACAACTGAACACTGAAAAACGACAAACAAACAGTCCTGTACGGTGAAGGAAAACACAGAACAGAAAATAACCACCCACACCACACAGGTGGGAAAAGGCTACCTAAGTATGATTCTCAATCAGAGACAACGAACGACACCTGCCTCTGATTGAGAACCATACCAGGCCAAACACAAAACCACAACATAGAACAAAGAACATAGACTACCCACCCAACTCACGCCCTGACCATACTAAAACAAAGTCATAACAAAAGAACTAAGGTCAGAACGTGACAGTCAATTTAGACTGAGAATAGTATCTAGTTATGGGAAGGGGTGAAATAAGTATAGCCAGTTATAATTGTAACGGTTTAGCAGATTATTAAAAAAGAGCAGCCTTTTACATGGCAAAAAGAAAAGGAATATAACATACAACATATAACTGTTTACATGAAACGCACTATACATCCTTAGATGAAGATTGCTTGGGAAAAAGGAATGGGGTGGTGAAATAATTTTCTATCGTGGACAAAGGAACTCAAAAGGTGTGATGATATTAATGAACAAAAGTTTCGGTCTGAATGTGCAAATAGTCAGGAATGATTCGCAAGGAAGGTGGATCCAAAATTCTTCCTGAATCTCCAATACAGGAATGCTAACAAAAAAAGAATTTGCAGAAACTTGTTACTGAAGATGGAGTCATCTATCATTCTCTGAATGATATTTAAAAAGAGGAAGCTAATTATTTTAGGCAGATGTTCTCTTTTCCGTCTCCTCCTCTCCCACTGAATGAAGATTACGGTAAGGAATTATTTCCAAATAATATAAATATAAATACGAAAATGAACAAATATACAGAAATATCAGTGCGAAGGCCTAATTACGGAGGAATAACTTTTTGAGGCTATTAAATCCTTTCAGCCTGGAAAACCCCCAGGGCTTGATGGCATACCGGTGTAGAGGTATATCAACTATTTTTTGACATACTAAAAGCTCCATTGTTAGAAATGGTAGTCTGTTAGGTACTCAGCAGGAAGGTCTGATTTCTCTATTATTAAAACAAGACCCAGATGGCAAATATAAAGACCCAGTCTATCTAAAAAACTGGAGGCCCCTTACACTTCAATGTTGTGATGCAAAAATACTAGTGAAATGCATAGCACTCAGAATTAAAAGGGTTTTACCAGGTACTGTTCATCCTGATCAGACAGGTTTGTTACATTAACCCTGGATGCTTCTGTGTGTCGCTCTGAATGGGAGTCTGTTGGATGACTGGTATGATGTAGTTGTTGAGCAGCTTCACTGCAGTATATTCTATGTTTTGGATATTCAATAAAAACAACAGGAAAAAGAGTATCTGGGACGATTTCTACACAGTATTTGGTGACTTAATTTCTTTCCGTGTCAGACTCGCAAGGCACAGATCTAGGAACAGTTTAGCTTCTCTAATTGTGATCTTAACTGTTCAAGGGGAAATGAAGACTACTTTCTAGATGCTAGCTATCATCCAACAGAGCAAAGTTTTATGGTATCTTTGTGTGTGTGTGTGTGTGTGTGTGTGTGTGTGTGTGTGTGTGTGTGTGTGTGTGTGTGTGTGTGTGTGTGTGTGTGTGTGTGTGTGTGTGTGTGTGTGTGTGTGTGTGTGTGTGTGTGTGTGTGTGTGTGTGTGTGTGTGTGTGTGTGTGTGTGTGTGTGTGTGGGCAGCACCACCAGTTCCACGACCAGCTCGTGCGACACAGACTTCTCCAAGGAGGACGAACAGCGACTAAAAGACTACGTGCAGCAGCTAAAGAATGACCGTGCGGCAGTCAAGCTGACCATGCTGGAGCTAGAGAGCGTTCACGTCGACCCCCTCAGCCTTGAGGTCAAGCCCCGCGGAGACACGCACCGTCTGGACCTGGAGAACGCTGTGCTGATGCAGGAGCTCATGGCCATGAAGGTGAGAGGGAGAGGGAGGGAGAAGGAGGGAGCGGGAGGAGAGTGGGAGGGAGAGCATACACACAGGCCTTTTCATTCAATTCTACTCATTTTGCCATGTAGTGGAGAGACATTTTTGCAGTTCTTAATATGATTTCTGAGTGAGAGTGGGGTCCCCCCGGTTATTAATTCAACCACGATTACTACAAGTGCAGATAGCTGGCCGGTGGACTAACTTACCGATCGAAAAAAAACAAAAAGATATGGGCTAATTGAGTCACTGTCGGTTTCCATCAAACCTTTTCATGTCGGGTAAATAATGTCACAACAGACCTGTTGGAAACTGTTTGTATACTTTCCAAATGGCGATAAAACAAAATACATTTTGTGTCATATGGAAGTAAACTTGGAGTCACGTGATGACATGCTGTGTGATCCTCCCACCACGACTTGGGAACACATGCAGTTTATTAGGCTACAGATGAAATAAGTTATGATGAACTTCACAGGGTGGTGAAAGTGCACGGTGATGAGCTTTGATGTTTGGTATACTCAGTGTCTATCCTTATTTCCTCCCTCCCCTTTTCCCTTTCTTCCATATGGTTACAATATGATAAGAATAACTTGATAAGAATAACTTGTAGCTTGTTTATATTAGCTTGCTAACCCTTCCTCCGCCCTCAGGAGGAGATGGCGGAGCTGAAGGCCCAGCTCTACCTGCTGGAGAAGGAGAAGAAGGCAGTGGAGCTGCGGCTGAGCACGCGGGAGGCCCAGGAGCAGGCCTACCTGGTGCACATCGAGCACCTCAAGGCCGAAGTGGAGGAGCAGCAGGAGCAGCGCAGGAGATCCCTCAGCTCCACTGGGAGTAGTAGTAAAGACAAGAGCCAAGCCGCTAAGGTGTGTGGACAACACACACGCATGCACACACACTTGGTCCAAACCCCCCCCCAACATTGGCCTCTAGGATGTATACCGACCGCATGGAAGGGGCAAGTGCCAGGGTGAGGCGCACAAACATTTACGCCCTCTAAATTCTCCAACCCGAAAAGAGACCTCGTCCACCTATGGAGACACAAGCCCCAGACCCAACAGGTCTACCACAAAGCGGGGTTCAGGCTTAGATTGAGGCTTGTAGACAGTGTGTCTCTCTCCAGGACGAAGCAGCATTCACTCTGAACCAGTCAGTCACATGAATCATTGAAGAGGCTGGAGGCTGAGTCACAGCTCTGTCCACTCCCTTCTCTCTCTCTCTGTCTCTCTCCCTCCTCTGTCTTGTTGCCCCCATTCTTCCTCCTCCATCTCCCTCACACCTTGTCAGCCTGTATATATTTGGCTCCTGGAATGAGTGCTACTTTTCTGAGCCCCCATACACAACAGTCCTAAAGCTGAGAGGGCCTGTCACTCTGACAGGTTGGCAGTTGCACACTAGAAGTCTCTACTTCAGACTTTCTCAGTCTGTTGGGGTTCTCCTCTGGGGAGCTGTCTGTCTGTACTCTGAGATGTGGCCCTAGAGAAGGGGCCACTGTGTGTCTGTGAGGGTCCTACTGTATACACACATTGACAGAGATAAAAAATAAACCTGGAGATGGGGAGAGTACAAGAATGGACTTAAGAGTATTGAGAGGGAGGAAAAGTAGAAGAAGGGGGAAAGAAAAGAGAATGGTGAGTACAAGAAAGGAAAAGACAGGAGGAAGGAGGGCAAATGGAGGTGAAGTCTGAGAGTGAGATACTGTACTGCATAAGAGGAGAAGAAACTGAGAGGATGGGAAGAGAAAGTAGACAAATTAGGACTTCCAGAGGCCCAAGTGCAATTCTAAACTATCGAAGACTTTTTTACCTGAATTCCAAGAGGTCTGGGAGATCAATTAGATATCAGAGCACTAAGCCCCTCACACCATCCATAGTCTTTTCTGACCATTTCTTTAATACATATAGACAGAGATCAGTTGTGTATTTGTGTGTGTGCCAGGATTAAGAAAGGGAATAGAATAGAGGTGTGCTTCTCTCTGATCACAGCCTTGAGCTTCCAATGCTTGTGACACTACATTAGCCTTGTAATCCACTGGATACGATAACAGTGCCCTTCCATGTCCCCTGGGACAGGGATTACGTGAACACACACATGCACTTCACATCTCTTGGCATGCACACAACATTCCAACACACACCCTTACAGCTTTACGTGCAGACACACATACACACACTACCTTAAATCTCGAGCCTCCCCCCCTTGCTATCACCGTAGCTCTGTTTGTTCAATAAGGCTCACTCATCGGTTGCTAGGAGCAACCAGCGTTGAATGTGCCAATCAAAGGGCCATCTGTAAATGCAAGTGCTTCTCAGAGTGAAAGACAGAGCAGCCTCTATTATTGCCCCCCCTGCTTTCAAACCAGCTACTCTTTATATCTACAGACCAATTCTTATTGTTAGGGTCTAGAAATGGCCTGTTTGATTGTATTTCACACACGGGGGTAGACTCTAATAGCCACACATACCTCCCACTGTGGGGGAGTGTATACTCATGCATGCTCTCTCTCTCACTCACACACACTCTGTTAGATCATTCCGCTCTGTCAGAGCCCATGATCAGAGCCATTCATCACCTGGAGCGGTGGATGTTTGTGACACACACACACACTGCAAGCCTAATCAAGCAAAATGCACACAGCACAAAGGCTATTACCCAACACGCGTGTGCGCGCTTGCGCTCACACACACACACACAACACTGACCAGTATCTTCCCCTCCTCCATTGTCTCTTCCTATATCCATTTCCCCACTACCTTAATGGAAGCCATGTTCCAATCTCCATCAACAGCCCTGTAATCAAATCAGGCTAGCAGGATAGCAGGCCCTGAATGTATGACAGCATACCTGTAACTCGATAAGCCATGTAGCATGCTCAATGAATACTCTGACATGCTTGTCCAGTGTGAGTCGAGCTGTATTGTTCTGTAGTCCAAGTGTAAGGCAATACAAAGGGATAAGTCGTTGAAGCATTGACTATATATGAATGGACGAAGCCATTGAAGACGTCAAACCATGTTTGAAGTCTCAAGGGGAGTTTTATGTAGACATAACATGCACAGTTCGAGCTAGTCCAGGAACTGACATTGCAGGCTAGTTCAGTGCTGAACCCTCTTATTGAGTATCTCAAGTTGAAAGCTGGCCGGTGTACTGCAGGCTGCCATTAGCTGTTAAATTATCCGTATTACTTTTGTGTGCTATTTTAAAGTAATAGTTTCAAGGACATACATCTGGTGTAATAGAAGCAAATCTTGGTACCATGATTGTCTTCTAAAAATGTTTTTATTTACACTAATATTTTCCACGAAGATTGCCATTTTCCTATTCATTATAGTGGGGGACCCTGCTTTCTGGAAACAACAGCCTGCAGTACACTGGAAGGCCTTGAACTTTGTGGTTTCAATGAGAGGGGGCAGTCGTTCTCCCCTGTGTTGGTGGTAGTGCTGCCACCTATAAGACCAAGCTTTTTACTGCATGTGACAGCTTGAGGTAAAAGCCACAGATCTAGGATCAGATTACCTTCTCCAAATCGCATAGCCACAGGAAGTAGAGGCATTGAATGTGTTGCAGCACCCCCTGATAAATGTAAATAATATTTCCAAAGTTATATAATTACTCCTGTCTGAACACTACCTTAATTTGGGCAGTACACTTGCCAAATATTGAATGGCTTGTTGTGTTGTGGCAACATAAATATTATCCATAGAACCCAGCTAGCACATAACGTTCTGACAGTGGTGTAAAGTACTGAAGAAAAAATACTTTCAAGTACTACTTTAGTAGTATCTGTACTTTACTTTACTATTCATATTTTTACAGCTGTTACTTTTACTTCACTACATTCCTGAAGAAAATATTGAAGATTTTACTCCATACATTTTCCCTGACAACCAAAAGTACTCGTTACATTTTGAATGCTTAGCAGGACAGAATAATTGTCAAATTCACTCACTCATCAAGCTAACACTTGGTCATCTCTACTGCTTCTGGGCTGGCAGACTCACTAAACACAAATGCATCTTTTGTAAATAATGTCATAGTGTTGGAGTGTTCCCCTGGCTATCTGTAAATTTAAAAAAACAAGAACAATTTTAATATTTTGCTTAATATAAGGATTTTTTAAATATTTAAGTATATTTTAGCAATTACATTTAATATTGATACTTAAGTATATTTACATTTACATTTAAGTCATTTAGCAGACGCTCTTATCCAGAGCGACTTACAAATTGGTGCATTCACCTTATGACATCCAGTGGAACAGCCACTTTACAATAGTGCATCTAAATATTTTAAGGGGGGGGGGGGGGTGAGAAGGATTACTTTATCCTATCCTAGGTATTCCTTAAAGAGGTGGGGTTTCAGGTGTCTATTTATTTAAAACCAAATACTTTTAGACTTTTACTCAATTAGTATTTTACTGGCTGACTTTTACTTGAGTAACTTTCTATTAAGGTATCTATACTTTTACTCAAGTATCACAATTGGGTACTTTTTCCACCACTGTGTTCTGAGAACCATATGTTTCTTAGAGCTTGCTAAAAGCGTGGTTGTCCTATGGCCATTTTGTATAAAACTGTCCCATAACATTTTATACAGGTTTCTCATGGTTATTTTTTTTAAAGTTCTCAGAACATTCAAAGAATGTTGAGAAACAATGTTCTTCTGTAGGAATTCCAGTACTTGAGCATTATGATTCCTCATGGTTCAATTTCAAGTCCTGTTCTCAAACATTAAGAAAACTTTCCATAAAAAAACACAGGAAACGGTCAAAGAACGTTCTACGAATGTTATTTCAAAATGTATATATATTCCGTTCTCAGCGTCAACAAATCTCATGGGTATGCTCAAAATGGTTGTCAGTTCTGACTTGAATGGGCACTTTCGTTCTATGGATTCTATTTCTATAGATTTTATTTATCTTTGCGCTGTCAGTGAATGACTAAAGGCCTTTTGCAAATATCAGAATACAATTGCTGGAAATACGTTTGGAAAGCAAATTCCTACTGCTGAAAAGAGAAACTAATTTGGTTAAAAAACATTTTTTTTCTCACAACAACTCTGAAGAACAGCACTGTTTTTAAGTAACTCAGGCCTATCTTGAGACCATCACTGGTACGGTGAGAAGCCTAGGCTACGCATATTCATGCTGTCTTCATAATTGTGTGAGTCAGTGCCACTGGAAAGTTGATTTTGTAGCCTATAATATTTATATATTTCCTCCTAATGTTGTACAATCTGTGTCTCCTTTATTGTTATTGGACCTGGGCCAGGTCAAGACCAAGGCCCGGTTTCCCAAAAGCATCTTAAGGCTAAGTTAATGACAATGAATGCTTTTTGGAAAGGTTGTTTTTTAAATCTGTTTGACAGTGTCAAGAGTAGCCACTCATTTAGGTCCTTTGCGTAGTGTAAAAAATATTCTGATAATGTCTCCTCTCATGTAGGCCTAAATGACGTAGAATTGCATGAAATGCGTTAATAAAAGGACCCTCCCCCAGTGTGTAAATCGTAAAAACGCTTCTGCTTAACTGTATGCCATTAGGCAAATGCGATGATGGAATGTGTTATTATAAAGGGATCTTTGTTAACTTAATCACTGTAAAGCGCTGATCAGAGTCCAAAACGTGTACGCACAACAGTGTTTTAGAATATTGTCCCGATGGCTTTCATAATTTTGCTATAATAATTTTGCTATTCTCATTTTAGAACGTTTTGAAGATTGTTCAACAAATAAGGTGCAAAAAAACGTAAATCAGCTTCTAGTTATCTCAGTAGAGACCAAAGGAATTTCTAGAGTTAACCATCCCTGAGACCAGGTGTGATAACTCGTATGTCTAGTGATGATGTTTGGTACAGTGGGACTTTTTGTAAAAGGGCTATATAATTTAAAAGATAGCAATGTATCAAACCTACGTGACATTGAAGAGGGCCAACCAACTTTCTGGTAGAGAATCCAGTAATGATTACTAAAATTGGTGCCCGTCATAAAGCGCAGTGCGCTATGATAAACTGCATCTGATGGCTTTAATGTAGTGGCAGCTGTGAACATATAGATGTCGCTATAGTCCAATTGTATAAACAATTGTAAACATTTTGATGTCCAATTGGTAGTTACAGTCTGCATATAGTTGCAGTGATATAACTGTATATATATACAGTTGAAGTCGGAAGTTTACATACAGTTATGTTGTTGTCATAAAAAACTTGTTTTTCAACCACTCCACAAAAGTCTTGTTAACAAACTACTTTGGCAAGTCGTTTAGGACATCTACTTTGTGCATGACACAAGTCATTTTTCAGTGGGTCAGAAATTTACATACACTTAGTTGACTGTGCCTTCAAACTCAGTGCCTCTTTACTTGCCATCATGGGAAAATCAAAAGAAATCAGCCAAGACATCAGAAAAAAAGTGGGGTGCACAGGGAGGCAGCATCATGTTGTGGGGGTGCTTTGCTGCAGGAGGGACTGGTGCACTGGGAATATGATGAAAGTAATAAAAGCTGAAAGAAATCATTCTCTTTACTATTATTCTGACATTTCACATTCATAATGTAAAGTGGTGATCCTAACTGACCTAAGACAGGGGATGTTTACTAGTATTAAATGTCAGGAATTGTGAAGACTTGAGTTCAAATGTATTTGGCTAAGATGTATGTAAACCTTCGACTTCAACTGTGTGTGTGTGTGTGTGTGTGTGTGTGTGTGTGTGTGTGTGTGTGTGTGTGTGTGTGTGTGTGTGTGTGTGTGTGTGTGTGTGTGTGTGTGTGTGTGTGTGTGTGTGTGTGTGTGTGTGTGTGTGTGTGTGTGTGTGTATATATATTTAGATCACAAGGGTCACCACCTTTGTTAAGCGGGAGTACATGGGCCGCCTTCCAAACCTTGGGAATAGTCCCAGATATAATCGTTACGTAAAAAATATGAGTTAATGATTCAGAAAACGGGAGCGAGAGCTGCAGCAAAAGTGGATCAAGCATGTCAGCTCCAGTGGATTTTTGAAAATGAAAACAAAGACTTTCTAGAAGTTGACTGGTTAAACGGTGAGTCAGCTAGAGGCTGGCAGAGGGAAGAGCAGTCGATTGACTACACCACCTTTAATTACTGATCTGTCGGCAGCCTAATCACCTCAGCCCATCACTTCACCAGGCGTAGTATGATAATGATTAGTATTAGCACTGTATGGTTGTAGACCAGCTCTTCATGGTATTGTTATGTTCCAGGATTGTGGAGACTCTCCGGCCATCAGCCTATCAGACCTGAGGACACTGAATGATAGCGACCTGGCAGCAGAGCTCACCAACGCACTGAGACGGTAAAAAACCCAACGCACTGTGTGCGCGTGTGTATCTCTGTGTGGATGTCTGTCTATCTGCTATGTGTGTGTGTGTGTGTGTGTTCCTGACTCATCCTGTGTGTGTGTCTCAGGGAGAAGAAGCTAAAGGGGCGTGTCCAGGAGCTAGTGGCAGCGCTGGAAAGACTAACCAAGAGTAGCGAGGTCCGCCACCAGCAGAGTGCCGAGTTCGTCAACGATCTGAAACGAGCAAACAGGTAACCATAGTAACACTCACGGGAAATACGGGAAAACAGGTAACCATAGTAACACTCAGAGGAAATATTTTTTGTGATTAAAAGTGAAAATGTTTGTAGAAAATACATTTGGCTTTATTGTATGTATGTGTGTGTGTGGGGGGGGGTGTATATGGCTACCCATGTACAGTGGAGCAAAAAAGTATTTAGTCAGCCACCAATTGTGCAAGTTCTCCCACTTAAAAAGATGAGAGACCTGTAATTTTCATCATAGGTACACTTCAACTATGACAGACAAAATGAGGAAAGAAATCCAGAGAATCACATTGTAGGATTTTTTATGAATTTATTTGCAAATTATGGTGGAAAATAAGTATTTGGTCACCTACAAACAAGCAAGATTTCTGGCTCTCACAGACCTGTAACTTGTTATCAGTATAAAAGACACCTGTCCACAACCTCAAACAGTCATACTCCAAACTCCACTATGGCCAAGACCAAAGAGCTGTCAAAGGACACCAGAAACAAAATTGTAGACCTGCACCAGGCTGGGAAGACTGATTCTGCAATAGGTAAGCAGCTTGGTTTGAATAAATCAACTGTGGAAGCAATTATTAGGAATGAAGACATACAAGACCACTGATAATCTCCCTCGATCTGGGGCTCCACGCAAGATCTCACCCTGTGGGGTCAAAATGATCACAAGAACGGTGAGCAAAAATCCCAGAACCACACGGGGGGACCTAGTGAATGACCTGCAGAGAGCTGGGACCAAAGTAACAAAGCCTACCATCAGTAACACACTACGCCACCAGGGACTCAAATCCTGCAGTGCCAGACGTGTCCCCCTGCTTAAGCCAGTACATGTCCAGGCCCGTCTGAAGTTTGCTAGAGAGCATTTGGATGACCCAGAAGAAGATTGGGAGAATGTCATATGGTCAGATGAAACCAAAATAGAACTTTTTGGTAAAAACTCAACTCGTCGTGTTTGGAGGACAAAGAATACTGAGTTGCATCCAAAGAACACCATACCTACTGTGAAGCATGGGGGTGTAAACATCATGCTTTGGGGCTGTTTTTCTGCAAAGTGACCAGGACGACTGATCCGTGTAAAGGAAAGAATGAATGGAGCCATGTATCGTGAGATTTTGAGTGAAAACCTCCTTCCATCAGCAAGGGCATTGAAGATGAAACGTGGCTGGGTCTTTCAGCATGACAATGATCCCAAACACACCGCCCGGGCAACGAAGGAGTGGCTTCGTAAGAAGCATTTCAAGGTCCTGGAGTGGCCTAGCCAGTCTCCAGATCTCAACCCCATAGAAAATCTTTGGAGGGAGTTGAAAGTCCTTGTTGCCCAGCAACAGCCCAAAACATCACTGCTCTAGAGGAGATCTGCATGGAGGAATGGGCCAAAATACCAGCAACAGTGTGTGAAAACCTTGTGAAGACTTACAGAAAACGTTTGACCTCTGTCATTGCCAACAAAGGGTATATAACAAAGTATTGAGATAAACTTTTGTTATTGACCAAATACTTATTTTCCACCATAATTTGCAAATAAATTCATTAAAAATCCTACAATGTGATTCTCATTTTGTCTGTCATAGTTGAAGTGTACCTATGATGAAAATTACAGGCCTCTCTCATCTTTTTAAGTGGGAGAACTTGCACAATTGGTGGCTGACTAAATACTTTCTTGCCCCACTGTATAAAGAAGATGTATTCATTCAACAATCCAATGAGTTTATTGGAGCTATTGTTAGGATTCTTTTCTTTTATAACAGTAGTTGGCTTGCATTGTAATACAGGGGTTGCCATCTAGTGGGAAATGGGTGAATTAATGCACTATTCTTTATGGATAGCACAAACACAATTCTCCTCTTAAAACACATTGACGCTTAGTTGCTACATCTAACCATTTATATTTTACTTCAACCCCTTAGTACCTCTGTGACTTGACTCACCACATCAAAACTGAAGTCTGTCTGCATTTTCCTGTCTAGCTATTTGACTCTGTCTCTCCTCTCTAACCTGTCTCTCTCTTCTCTCTTTCCTCTGTCCAGTAACCTGGTGGCTGCGTATGAGAAAGCTAAGAAAAAGCACCAGGGTAAGCTGAAAAAGCTGGAGGCTCAGATGATGGCCATGGTGGAGCGCCACGAGACACAGGTTCGCATGCTCAAACAACGCATCGCCCTGCTGGAGGAGGAAAACTCACGGCCACACACCAATGAGACCTCCCTATGAGAACTGATGAGACATCCCTATCAGAACTCACAAGGCATCACTATGAGAACTCACCAGACGTCGCTTCAGAAACTCACCAGACGTCGCTTCAGAAACTCACCAGACATCGCTATGAGAACTCACCAGACGTCGCTATGAGAACTCACCAGACGTCGCTTCAGAAACTCACCAGACGTCGCTATGAGAACTCACCAGACGTCGCTTCAGAAACTCACCAGACGTCGCTATGAGAACTCACCAGACGTCGCTTCAGAACCTCACCCATCGCAATGAGAAATACATCACTGTGAGAACTTGCAGCCAAACTCACAGCGCCACACCAACAGGACCTCCGGGTGAGCAACGCAAGGAGACTTCATGTCCACATTATTATTTGAAACATCATTACGAGCATCGGTTAGAGTTGGGGACAAGGGAATGGCTGGTATGTGTGTGTGCTGAGAATGTAAGCTTTCCCTACCAACCCATAGACACCCTGCAGTCCTATTCGGCACATACACGTGGGGAGGACACTCTGCGGTGATAGCTGCAAGTTCATTGGCCAGCAGATGGACAGGTAAAACTGCCAGGACCAATTGGAGTTGACGCTACAAATGACAGCTTTCAATCATATCTGCAGAACGACACATTTTGTTTACCACAGAAACCGATAGAGGAAAAGTGTCATTTTATATTTTTTGAGAGGAGCACTATAAGTAAGCAATAAGGCACCTCAGGGGTTTGGGGAATATGGTCAACATACCACGGCTAAAGGCTGTTCTTATGCACGACGCATCGTGGAGTGCCTGGATACAGCCCTTAGACGTGGCATATTGGCCATATACCACAAACCCCTGAGGTGCCTTATTGCTATTATAAACTGGTTACCAACGTAATTAGAGCTGTAAAAATATTTTTTTTATACATACCACAGCTGTCAGCCAATCAGCATTCAGGGCTTGAACCACCCAGTTTATAATATAAACTAACTATCCTTACTGGCAAATTATTAACTATTATATCCCAGTTTATTTCAAATGTTAGCTTTGATTTGGTAGCCTCTTTGTTATTTTGAGGTTTGACTGCAAATTATTTTTGAAACTATTTTTTATCAATGTTGCCATTTAGAGTTATTCCATTTGTTGCCATTTAGAAATATTTCTGGTGATTCCCTTTTAAGGAATACCTTTCTTTCAGCTCTACTTAGCAACTTCCCAGTTTTTAGTCTACAAAGTACACTCTGCCATAGTGAAGACTTACTGAACACATGGGCTCTATTCACTCAAACCTGCTTCCGAGGTTTGATTGGATAGGGCCCTAAGTCAATACCTCAAATTGAGCAAAATGTCCTTCCAATATGAATGGCATTGTTTCAGGTTCAGCCTTCAACTATACAGCAGTGAATCGCAAGAGACTGTAGTAGGTGTGTGCACATGGAGGGGAGATGACAATAGGGGTGTGTGCACATGGAGGGGAGATGACAATAGGGGTGTGTGCACATGGAGGGGAGATGACAATAGGGGTGTGTGCACATGGAGGGGAGATGACAATAGGGGTGTGTGCACATGGAGGGGAGATGACAATAGGGGTGTGTGCACATGGAGGGAGATGACAATAGGGGTGTGTGCACATGGAGGGGAGATGACAATAGGGGTGTGTGCACATGGAGGGGAGATGACAATAGGGGTGTGTGCACATGGAGGGGAGATGACAATAGGGGTGTGTGCACATGGAGGGGAGATGACAATAGGGGTGTGTGCACATGGAGGGGAGATGACAATAGGGGTGTGTGCACATGGAGGGAGATGACAATAGGGGTGTGTGCACATGGAGGGAGATGACAATAGGGGTGTGTGCACATGGAGGTGAGATGACAATAGGGGTGTGTGCACACGGAGGGGAGATGACAATAGGGGTGTGTGCACATGGAGGGGAGATGACAATAGGGGTGTGTGCACATGGAGGGGACATGACAATAGGGGTGTGTGCACATGGAGGTGAGATGACAATAGGGGTGTGTGCACAAGGAGGGGAGATGACAATAGGGGTGTGTGCACACGGAGGGGAGATGACAATAGGGGTGTGTGCACATGGAGGGGAGATGACAATAGGGGTGTGTGCACACGGAGGGGAGATGACAATAGGGGTGTGTGCACATGGAGGGGAGATGACAATAGTGGTGTGTGCACACGGAGGGGAGATGACAATAGGGGTGTGTGCACATGGAGGGGAGATGACAATAGGGGTGTGTGCACATGGAGGGGAGATGACAATAGGGGTGTGTGCACATGGAGGGGAGATGACAATAGGGGTGTGTGCACATGGAGGTGAGATGACAATAGGGGTGTGTGCACATGGAGGGGAGATGACAATAGGGGGGTGTGTGTGTGAGGAGAGAGAAAAGGGTAGAGTGTATAAGAATGTTTAAAGCAGAGATCCAGATGCTTAATTTTGTCATCCCCTTCATGAACACAGATTTGTTGCACACACACAAACATCCTCTCCGGCCAAAGCACTTTTCACTTCCCGCTGGACAATAACACCACATTGCCTTGTTGAGGACTCTTTGTTTTTCTGCAAGACTTAAACCCGGACCTCCAATGTTAACCAATGGCTGCTACTCTCTCTCTCTCTCTCTCTCTCTCTCTCTCTCTCTCTCTCTCTCTCTCTCTCTCTCTCTCTCTCTCTCTCTCTCTCTCTCTCTCTCTCTCTCTCTCTCTCTCTCTCTCTCTCTCTCTCTCTCTCTCTCTCTCTCTCTCTCTCTCTCTCTCTCTCTCTCGCTCTCTCTGCGTGTTTTGGGACGAGGGAAAAACATACTTACTATTCTATAGCAATCTGAGATGCTGCATTCTCACTCTACCTGACTGCTGTTCCGTTCAACATCACTACTGTTGCTAGCTACTATAAATCGGCTTAAACCGGGAGCCTAGCACCCAGGTGACACCCATGTTTCTAGATAACCATCAGTAGCTTGGTATACAGATGTTTTGATTAGGCAGGGGTGGATCAATTCCATCTAATTAATTTCATTTGGAAAATTGTCATTGGCAATATTTTGCTTCAATTCATTAACCAAATTTCCATTGAATTCCTGAGTTTGAATGTATTAACCCCAGTCCTGCTGTTTGGTAAGATTCACTGCTAAAGCAAGCACTGGTGTGTAGACAAGTATAGGAGTGATGTAATTTCCTCTCAATAAACCGTCATAGTTATGACTTATCTCGCAAATACAGTCAGTACCTGTATTTTGTTTCTGTTGTGCTTCTCAGGCATACAACGCAAGTGAATCTGGAGCTCCAGTGGAGTGGTTGGTCTCATCTTCTGTTCTGTGAATGAGACAAGACGGGTTAGGGGGGTGGGCAAAGTTAGGGGGTTGGGGGTAAGGAAGGTGGGTTGGCAAACAAATGACCTTATTTGCACAGATCTGTTTTGGAATCAAATCTTGGCAATCGTTGTTTTGTTGATTTTTAAGAGGTTGTATTTGTTTATATAATAAAGTAATAAACCAATTTAAATAAATGCCAACTGAGTGCTTGTCTGTTTTTCTTATGCTACAAAAACCAGCATTTATTCATTCAGAAGACTAAGTATAAAGTATAATTTAGAAAAGCATGAGATATCTCTGTCTTCCGAGATTTTATTATACTTGTTGTAGTGTTAAGCGTAAATCATAGTCCACAGACGCTAGGATGCAATAATCCAGTGTCCCACTGGACACTACTATCTACTGTTCACCTGTGAAATGAATGGGATTATAATGATGACGAACTCCTCCAAACCAGTCATTGCATACAGAGGTAATGACGCTTTCAGTTTGGATATTCAACGGATATCTGCACTTTCAAAACCATTTGAGCCACTCCAAATAAGTGTCATGTTGGAAAAATTGTGAACAACATTGCACAGGTCTTATTTTCACGATTTGGGCAATAATTTGTTTTGCAAAGCTAATAAACATGTGGAAATCTGAGCAGCATTTTGTATTCCTATATTTTTTACATTCAAATTTCAATAGCTCCTTGGTCATGTGACCTACTGACCTCAAACAAGGTTCTGGGTGTCCAGTAACTACCCTTCTATATTGCACACCCTTTAGTTTGTAGGATCAAAAAGCGACGTCGCTATGAACGCTTGGCCTCCACAAGCCAGTTATCATTGTGGTAACTTTTCTGAAACTTCCTGCTTTCAAGCTAAACATTCAGAAGGATCACGAGACCCCGCTTACTCTACACTTACTCTACACCTCTCATGTCTCTTCACAGTGCCAGACTAGAGCTCAACAGGGTCTTCTTTCCCCGCTGATTCCGTCAAGCCCGTTCCCTTGGCTGTGGTTTTGCTAGATAGTAGGTAGGGACAGTGGGAATCTCATTCATCCATTCATGCGGGTCACTAATTAGATGACGAGGCGTTTGGCTACCTCAAGACACACTTAAGGGCCCGGCGTGCGTCCAGAGTTGCCGCCCCCACCGGTCTGCCGACGGACACCTCCCCGACGAACCCCCCACATGCAGCCCCTTGCGAGACCACGAGATGGGCCGTGCAAATAACTTCCAATGGTGGTGAGAGGAGGGCAACGGAGCGACTGCTCCACTAGCCACGGCTTGAGCCCAGCCTCGCTTCGCACCCCAGCCCGACTGACCCAGCCCTTAGAGCCAATATACTTATCCCGATGTTACGGATCTTTTTTGCTAACTTCCCTTACTTACGTTGTTTTCACATACCAGAGGCTGTTCATCTTGGAGACCTGCTGTGGACATGGGTACGGCCTGGCGTGAGATTTACACCCTCTCCGCTGGATTTTCTAGGGCCAGGGAGAGCTTGCCAGACGCTGCCAAAACCGCAACACTTTCCAGGGGAAAGAGCATGGCCTTGTAGATGACCTGGAGCCAGTGGGTCTGGCGACGAATATGTAGCGAGGGCCAGCCGACTAGAGCATACAAGTCGCAGTGGTGGGTAGTATAAGGTGCTTTAGTGACAAACGGATGGCACTGTGATAAACTGCATCCAGTTTGCTGAGTAGAGTGTTGGAAGCGATTTTGTAGATGACATCGCCGAAGTCGAGGATCGGTAGCATAGTCAGTTTTACTAGGGTAAGCTTGGTAGAGTGAGTGAAGGAGGCTTTGTTGCGGAATAGAAAGCCGACTCTTGATTTGATTTTCGATTGGAGATGTTTGATATGGGTCTGGAAGGAGAGTTTGCAGTCTAGCCAGACACCTAGGTACTTATAGGTGTCCACATATTCAAGGTCGGAACCATCCAGTGTGGTGATGCTAGTCGGGCATGCGGGTGCAGGCAGCGATCGGTTGAAAAGCATGCATTTGGTTTTACTAGCGTTTAACATTTACATTACATTTAAGTCATTTAGCAGATGCTCTTATCCAGAGCGACTTACAAATTGGTGCCTTCACCTTATGACATCCAGTGGAACAGCCACTTTACAATAGTGCATCTAAATATTTTAAGGGGGGGGGGTGAGAAGGATTACTTTATCCTATCCTAAGTATTCCTTAAAGAGATGGGGTTTCAGGTGTCTCCGGAAGGTGGTGATTGACTCCGCTGTCCTGGCGTCGTGAGGAAGTTTGTTCCACCATTGGGGAGCCAGAGCAGCGAACAGTTTTGACTGGGCTGAGCGGGAACTGTACTTCCTCATTGGTAGGGAGGCGAGCAGGCCAGAGGTGGATGAACGCAGTGCCCTTATTTGGGTGTAGGGCCTAATCAGAGCCTGGAGGTACTGAGGTGCCGTTCCCCTCACAGCTCCGTAGGCAAGCACCATGGTCTTGTAGCGGATGCGAGCTTCAACTGGAAGCCAGTGGAGAGAGCGGAGGAGTGGGGTGACGTGAGAGAACTTGGGAAGGTTGAACACTAGACGGGCTGCGGCGTTCTGGATGAGTTGTAGGGGTTTAATGGCACAGGCAGGGAGCCCAGCCAACAGCGAGTTGCAGTAATCCAGACGGGAGATGACAAGTGCCTGGATTAGGACCTGCGCCGCTTCCTGTGTGAGGCAGGGTCGTACTCTGCGGATGTTGTAGAGCATGAACCTACAGGAACGGGCCACCGCCTTGATGTTAGTTGAGAACTACAGGGTGTTGTCCAGGAACACGCCAAGGTTCTTAGCGCTCTGGGAGGAGGACACAATGGAGTTGTCAACCGTGATGGCGAGATCATGGAACAGGCAGTCCTTCCCCGGGAGGAAGAGCAGCTCCGTCTTGCCGAAGTTCAGCTTGAGGTGGTGATCCGTCATCCACACTGATATGTCTGCCAGACATGCAGAGATGCGATTCGCCACCTGGTCATCAGAAGGGGGAAAGGAGAAGATTAATTGTGTGTCGTCTGCATAGCAATGATAGGAGAGACCATGTGAGGTTATGACAGAGCCAAGTGACTTGGTGTATAGCGAGAATAGGAGAGGGCCTAGAACAGAGCCCTGGGGGACACCAGTGGTGAGAGCGCGTGGTGAGGAGACAGATTCTCGCCACGCCACCTGGTAGGAGCGACCTGTCAGGTAGGACGCAATCCAAGCGTGGGCCGCGCCGGAGATGCCCAACTCGGAGAGGGTGGAGAGGAGGATCTGATGGTTCACAGTATCGAAGGCAGCCGATAGGTCTAGAAGGATGAGAGCAGAGGAGAGAGAGTTAGCTTTAGCGGTGCGGAGCGCCTCCATGATACAGAGAAGAGCAGTCTCAGTTGAATGACTAGTCTTGAAACCTGACTGATTTGGATCAAGAAGGTCATTCAGAGAGAGATAGCGGGAGAGCTGACCAAGGACGGCACGTTCAAGAGTTTTGGAGAGAAAAGAAAGAAGGGATACTGATCTGTAGTTGTTAACATCGGAGGGATCGAGTGTAGGTTTTTTCAGAAGGGGTGCAACTCTCGCTCTCTTGAAGACGGAAGGGACGTAGCCAGCGGTCAGGGATAAGTTGATGAGTGAGGTGAGGTAAGGGAGAAGGTCTCCGGAAATGGTCTGGAGAAGAGAGGAGGGGATAGGGTCGAGCGGGCAGGTTGTTGGGCGGCCGGCCGTCACAAGACGCGAGATTTCATCTGGACAGAGAGGGGAGAAAGAGGTCAGAGCACAGGATAGGGCAGTGTGAGCAGAACCAGCGGTGTCGTTTGACTTAGCAAACGAGGATCGGATGTCGTCGACCTTCTTTTCAAAATGGTTGACGAAGTCATCTGCAGAGAGGGAGGAGGGGGGTGGGAGGAGGATTCAGGAGGGAGGAGAAGGTGGCAAAGAGCTTCCTAGGGTTAGAGGCAGATGCTTGGAATTTAGAGTGGTAGAAAGTGGCTTTAGCAGCAGAGACAGAGGAGGAAAATGTAGAGAGGAGGGAGTGAAAGGATGCCAGGTCCGCAGGGAGGCGAGTTTTCCTTCATTTCCGCTCGGCTGCCCGGAGCCCTGTTCTGTGAGCTCGCAATGAGTCATCAATCCATGGAGCGGGAGGGGAGGACCGAGCCGGCCTGGAAGATAGGAGACATAGAGAGTCAAAGGATGCAGAAAGGGAGGAGAGGAGGGTTGAGGAGGCAGAATCAGGAGATAGGTTGGAGAAGGTTTGAGCAGAGGGAAGAGATGATAGTATGGAAGAGGAGAGAGTAGCGGGGGAGAGAGAGCGAAGGTTGGGACGGCACGATACCATCCGAGTAGGGGCAGTGTGGGAAGTGTTGGATGAGAGCGAGAGGGAAAAGGATACAAGGTAGTGGTCGGAGACTTGGAGGGGAGTTGCAATGAGGTTAGTGGAAGAACAGCATCTAGTAAAGATGAGGTCGAGCGTATTGCCTGCCTTGTGAGTAGGGGGGGAAGGTGAGAGGGTGAGGTCAAAAGAGGAGAGGAGTGGAAAGAAGGAGGCAGAGAGGAATGAATCAAAGGTAGACGTGGAGAGGTTAAAGTCGCCCAGAACTGTGAGAGGTGAGCCGCCTGGAGGGCGATAAATGATAAGGATGTTAAGCTTGAAAGGGCTGGTAACTGTGACAGCATGAAATTCAAAGGAGGCGATAGACAGATGGGTAAGGGGAGAAAGAGAGAATGACCACTTGGGAGAGATAAGGATCCCGATGCCACCACCCCGCTGACCAGAAGCTCTCGGGGTGTGCGAGAACACGTGGGCGGACGAAGAGAGAGCAGTAGGAGTAGCAGTGTTATCTGTGGTGATCCATGTTTCTGTCAGTGCCAAGAAGTCGAGGGACTGGAGGGAGGCATAGGCTGAGATGAACTCTGCCTTGTTGGCCGCAGATCGGCAGTTCCAGAGGCTACCGGAGACCTGGAACTCCACATGGGTCGTGCGCGCTGGGACCACCAGATTAGGGAGGCAGCGGCCACGCGGTGTGGAGCGTTTGTATGGTCTGTGCAGAGAGGAGAGAACAGGGATAGACAGACACATAGTTGACAGGCTACAGAAGAGGCTACGCTAATGCAAGGAGATTGGAATGACAAGTGGACTACACGTCTCGAATGTTCAGAAAGTTAAGCTTACGTAGCAAGAATCTTATTGACTAAAATGAATAAAATGATACAGTACTGCTGAAGTAGGCTAGCTGGCAGTGGCTGCGTTGTTGACTTTGTAGGCTAGCTGGCAGTGGCTGCGTTGTTGACACTACACTAATCAAGTCGTTCCGTTGAGTGTAATAGTTTCTACAGTGCTGCTATTCGGGGGCTAGCTGGCTAGCTAGCAGTGTTGATTACGTTACGTTGCGTTAAAAGAACGACAATAGCTGGCTAGCTAACCTAGAAAATCGCTCTAGACTACACAATTATCTTTGATACACAGACGGCTATGTAGCTAGCTATGTAGCTAGCTACGATCAAACAAATCAAACCGTTGTGCTGTAATGAAATGAAATGAAAAATGTGATACTACCTGTGGAGCGAAGCGGAATGCGACCGGGTTGTTGAGTGCGGAAGTTCTATTCAGTAGACGTTGGCTAGCTGTTGGCTAGCTAGCAGTGTCTCCTACGTTAAGGACGACAAATAGCTGGCTAGCTAACCTCGGTAAATTAAGATAATCACTCTAAGACTACACGCTCTAAACTACACAATTATCTTGGATACGAAGACAGCAAAGACAACTATGTAGCTAGCTAACACTACACTAATCAAGTCGTTCAGTTGAGTGTAATAGTTTCTACAGTGCTGCTATTCGGTAGACGGTGGACGTTTGCTAGCTGGCTAGCTGCTGGGCAGATAGCAGTGTAGACTATGTTAGGACGACGAAATACGAAGTTGCAATAGAAGTGCTGACTGTTTCACTTTGTTGTCCTCTTTCTTTTCCTTTTTCTTCTGTCCTTCTTTTGTCCTTATTTTGTCTTCCTTTCTTCTGTTAACTAGATATTTTTTGTTGTTATTCTTTGTAAGCTAGCTAGCTTTTAAGAGCAGTTGGAGGCCACGGAAGGAGTGTTGCATGGCATTGAAGCTCGTTTGGAGGTGAGATAGCACAGTGTCCAATGACGGGCCGAAAGTATATAGAATGGTGTCGTCTGCGTAGAGGTGGATCAGGGAATCGCCCGCAGCAAGACCAACATCATTGATATATACAGAGAAAAGAGTCGGCCCGAGAATTGAACCCTGTGGCACCCCCATAGAGACTGCCAGAGGACCGGACAGCATGCCCTCCGATTTGACACACTGAACTCTGTCTGCAAAGTAATTGGTGAACCAGGCAAGGCAGTCATCCGAAAAACCGAGGCTACTGAGTCTGCTGATAAGAATCTGGTGATTGACAGAGTCGAAAGCCTTGGCAAGGTCGATGAAGACAGCTGCACAGTACTGTCTTTTATCGATGGCGGTTATGATGTCGTTTAGTACCTTGAGTGTGGCTGAGGTGCTATCACCTAACGATCATATGTTGTGCTTTCGCTGTAAAGCCTTTTTGAAATTGGACACGATGGGTAGATTAACTGTTATGCGGGTGAATGAGGACCCAAAAGCGACTTGGCGAAAACAGAGTTTTTAATCCAGTAAGAAACTTTACAAAACAAAAAGCATAATACTACTCGTAAAGACGAGAACAGACTGGAGACTTGATCGAGAACTGCAGGTTGCCTCGGGAAGGCACTTGAACCTAGCAGACTCAGACACCTGCTCACCACGCAGCATCTGAGGGAAACACGACACGACAGGGCAAAACATAGACACAGCACGGTGAATTATAGATGAGGATCCGACGGGGCAGGAACGGAAAACAAGGAGAGAAATAGGGACTCTAATCAGGGAAAAGGATCGGGAACAGGTGTGGGAAGACTAAATGATTGATTAGGGGAATAGGAACAGCTGGGAGCAGGAACGGAACGATAGAGAGAAGAGAGAGCGAGAGAGTGAGAGAGGGAGGGGAGAGAGAGGGATAGAAAGAGGGAAAGAACCTAATAAGACCAGCAGAGGGAAACGAATAGAAGGGGAAGCACAGGGACAAGACATGATAATTAATGACAAAACATGACAGTACCCCCCACTCACCGAGCGCCTCCTGGCGCACTCGAGGAGGAACCCTGGCGGCAACGGAGGAAATCATCAATAAGCGAACGGTCCAGCACGTCCCGAGACGGAACCCAACTCCTCTCCTCAGGACCGTAACCCTCCCAATCCACTAAGTATTGGTGACCCCGTCCCCGAGAACGCATGTCCATGATCTTACGTACCTTGTAAATAGGTGCGCTCTCGACAAGGACGGGAGGGGGAGGGAAGACGAACGGGGGTGCGAAGAAAGGGCTTGACACAGGAGACATGGAAGACAGGATGGACGCGACGAAGATGTCGCGGAAGAAGCAGTCGCACAGCGACAGGATTGACGACCTGGGAGACACGGAACGGACCAATGAACCGCGGAGTCAACTTACGAGAAGCTGTCGTAAGAGGAAGGTTGCGAGTGGAAAGCCACACTCTCTGGCCGCAACAATACCTTGGACTCTTAATCCTGCGTTTATTGGCGGCTCTCACAGTCTGTGCCCTGTAGCGGCAAAGTGCAGACCTCACCCTCCTCCAGGTGCGCTCACAACGTTGGACAAACGCTTGAGCGGAGGGAACGCTGGACTCGGCAAGCTGGGATGAGAACAGAGGAGGCTGGTAACCCAGACTACTCTGAAACGGAGATAACCCGGTAGCAGACGAAGGAAGCGAGTTGTGAGCGTATTCTGCCCAGGGGAGCTGTTCTGCCCAAGACGCAGGGTTTCTGAAAGAAAGGCTGCGTAGTATGCGACCAATCGTCTGATTGGCCCTCTCTGCTTGACCGTTAGACTGGGGATGAAACCCGGAAGAGAGACTGACGGACGCACCAATCAAACGACAGAACTCCCTCCAAAACTGTGACGTGAATTGCGGGCCTCTGTCTGAAACGGCGTCTAACGGGAGGCCATGAATTCTGAACACATTCTCGATAATGATTTGTGCCGTCTCCTTAGCGGAAGGAAGTTTAGCGAGGGGAATGAAATGTGCCGCCTTAGAGAACCTATCGACAACCGTAAGAATCACAGTCTTCCCCGCAGACAAAGGCAGACCGGTAATGAAGTCTAGGGCGATGTGAGACCATGGTCGAGAAGGAATGGGGAGCGGTCTGAGACGACCGGCAGGAGGAGAGTTACCCGACTTAGTCTGCGCGCAGTCCGAACAAGCAGCCACGAAACGGCGCGTGTCACGCTCCTGAGTCGGCCACCAAAAGCGCTGGCGAATAGACGCAAGAGTGCCTCGAACACCGGGATGACCAGCTAACTTGGCAGAGTGAGCCCACTGAAGAACAGCCAGACGAGTGGAAACAGGAACGAAAAGGAGGTTACTAGGACAAGCGCGCGGCGACGCAGTGTGCGTGAGTGCTTGCTTAACCTGTCTTTCAATTCCCCAGACTGTCAACCCGACAACACGCCCATAAGGAAGAATCCCTCGGGATCAGTAGAAGCCACAGAAGAACTAAACAGACGGGATAAGGCATCAGGCTTGGTGTTCTTGCTACCCGGACGGTAAGAAATCACAAACTCGAAACGAGCGAAAAACAACGCCCAACGAGCTTGACGGGCATTAAGTCGTTTGGCAGAACGGATGTACTCAAGGTTCTTATGGTCTGTCCAAACGACAAAAGGAACGGTCGCCCCCTCCAACCACTGTCGCCATTCGCCTAGGGCTAAGCGGATGGCGAGCAGTTCACGGTTACCCACATCATAGTTGCGCTCAGATGGCGACAGGCGATGAGAAAAATAAGCGCAAGGATGAACCTTATCGTCAGACTGGAAGCGCTGGGATAGAATGGCTCCCACGCCTACCTCTGAAGCGTCAACCTCGACAATGAATTGTCTAGTGACGTCAGGAGTAACGAGGATAGGAGCGGACGTAAAACGTTCTTTTAGGAGATCAAAAGCTCCCTGGGCGGAACCGGACCACTTAAAACACGTCTTGACAGAAGTAAGAGCTGTGAGAGGGGCAGCAACTTGACCGAAATTACGAATGAAACGCCGATAGAAATTAGCGAAACCTAAAAAGCGCTGCAACTCGACACGTGACCTTGGAACGGGCCAATCACTGACAGCTTGGACCTTAGCGGAATCCATCTGAATGCCTTCAGCGGAAATAACGGAACCGAGAAAAGTAACGGAGGAGACATGAAAAGAGCACTTCTCAGCCTTTACGTAGAGACAATTCTCTAAAAGGCGCTGTAGAACACGTCGAACGTGCTGAACATGAATCTCGAGTGACGGTGAAAAAATCAGGATATCGTCAAGATAGACAAAAACAAAGATGTTCAGCATGTCTCTCAGAACATCATTAACTAATGCCTGAAAAACAGCTGGCGCATTGGCGAGACCAAACGGCAGAACCCGGTACTCAAAATGCCCTAACGGAGTGTTAAACGCCGTTTTCCACTCGTCCCCCTCTCTGATGCGCACGAGATGGTAAGCGTTACGAAGGTCCAACTTAGTAAAGCACCTGGCTCCCTGCAGAATCTCGAAGGCTGATGACATAAGGGGAAGCGGATAACGATTCTTAACCGTTATGTCATTCAGCCCTCGATAATCCACGCAGGGCGCAGAGTACCGTCCTTCTTCTTAACAAAAAGAACCCCGCCCCGGCCGGAGAGGAAGAAGGCACTATGGTACCGGCGTCAAGAGACACAGATAAATAATCCTCGAGAGCCTTACGTTCGGGAGCCGACAGAGAGTATAGTCTACCCCGAGGAGGAGTGGTCCCCGGAAGGAGATCAATACTACAATCATACGACCGGTGAGGAGGAAGAGAGTTGGCTCGGGACCGACTGAAGACCGTGCGCAGATCATGATATTCCTCCGGCACTCCTGTCAAATCGCCAGGTTCCTCCTGAGAAGTGGGGACAGAAGAAATGGGAGGGATGGCAGACATTAAGCACTTCACATGACAAGATACGTTCCAGGATAGGATAGAATTACAAGACCAATTAATAGAAGGATTATGACATACTAGCCAGGGATGACCCAAAACAACTGGTGTAAAAGGTGAACGAAAAATCAAAAAAGAAATAGTCTCACTGTGGTTACCAGATACTGTGAGAGTTAAAGGTAGTGTCTCAAATCTGATACTGGGAAGATGACTACCATCTAAGGCAAACATGGGCGTAGGCTTGTCTAACTGTCTGAAAGGAATGTTATGTTTCCGAACCCATGCTTCGTCCATGAAACAACCCTCAGCCCCAGAGTCAATCAAGGCACTGCATGTAGCACCCGAACCGGTCCAGCGTAGATGGACCGACATAGTAGTACAGGATCTAGATGAAGAGACCTGAGTAGTAGCGCTCACCAGTAGCCCTCCGCTTACTGATGGGCTCTGGCCTCTTACTGGACATGAATTAACAAAATGTCCATCAAATCCGCAATAGAGGCACAGGCGGTTGGTGATCCTCCGTTCCCTCTCCTTAGTCGAGATGCGAATCCCTCCCAGCTGCATGGGCTCAGTCTCAGAGCCAGAGGAGGGAGATGGTTGCGATGCGGAGCAGGGAAACACCGTTGATGCGAGCTCTCTTCCACGAGCCTGGTGACGAAGATCTACCCGTCGTTCTATGCGGATGGCGAGAGCAATCAAAGAGTCCACACTGGAAGGAACCTCCCGAGAGAGAATCTCATCTTTGACCACTGTGTGGAGTCCCTCCAGAAAACGAGCGAGCAGCGCCGGCTCGTTCCAGTCACTAGAGGCAGCAAGAGTACGAAACTCTATAGAGTAATCCGTTATGGATCGATCACCTTGGCATGGGGAAGCCAGGGCCCTAGAAGCCTCCCCACCAAAAACTGAACGGTCAAAAACCCGAATCATCTCCTCTTTAAAGTTCTGGTAATTGTTAGAACAATCAGCCCTTGCCTCCCAGATAGCTGTGCCCCACTCTCGGGCCCGGCCAGTAAGGAGTGAAATGACGTAAGCAACCCGAGCTCTCTCACTAGAGTATGTGTTGGGTTGGAGAGAGAACACAATATCACACTGGGTGAGAAAGGAGCGGCACTCCGTGGGCTGCCCGGAGTAGCAAGGTGGGTTATTAACCCTAGGTTCCGGAGGCTCGGCAGGCCAGGAAGTAACAGGTGGCACGAGACGAAGACTCTGGAACTGTCCAGAGAGGTCGGAAACCTGAGCGGCCAGGTTCTCCACGGCATGGCGAGCAGCAGACAACTCCTGCTCGTGTCTGCCGAGCATGGCTCCTTGGATCTTGACGGCAGTGTTACGAGCCTCTGTAGTCGCTGGGTCCATTCCTTGGTCGGATCCTTCTGTTATGCGGGTGAATGAGGACCCAAAAGCGACTTGGCGAAAACAGAGTTTTTAATCCAGTAAGAAACTTTACAAAACAAAAAGCATAATACTACTCGTAAAGACGAGAACAGACTGGAGACTTGATCGAGAACTGCAGGTTGCCTCGGGAAGGCACTTGAACCTAGCAGACTCAGACACCTGCTCACCACGCAGCATCTGAGGGAAACACGACACGACAGGGCAAAACATAGACACAGCACGGTGAATTATAGATGAGGATCCGACGGGGCAGGAACGGAAAACAAGGAGAGAAATAGGGACTCTAATCAGGGAAAAGGATCGGGAACAGGTGTGGGAAGACTAAATGATTGATTAGGGGAATAGGAACAGCTGGGAGCAGGAACGGAACGATAGAGAGAAGAGAGAGCGAGAGAGTGAGAGAGGGAGGGGGAGAGAGAGGGATAGAAAGAGGGAAAGAACCTAATAAGACCAGCAGAGGGAAACGAATAGAAGGGGAAGCACAGGGACAAGACATGATAATTAATGACAAAACATGACATTAACAAGTAGTTTATCTTTCATTTGCTGTATTGTACTTGTTAATGTGTGAAAGTTATATATGTATTATATATATATATTTGCGTGCTGCCTTTTCAGCTGAATGTTGTCGAGGCGTTCCGCTAGCGGAACCCCTGCGCTAGAAAGGTTAACACACAGAATAACAGATTTGAGGAAGAGAGCACAGATAAGTAAAAAATTGAAAATAAAAGTAACAAATAATTCAACAGCAGCAGTAAAATACCAATAATGAAGCTATATACAGGGGGTACCGGTACAGAGTCAATGTGTGGGGGCACCGGTTAGTCAAGGTATTTGAGGTAATATGTACATGTAGGTAGAGTTAAGGTGCCTATGCATAGATAATAAACAGAGATTAGCAGTAGCGTAAAAGTGGGGTTTGGATAGCCCTTTTATTAGCTGTTCAGGAGTCTGATGGCTTGGGGGTAGAAACTGTTAAGAAGCCTCTTGGGCTCCCCAGTATCGCTTGCCGTGTGGTAGTAAAGTGAGAGGGTGGCTGGAGTCTTTGACAATTTTTAGGGCCTTCCACTGACACCGCCTGGTATAGAGGTCCTGGATGGCGGGAAGCTTGGCCCCAGTGGTGTACTGGGCCGTACTCACTACCCTCTGTAGTGCCTTGTGGTCAGAGGCCGAGCAGTTGCCATACCAGGCAGTGATGCCACCAGTCAGGATAGTCTTGATGGTGCAGCTGTAGAACCTTTTGAAGATCTGAGGACCCATGCCAAATCTCTTCAGTCTACTGAGGGAGAATAGGCTTTGTCATGCCCTCTTCATGACTGTCTTAGTGTGTTTCGACAATGATAGTTTGTTGGTGATGTAGACACCAAAGAACTTGAAGTTCACAACCTGTTCCACTGCAGCCCGGTCGACTAGAATGGGGGTGTGCTTGGTACTCCTTTTCCTGTAGTCTATATTTCATCTTTGTCTTGATCACGTTGAGGGAGAGGTTGTTGTCCTGGCACCACACAGCCAGGTCTCTGACCTCGTCCCTATAGGCTGTCTCATCGTTGTTGGTGATCAGGCCTAACACTGTTGTGTCATTGGAAAACTTGATGATGTTGTTGGAGTCGTGCCCTGGCCATGCAGTCATGAGTGAACAGGGAGTACAGGAGGGGACTGAGCACCCACCCCTGAGGGGCCCCCGTGGTGAGGATCAGCTTGGCGGATGTATTGTTTCCTACCCTTATCACCTGGGTGCGGCCCGTCAGGAAGTCCAGGATCCAGTTGCAAAGGGAAGTGTTTAGTCCAGGGTCTTTAGCTTAGTGTTGAGCTTTGAGGACACTATGGTGTTGAACGCTGTGCTGTTGTCAATGAATAGCATTCTCACATAGGTGTTCCTTTTGTCCAGATAGATAAAGGCAGTGTTGAGTGCAATAGATATTGCATCATCATCATCTTCTGTTGGGGCGGTATGCAAATTGGAGTGGGTCTAGAGTTTCTGGGATGATAGTGTTGATGTGAGCCATGACCAGCCTTTCAAAGCACTTCATGGCCACAGACTTGCTATGGGTCGGTAGTCATTTAGGCAGGTTACCTTAGTGTTCTTGGGCACTGGAACTATGGTGGTCTATTTGAAACATGTTGGTATGACAGACTCCATCAGGGACAGGTTGAAAAGGTCAGTGAAGACACTTGCCAGTTGGTCAGTGCATGCTTAGAGTACACTTCCTGGTAATCCGTCTGGCCCTGCGGCCTTGTGAACGTAGACCTGTTTAAAGGTCTTACTCTCATCTGCTACAGAGAGCGTGATCACACAGTCATCCGGAACAGCTGATGCTCTCAGGCATGCTTCAGTGTTACTTGCCTCGAAGAAATCATAGAAGTAATTTACCTCATCTGGTAAGCTCGTGTCACTGGGCAGCTCGCGGCTGTGCTTCCCTTTGTAGTCTGTAATAGCTTGCAAGCCCTGCCACATCCGACGAGAGTCGGAGCCGGTGTAATACGTTTCAATCTTAGTCCTGTATTGACAATTTGCCTGTTTGATGGTTCATCAGAGGGCATAGCGGGATTTCTTATAAGCTTCCGGGTTAGAGTCCCGCTCCTTGAAAGCGGCAGCTCTACCCTTTAGCTCATTGCGTATGTTGCCTGTAATCCATGGCTTCTGGTTGGGGTATATACAAACAGTCATTTTGGTGACGACGTCATCGATGCACTTATTGATGAAGCCAGTGACTGATGTGTTGTACTCCTCAATGCCATCGGAAGAATCCCGGAACATATTCCAGTCTTTGCTAGCAAAACTGTCCTGTAGCTTAGCATCTGCTCATCTGACCACTTTCTTATTGACCGAGTCACTGGTGCTTCCTGCTTTAGTTTTTGTTTGTAAGCAGCGAGCGTCTGCGTTGCCAAGCGCTAAAATTGAAGAAGTTGATTCTATTTGTGATGCAGAACGCGCTACAAGTCCTGCCTCTCCCATCTCCTCATTAGTTTTTAGGAACATATACCCATGGTTGTGGTAAGGCACTTTACTTTGAAAGTTAGTTGACAATTGCCAAAGTCCAAAGAAGAAAAATAAGCCTGGAAGGAGGAGAGTCGTTATTTTACCTGAAATGGACGACTCAATGTTTATTTCCCAGGCCAAATTATCAAGCAACAGCAAGCTAGCTAGCTAAATAGGACAAATTAGCTAGGAACTGCAATCTATCTAGCTAAATTCGCATAAATGTTTAATGCTTTTCAACCTGTCCCCAAATGAATATAATTGGTTCAGAGTTTGTTTTGATATTTTATCCTACGTTTCATGATCGTGTTTGGTGTGGAGGGGCAAAATCAATTTGCAGATGCATACGCACGTCTGGTTTGGCATTGTGTTAGTTTCAGCATCAGTTTGTGGTGGTATGTAGACAGCTACGAAAGATACAGATATACTCTCTTGGTAAATAGTGTGGTCTACAGCTTATCCGATACTCCACCTCAGGCGATCAAAACCTTGAGACTTCTTTAGATTTTGTGCACCAGCTGTTGTTTACAAATATACATAGACCACCACCCCTTGTCTTACCAGAGGCCGTTGTTTTATCCTGCCGAAAAAGCTTAAAACCTGCCAACTGTATGTTATTCATGTTGTCCATCAGCCACGACTCGGTGAAACATAAGATATTACAGTTTTTAATGTCCCGTTGGTAGGATATACGTGATCGTAGTTTGTCTATTTTATTATCGATTGATTGAACGTTGGCTAATAGGACCTATGGTAAAGGTAGATTACCCTCTCGGCGACGGATCCTGACAAGGCACCCGGATCTTCGTCCACGATACCTCTGTCTCTTTCTCCTGCGAATGACGGGGATGAGGGCCTTGTCGGGCGTCTGAAGTAAATCCTTCCCGTCCGACAATATGGGGTGAGTAATCGTTGTCCTGATATCTAGAAGCTCTTTTTGGGTCATAAGACAGTGGCAGAAACATTATGTAAAAATTAACTTGCAAATAACACAAAAAAAAACATTAGTTATGGGATTGGTTACGGGATTACGGGATCGTAAAATGGCAGCCATTTCCTTCGGCACCGTCCGCTTTCATTTTTTTGTTGCCAATCAGTTGTGTTCTGACAAGGTGTAGGAGTGGTATACAGAAGATAGCCCTATTTGGTAAAAGTCCAAATTATGGCAAGAACAGCTCAAATAAGCAAAGAGAAACGTCAGTCAATCATTACTTTAAGACTAGAAGGTCAGTCATTCAGAATATTTCAAGAACTTTGAAAGTTTCTTCAAGTGCAATCGCAAAAACCCTCAAGTGCTATGATGAAAGGGTTCTCATGAGGACCGCCACAGGAAAGGAAGACCCAGAGTTACCTCTGCTGCAGAGGATAAGTTCATTAAAGTTAACTGCACCTCAGATTGCAGCCCAAATAAATGGTAGCCAAAATAATGTGCAACTGGGCATTTTTATACATGAACCTAAGCATGATGGGATGTTAATTGCTTAATCAAGTGTCTACTTTATTTTGGCAGTTACCTGTATCTCTCTGCATCGTGTGAGCAGCACCAGATGTTATTGGACCCTGAGCTGGGCCATGGGTAGCAATAGATACAGTATTCTTCCTGTTGTTTTTTTGCAGTCAAAAATATTTAAAGCAACAAATTGACACTTAAACAGAGGTCCCCACCCTAAGAAATAATATTTTAACAGGCAAGACTGAAGGACACCTATGCCCTGTCAGACAGTACAGGCAGAGCAAAGGACCCCTCCGCACTCACTGCCAGCACAAGAAAAGGCTGTTTGATCATCATCATCATTCTGAGAAGGGTCATCGTTGAATTATCTTGACTGGAATCAACTTTAAACTCATAAGATCCACAGACTTCTTTTTTATTTTATTTTATTTTTTACATTTGTCTGAGGTCTTTTCAAATAACTTTTGAAAAGCCACACTGGACGCTTGTATTGTGTACTTTATGTCCATAATATACACCATACAATCTTGAACACATACAGTGGAGTGGGCCTAAGATAAAAGGAAATAACATCATATATGAAATATCACTGTACCATCATTCTCATTGCTGGTCATAAAGACTGCTCTGTTGACGTCGTCATAATATTTAGGCCAACTTCTCTGACGTAGCTCTGTTATATTATCTTCACTGACTGTAAACTGATACCTGTTTTGGTTTATAGGCGAGAGTGAGACTGCTTTAACTCGATACTTGACTCCTAGTGGACTTCATCCAAATGCTTTTGTCCAATAGACTGTAGGCTACTGCCTGTATGGAGGCTTCATCAGACTAGTCTAAATTGGCTTCCTTTCATAGACTTCTGCACTTCATCTGCACTAATCTGAAAACAAAGGGTAAGACATAGCAGTTTGGGGGATTTCAGAAATGTGATATTACCTCTCCGGTTCTTTCATATCAGTGCAGACGAGGGGAAGCAGACAGAGAGAGGGATCCCCTTTAGACTATTGCGATGCACCCTAGGTGTCGGAGTCTATATACAACATTGTTCAGCAATCTTATGCACGTCTTAAAATTATACGATGAGTAAACATACAGTTGAAATCAGAAGTTTACATACACTTAGGTTGGAGTAATTAAAACTCATTTTTCAACCACTCCACAAATTTCTTGTTAACAAACTATAGTTTTGGCAAGTCAGTTAGGACATCTACTTTCTGCATGACACAAGTAATTTTTCCAACAATTGTTTACAACAATTTATTTCACTTATAATTCACTGTATCACAATTCCCGTGGGTCAGAAGTTTACATACACTGAGTTGACTTTGTCTTTAAACAGTTTGGAAAATTCCAGAAAATTATGGCTTTAGAAGCTTCTGATAGGCTAATTGACATCATTTGAATCAATTGGAGGTGTACCTGTGGATGTATTTCAAGGCCTACCTTCAAACGCAGTGTCTCTTTGCTTGACATCATGGGAAAATCAAAAGAAATCCGCCAAGACCTCAGAAATAAAATTGTAGACCACAAGTCTAGTTCAGCCTTGGGAGCAATTTCCAAACGCTTTGAAGGTATCATGTTGATCTGTAGAAACAATGGGACCGCGCAGCCGTCATACCGCTCAGGAAGGAGATGCGTTCTGTCTCCTAGAGATGAATGTACTTTGGTGCGAAGTGCAAATCAATCCCAGAACAACAGCAAAAGACCTTGTGAAGATGCTGGAGGAAACGGGTACAAAAGTTAAAGTTTGGTCACAAATGGGTCTTCCAAATGGACAATGACCCTAAGCATACATCCAAAGTTGTGGCAAAATGGCTTAAGGACAACAAAGGCAAGGTATTAGAGTGGCCATCACAAAGTCCTAACCTCAATCCTATAGAACATTTGTGGGCAGAACTGAAAAAGCGTGTGTGAGCAAGGAGGTCTACAAGCCTGACTCAGTTACGCCAGCTCTGTCAGGAGGAATGGGCCAAAATTCACCCAACTTATTGTGGGAAGCTTGTGGGAGGCTACCTGAAAAGTTTGACCTAAGTAAAACAATTTAAAGGCAATGCTACAAAATACTAATTGTGTGTATGTCAACTTCTGACCCACTGGGGATGTGATGAAATAAATAAAAGCTGAAATAAATCATTATTATTCTGACATTTCAGATTCTTAAAATAAAGCAGTGTTCCTACCTGACCTAAGACAGGGAATTTTTACTAGGATTAAATGTCAGGAATGGTTGAAAAACTGAGTTTAAATGTTTTTGGCTAAGGTGTATGTAAACTTCCTACTTCAACTGTATGATAGCCCTAATAAACCATTCGGATGGAGGAAATGTAGGGAGAATGAAAAATTGGAAAGTATATTTACTCACAGATGCGTTTTTGTTTGTTTGGTGCCATTTTTGGCTCAAGTTCAACCACATCCCAAATGTATGATTAATCATTTTAGTGTGGACATGCCTATAAATAAATCTACTTCAAATACATTCTTATGAAATAGCATAAGGTGTCCTTATCCAATGAGTCAGGGCCCTATTTAGAGGAGTTAGGGTAAGGGTTGACCCAGGAATTGAACGTAAGGCTTAGGTTATGCCAAGATTAGATTAGGGTTGTGAATGAGGCTAGGATTAGGGTTGAACCGGGATGTGTCCATGAAAGGGAAAGGGGGATACCTAGTAAGTTGTCCAACAGAATGTATTCCACTGAAATGTGTCTTCCTCATTTAAACCAACCCCACTGAATCAGAGAGTTGCTGGGGCTGCCTTAATTGATATCCACGTCTTCGGCGCCCAGGGAACAGTGGGTTAACTGCTAGCTAAGGTTAGCGTTGTGGTTGAGGCCAGGGTTGAACCAGGATGTGGATACGAAGCTAGGGTAAACCTGCCCTTTTTATTTTTTACTTTTTGAAAATACTAATATTAATGGACCAAAATGCCCCAACATTTAAAAGTACCGGTAGATGCAAAAATATAATTTTAGCCTGTGGTGCCTGGTCTTAAACATTATAATAAAAACCCATACACCAATGCAACACTGTATAATTTGCATATTCATATGGTCTTCCTGTTTGTTAGATGTAGAATCAACAAAATGGCTGCCGTACAACAGCCACTCTCCCTCCCCACCCTCTGTAGCAGCCTACCTGCAGCTGGGTAGAGCTGGTCAAACTTGGCAGAGCAGGCCTCCTTGCACTGCCTGTCTGTGTTGAGCGGTTCTCATTCCCTTCCAGTCCTTTGTAGAAAAAAGAGAAACAGACGCCTGGTCCCTCATCATAGTAATACAGCAGTTTGTTGTTGTCTTCCTTTCTCTGCACGGACTTCCCCTCATTCATCTTACTACTGCAAAACGGCTCTGACAGAAGGCCACTTGTCAGTAACATAAGTAGTTACAGTACATGTTTTCTTGCCAGATTCCACGGTTCTTCAATAGCAGAAAGTTAGGGTTATGGTTGAGGCTGGGGTTAGGGTTATGGTTGAGGCTAGGGTTGAACTGGGATCTGGACATGAAAATAGGGTTGGGCTAAGGGTTATGACTATGGATAGGGTTACTTCTGTAAGTAAAATGTATTCCCATTGTATGGTTAGGGTTAGTACTTTGATCCTACTTTCTATCCTGCTTTTTGACCCTAGGTTCAGGAGCTCAGCTCTGGGTTGCTCCAGCTCAATGTAACCACTGCACAGGACTTTACATTTAGAAAATGGACAATATTTACTTGAAGCTACAAGAAAGGTAACCATAAGGTCTTGTAGTTGGGGATAGGCTTCTCTATTTCTCAATTTCTGTTTGTGAAATGCTTGATTACTCAACTACAATAAAAACATGAACACTGGAAAAGTGTTGCCAAGATACTGCCAGTCATTTCCATGTTTTATGACTGAAACCATGGGGTCTGTGACCGACAGCGAGACACTCCTAGGTAATAAAAACCTACTTGTTGATAAGGGGTCCAAAGGACGTTCCCTGCCCGTGGACAGTAGCGCATAGAACAGGATTTGAAAAGAAACTTGACATCTTCTGCTGGGGGAATCTACAGTCTTGGCCTACCAGCGTCAAAACGATGGCATATCCACTCTTACATGTCTTTTTACTTGGAGTTATGCTTCCTATAGCTTTGTCCATGAGTGAGTATATTCTGTTTCTTAACATCCTGCATTTTCTCTACGAACCCTTGTTAATCGCTTTGACTGCTTTAACTATAGTATGTGTGCTACTGTAACCAGGTCACTGAGTTCCTACTTTGTCATAATTCCTTTATGTCCAGTTATATAAAGAGCAAAATCAAAGTAAGGCAAACACAGTTACTAAGCCTAGTATTGTAAATAATGTTGTATTTTTTTATGAATGAATTATGTAACCCATCCAATGTAAGGCTGAAGTTACATTTGTGAGTGGGATCATTTATCAATATGATTGTGATGAATATTGAGAAAATGTTGAGAGAAGTGTGAAGATGATGCTAGGAATGGAAAACCTTGCTTTTCAAGCGCAGGTGTGTCAGACTCAGAAATAAAAAAATAAATCAGACAGCTGAGATGGTTCAAATTAGATTTAGAATGCACTTGCAAATCATTAATAGAAACTGTATTTTTGCTGTTGAAGAACTCTGTCAAAACTGGCAAGAGAACATGTACTGTAACTACTCAGTGACTGACAAGTGGCCATCTTCTGTCAGAGCCATTTTGCAGTAGTAAGATGGACGAGGGGAAGGCAATGGAGGGAAAGGAAGACGACAAACAACTGCAGTATTACTACAATGAGGGAAAAGGCGCCTGTTTTCCTTTCTTCTACAAAGGACTGGAAGGGAATGAGAACCGCTTCAACACAGACAGGCAGTGTATGAATGCCTGCTCTGACAAGTTTGAAGAGCTCTACCCAGCTGCAGGTAGGCTGCTACAGAGGGTGGGGAGGGAGAGCGGCTGCTGTATGGCGGCCATTTTTTTAGGTGTAGATTCTAAGAGGATTCATGAACATAAAATATAAGATATTAACAAAACCACATAAAAAGCAAACAGACAGCATACACAGCAATCCTATAATCTGATTATCATGCTACACTAACCTCTCAAAATGATCCATCCATTTAAGGAGGAATCGTCGAGCTGTTCATAGAAGTTTGTCAAACCTATTCATATTCCTCATCTATTCTCTCTGCTTTCTCAGATGGAGTGTGTGGCCTCCCAGTGGACCATGGTAGTTGTTTTGCTATGTTGCTGATGCACTACTACAACGCAGAAGAGGGGAACTGTCGTGTCTTCCACTACAGCGGCTGTCAGGGCAATGGCAACCGCTTCGAGACCCGAGAGCAGTGTCTGCAGACATGCATGGGTCAGTTCACTATTTATTGTTGTGATGCCACTATTTCTCATCTCTTCCTCTGAGGTAATGGCAATATACCTCAATATGCACTAAAAAAAATCAACAACCCATCATATTCAATATAATGAACCTACACAATTCTATATTTCACTCTACTGCCACGTGTAAAGGCTCGTTTATGTATGAAAATAGTTTGTAGACATTGAAGTGCATTTGAATCATTAAGGTGCAATTGTCCTTTACAACAGACATTCACCTGGCTAACTGTTTGGACTGTTCTTCTTAGTCCATTAGAGGTCCTTCCTCCACAACATTATTGCAACTCTGTCTCCATTATGCTTGTTCATCCCGTTCATGTGAGAAATGATTCTTCTGCAGCAAAAGCAGGAAGGTTTGGTGGTGCTATGGAACCAGGAACCAACCCAGATGAGAGTTCCACTAATGCAGGTACATCAATACCTTTGTGTACAGATAAGAAATGAGCTAATATCTTGATGAAAATCTTTGTAATTGAGCTATATTGTGGTTATGAAAGAGTTGCTTTTGTATTTTTGGTTCTTAATCCTAACTGTCTTTGTTGTGTTTGTCTCAGGACTGATTGTGGGTATTTTAGGAGGAATTGTGTTCGCAGTGGCGGTGATCTCTGCTATTGTTCTTTTTGTTGTCCAAAGGTAAGCAAAGGTGCAGCAATGTATTCTTACAAAGTCAATACAGTAAAAATAAATGAAGGAAAGGGGTGAGAATCCATCTTTGAATTTCATGGTAATATCAATAAGTATGTTAACTCTGGAAATTATAGATTCAGATTTAAGATTTAATTACACTGAAATGTTTACATATTTTTTTTACTTCACAGGAAAGAGAAATCAAGAAAAGGAAGTGAGCAGGTACCAACTCTTGAGATGAAGTAAAGATGCATCACCCTCAAGCCTTGTTTTGGATTTTGTTTAAATGTGTTATGTTTTAAATGTTGTACTCTATTTTGGTTTAATAAAAAAGGAAAATGTATCCCATGCCTTATCTATATATTTTTTGGTTTACAAACTGTGGGATGTTGACAAAGTTAGCATGTGATGAGCATTAACCAAACTGTAAATAATGCCTGCATATTGTATGTTGAATTTTGTAACAAGGACTGATCTGATCAACCCTCAAACTGGTCTCAGACGTATAAACTGATCAACTCTCTTTTTCAGAAACCTAAACACTTATTCATGTTCAAATTACAATGCCATGTTTTAAGCAGTGGGGGCTGGTGGGATGAGCTATAGGAGGATGGGCTCATTGTAAGGACTGGAATTAAATAATTGGAACGGAGTCAAATGTGATTGCCATATGTTTGATACCGTTCCATTTATTTCATTCCAGCCATTACAATGAGCCCGTCCTCCTATAGCTCCTCCCACCATCCTCCACTGGTTTTAAGTTAATTATTTTTCAAATAAGTCTATCTTATAAACAATTCAATAGATTGTTGAAAGGATTTACGTTTTTAAATTTGGATATGAATGTTTGCATTTGTTCTTTATTGTACAAACGTGAAAATAAATGCATTTTCATAATTTGGTATGGTCTTTTTCTTCCAAGTTGTCCAAGCACATGGAAAAATAGACTGATATGAAAAAGTCAACTGTTTGTTAAGTGATTGTTTTGCTCTGTGAAATATATATTAAAAAATCCCACTTATGATTTTTGATCTCCCAAAAATCCCTGGCATATTTTAGATGGATTACATTTCAAATGTACTTTAGGTCTTTAAATATAGTTCTATTCAGTTATACTAGAGGGTAGAGATGTTATGTTGTTATACACTAAAGGGAACATTTAAACAACACTATGTAACTCCAAGTCAATCACACTTCTGTGAAATCAAACTGTCCACTTAGGAAGCAACACTGATTGACAATACATTTCACATGCTGTTGTGCAAATGGAATAGACAACAGGTGGAAATTATAGGCAATTAGCAAGACACCCCCAATAAAAGAGTGGTTCTGCAGGTGGTGACCACAGACCACTTCTCAGTTCCTATGCTTCCTGCCTGATGTTTTGGTCACTTTTGAATGCTGGCGGTGCTTTCACTCTAGTGGTAGCATGAGACAGAGTCTACAACCCACACAAGTGGCTCAGGTAGTGCAGCTCATCCAGGATGGCACATCAATGCGAGATGTGGCAAGAAGGTTTGCTGTGTCTGTCAGCGTAGTGTCCAGAGCATGGAGGTGCTAACAGGAGACAGGCCAGTACATCAGAAGACGTGGAGGAGGCCGTAGGAGGGCAACAACCCAGCAGCAGGACCGCTACCTCCGCCTTTGTGCAAGGAGGAGCAGGAGGAGCACTGCCAGAGCCCTGCAAAATGACCTCCAGCAGGCCACAAATGTGCATGTGTCTGCTCAAACGGTCAGAAACAGACTCCATGAGGGTGGTATGAGGGCCTGACGTCTACAGGTGGGGGTTGTGCTTACAGCCCAACACCGTGCAAGACGTTTGGCATTTGCCAGAGAACACCAAGATTGGCAAATTCGCCACTGGCACCCTGTGCTCACAGAGATGAAAGCAGGTTCACACTGAGCACATGTGACAGACGTGACAGAGTCTGGAGACGCCGTGGAGAATGTTCTGCTGCCTGCAACATCCTCCAGCATGACCGGTTTGGCGGTGGGTCAGTCATGGTGTGGGGTGGCATTTCTTTAGGGGGCCGTGCTCGCCAGAGGTAGCCTGACTGCCATTAGGTACCGAGATGAGATCCTTAGAGCCCTTGTGAGATGCTGGTGAGGTTGGACCTGGGTTCCTCCTACTGCAAGACAATGCTAGACCTCATGTGGCTGGAGTGTCAGCAGTTCCTGCAAGAGGAAGGCATTGATGCTATGGATTGGCCCACCTGTTCCCCAGACCTGAATCCAATTGAGCACATCTGGGACATCATGTCTCGCTCCATCCACCAACGCCACGTTGCACCACAGACTGTCCAGGAGTTGGCAGATGCTTTAGTCCAGGTCTGGGAGGAGATCCCTCAGGAGACCATCCGCCACCTCATCAGGAGCATGCCCAGGCGTTTTAGGGAGGTCATACAGGCACGTGGAGGCCACACACACTACTGAGCCTCATTTTGACTTGTTTTAAGGACATTACATCAAAGTTGGATCAGCCTGTAGTGTGGTTTTCCACTTTAATTTTGAGTGTGACTCCAAATCCAGACCTCAATGGGTTGATAAATTTGATTTCCATTGATCATTTTTGTGTGATTTTGTTGTCAGCACATTCAACTATGAAAAGAAAAAAAGTATTTAAGAATATTTCATTCATTCAGATCTAGGATGTGTTATTTCAGTGTTCCGTTTATTTTTTGGAGCAGTGTATAATGCACAGTGTAATAGCACTATAAAATGTCTTTCTTCAGACACCCACATACAGGTGGAAAGATCCCTGTTAGGGGTATCATCTCATGCAAGACCAAGGGAGTAATCCATCTCATCACCTGTTCATGTGGAAAAGCCTACGTAGGACAAACGAAAAGACAATTAAAACAACGCATAGCTGAACACCGCAGCTCAATCAGGTGTAAGAACATTTGATTATCCGGAAGCAGCTCACTTTGTTGAAGCTAACCATCCCATTTCCTCCCTCAAATACACAGGCATTGAGCATGTTGCTCGAACAAGGAGAGGAGGTAACATTGAGATCCCACTACTACAAAAAGAGGCTTACTGGATATCCTATCTAAAAACATTGACCCCTGGTGGTCTGAATATTGACTTTGATCTCAGGCCCTTCTTATGAACACAAGTCTTGTACATGTAACAAAAATCTTCTTTTTACAGCTTATTAGCGTACACTGTTGATGATGATCATTATAAATGAAGGTTGAACCAATATAACATGTAACAAAAATTAAACACAAAATTATGTGAAATTGAATGAAACAACAATGTATGTTGACGCTAATATGATGTACACTATTCCATTATGTTTCTATATGATAACAATAGCATAATATCTTGACACATAATCCCTCCTCAGCTCCTCCAACACTTCCACAATGCATCGTAGTTTAAATGTTGCAAAGTTTCTGGGTCATTTGTGGTGACTGCTATGAGTTTTGGGAAGTGCACAAATGTTCTGAGATATGAACAGTGTTGTGATTTTGTTTTGGAACGCTGTGATAACACGCAGCATGTTACTTGCAGGGATTACATTTTAGAGTAAAAAGTTGCACTGGGAACACATCAATGTAAAATCTTATATTCCACATTCTATTCTATTCTAAAACATATTTTAAAATTATTTTATAATTTTGCTCGCTCTCCCAATTCCACCGCTAGTTACCTGACTTTTTTCTTCCCTTGGTGCTGGAGATTCAGTGTACTCAGATGGCAAGTGATGTCAGTCAACGTGGCCAAATATATTTTCCACTGAGGAATTTTCAAGTCCGGCTCGTCTTCTTATTTGAGAGGAATTTGTGTATTTGGTGGAGGAGACTCAAAAACCACTCAAGTACTCTGCCACAAGATAACCATCTCACCTCGTTGTGCATCACCAAGTCACTGTTAGGAGTGTGTATTGGAGGCGAAGTCAGGTGCAGGAGAGCAGAATGTAGTGAACAGGCACACTTTTTATTCCGGTCAAAATGACAGCACAAAATACATAAAATGTGCCCAAAACACGGAACATAGACAAAAAGTAATGCGCATAACAATATCCACAATATCAAAATACACGTAACACAAACAATCCTACACAAAGACATGATGGGGAACAGAGGGATAAATACATATAAATTGATTGTGGAATAAAAACCAGGTGTGCAGGGAACAAGACAAAACAAATGGATACATGAAAAATGGAGCGGCGATGGCTAGAAAGCCAGTGACGTCGACCACCGAACGCCGCCTGAACAAGGAGAGGTCACTGTATTTTGTCTCATACTCCTGCAGCAGTTCACAAAACTGCCGATGATTCAGTGCTCTTGAAACAATACAGTTGACCACTTGTACAAGCAGTTGCATCACATTCTTCAACTCACTGTTCTTGAGTTTTGCCACGAGTCCCTCCTGATGTATGATGCAATGAAACACAGCGAAGTTGGGGGATCCCTTCTCTCTTCTCATTACCCCGACAAGTCCCTTCTCTTTCCCAGGCACATTTGGAGCTCCATCAGGGCACACACATGCGAGATTTGACCTGTTCAGATTGTTCTCATCCATAAAGGTCTGAAGTGCATTCAACACATCCTCTGCTCTCATTTGACTCTTGCAGTGGTAGTAAGCACAACATTTCTTACCAATTAGATTCATCTTTCGGGAACCAGTGCATATGCATAACTGAGCGATGTCCCAAAAATCTGTGCGTTCGTCCAATGCTATTCTGAAACACGGTGCCGCTGATATATCCACGTTTAGATCCTTACCAATGTACATTCCTATTTCTTCAAACCTTCTTATTATGGTTGTGTCCGATAGTTGCAGTCCTTTAATTTGTCTTAGAATTGCATCTTTGTTACTGAAATAAGCATACATTATTTATACTAGTTTGGTAGTTTGATTCGACCAAAGATGGGGATAAATACCGACTTCGATGCAGCCCAAAACCTTCATTCTGCTCTCCACCTCCCGCCTCTGTATCTAGCCTTGTTGAGAGCCTGGCAACAGTTTACTCAACTGCAGATGTTGATGCAGCAGCTCAACATCATATTATACTGCCACCTATTGGGCAAGCAAAATAGTGCAGTTTGTGTTTGTCTAATTTGACTGCTCAGAAACTATTTGAAATTGTGCTGTATTTGGTAGTCTGCAGGGTTGGGTAGGTTACTTTCTAAATGTAATCCGTTACAGTTACTGTTAAATGTAATCCGTTACCTGTCCAAAATAGTAATCAGTAATGTAACTTTTTGATTACCCAAACTCACTGTTCAAACTCTGATTACATTCAGTTACTTTTAGATTACTTTCCCCTTAAAATGCATTAGAAGAAGACAAAAATGTATGTTACCAATTGAACACATCTATTGCAGGATAAATCCATGTTAAAGTTTACATAGGTGGCCATATATGGATGTTACATTTTACATTATGGGATGGTTATGTAGGCTTCTTCTAACCCATCACTTTCTACTACACATGGGCTCCCGAGTGGGTCTAAGGCTTTGCATCTCAGTGCTAGAGGTGTCACTACAGACCCTGGTCCGATTCCAGGTTGTATCACAACCTTCTGTGATTGGGAGTCCCGTAGAGCGGTGCCCATAATCGTTAGGGTTTGGCCAGGGTAGGCCGTTATTGTAAATAAGAATTTGTTCATAACTGACTTGCCTAGTAAAATAAAAATATATTAATACGAAACAATTATATCTTTACCAAAAACCAAAGTCTATCAGAATTCCAGTCATTCCAATCAATGAATGCAATACCTCTTGAAGAATAGAATTTGGAAGTATAGATTAGCCAAAGTATTTTACCTGAGCATAACCCCAAAAGTAAGGATTTATTAGCCAGCCCTGCTCTGTTGTTTATGATTTTGTTGTCATGGAGGACTGATTGGGCTCATTGATTCAAGTTGAAAAATAAATGCTGCGTTACATGGAATGGCATGCTTTGAGCACTACTGAAAGGTGCTATATACATGTGAGAAATTAATGCCATATCCTGCATTTTCTATGGGTCTATATTGTTTACCTTTTTGTTGGTGACACTTTGATATCTTGATAATAGTGAATCGACTCTGTTGGACGAGCATGCTTTTGCTGCACGGTCGATAGCGCGCCGGACCTCGGGCTCGAAGGTCGAGATTTCGAGACCTGCTCCCTGCTGTTTCATTGCAATATGTTTAAAGGGAAAATCCACAGATGAAACAATAACAAAACGGAACGCCTCGCCTCTGTTTTGGTAAAAATCTGACCACTGCTGTCCTCCTTACTTCCAAGCGTTAATTCAAATTGGATAATCTTTGGATGCTGACACCAGTAGTACAATTGAAAAACAGCTTGGACTGTAGCCTACAAACGCCTATTCCTGCTCTTTTCCCGCGTTCCATCAAACACGGTGTCATCATAGTGGTCTCTGATTTATGGTCAGACTCGCTCACGTTGAACAAATTTACTTTACGCCTTTTTTCAATGCTGTTTTGAATTTCATTGAGAAAACAGAGAAGTGTCAAAGATTTTTTCCACAAACATCCTTTCTGAATTTCAAAGTAATCCTCGAAGTATCTATAATCTGATTACAATATGTTTTGCTGGTATTTTAACAAATTACAGTTCGTTTTTTGTAATCCCGTACGTGTAACACATTACATATAATCTGTTACTCCCCAACCCTGGTAGTCTGTACATTTAAAATATAAATATTACTGCGAGCCGCCAAACAAGACAATATGACTGGACTATATCAACAATTGACGAATGAAACAAATACTAAAATATCGTTTGGGGGAGTTTTCCTTTAACCATTATACGTTTCAATTTCAACGGGATGACGTCAGGGTTGGACGTCCCAATGATACAGTATAGCAATGAAAGAGAGGGAACCCTTGCTTTGCTCGCCTTTTAACTTCAGTACTCCCCTGGGAGTAGAGTAAACTCGGTTCAGTTACGCTGTGTGCACTGCTGTCACAGTAGCCTTTTTACGACATAACACCGCTGTCGTTTTTAGGCGCATATGTTGGATTTTAATGTCAGAAAACTAGGGCAAATGAATTTGTTTTTATCAAGCTTCAGTATAGTCCAGTAACGTTACATATAATTATTTGCATCCGAGTTTATCGAATAAATACGATTTAGAAAGAAATGGAGGGGCTCTTCCACGAAGATTTGGCAGCCTTGTCAGATTTGGATGAACAAAGTTTGTTGGAAACCCTGAGTCAACGGTTCAAACAAGATCGCATCTATGTAAGTACATGTTCAGACTTGAAATGTGCATGTGACTGTTTTGGGGAAATCAACGTGGTTTCAGAGCATGTCCTATTGTTCTGTACGTAAATCCGATACATTCATTTAGTGTGATATGTTACGTTTTCGCATGGTATTAATTTGTGGATGTCCATCATTCGTTTCGTATGATATGTTACGAATGACAATTTGTATGTTACGTTACGAATTGCAATTCGTACGATATGTTACGAATTTGAAAAATGAAGTATGATCTGTTACAAATTCCAATGTCTAATTTGTTGCAGCTAACGTTAGCTAGGTGGCTAACACTAAGGTTAGCTAGCAGGGCTAACGTTAGTGCTAGTGGTTAGTGCAGGGTTTCGTAACTGATTCCCTCGGGAGTGGTTTTATTTGCCCCCCCCCCACCAAGTTTTCTGAGCAAACAAAAACTCAACAATGTTGAAGGGTTGGGATCTATGAACAACACAAATATTCAGTCATATATCAACATGTCATTTTAATTCATGCCATTGTTTGCTGCCAGAACAAAACCTTTGTCAAATAAATTGTAATTGTCAGATGGTTCGTCAACAAGTATAGACTAACAGTTAAATGCTTATTTAGGCCCTTCCCAACAATGCAGAATACAACAAATAAAAAAGAATAATAGTAACACAAGGAATAAATACAAAATGAGATATGATAGCTTGGCTATATACGGTGCATTTGGAAAGCAGACCCCTTGACTTTTTACACATTTTGTTACGTTACAGCCTTGTTCCGAAATGGATTAAATAACATTTTTGCCTCATCAATCTACACACACTACCCCATAATGGTAAAGCGAAAACAACAGTTTTTTAGACATTTTTGCAAATGTATAAAAAAACGAAATACCTTATTTGCTGTGAGACTTGAAATTGAGCTCCGGTGCATCCTGTTTCCATTGATCATCCTTGAAATGATTCTACAACTTCATTGGAGTCCACTTGTAGTCAATTCAATTGATTGGACATAATTTGGAAAGGCACACCTGTCTATATAAGGTCCCACAGTTGACAGTGTATGTCAGAACAAAAACCAAGCCATGAGGTCGAAGGAATTGTGTGTAGAGCTCCGAGACAGGATTGTGCCGAGGCACAGATCTGAAGAAGGGTACCAAAACATTTCTGCAGCACTGAAGGTCCCCAAGAACACAGTGGCCTCCATCATTCTTAAATGGAAGAAGTTTAGAACCACCAAGACTCTTCCTAGTGCTGGCAGCCCGGCCAAACTGAGCAATTGGGGGAGAAGGGTCTTGGTCAGGGAGGTGACCAAGAACACGATGCTCACTCTGACAGAGCTCCTCTGGCGATGGGAGAACCTTCCAGAAGGACACCCATCTCTGCAGCACTCCACCAATCAGGCCTTTATGGTAGAGTGGTCAGACGGAAGCCACTCTTCATCAAAAGGCACGGCAGCACACTTAAAGTTTGCCAAAAGGCACCTAAAGGACTCAGACCATGAAAGACAAGGTTCTTTGGTCTGATGAAACCAAGATTGATGTCTTTGGCCTGAATGCCAAGCGTCACGTCTGGAGGAAACCTTGCACTATCCCTACGGTGAAGCATGGTGGTGGCAGCATCATGCTGTGGGGATGTTTTTCAGGGACTGGAAGATGAGTCAGGATTGAGGGAAAGATGAATGGAGAACACAGCCAAGACCACACAGGAGTGGCTTCTGGGCCAGTCTCAATGTCCTTGAGTGGCCCAGCCAGAGCCCGGAATTGAACCAGATCGAACATCTCTGGAGAGACCTGAAAATACCTGTGCAGTGACACTCCCCATCCAACCAGACAGAGCTTGAGAGGATCTGCAGAGAGGAATGGGGGAAATTCCCCAAATACAAGTGGGCCAAGCTATAGCGTCATACCCAAGAAGACTCGGTAATCGCTGCCAAATGTGCTTTAACAAAGTACTGAGTAAAGGGTCTGAATATTTATGCAAATGTTATATTTATTTGTATAAATTTTTCAAAAATGTAAACTGTTTTTGCAACAGGATGGATAATAGACAGTAGCTGCAGCGTGTGTGTGCGTAGAGTCAGTGACATTGACTCTATGCAGTGACACTGGAGTGGCGTGTGTGTTTGAAAATACAGTACAGTACACATTACATTTACATTTACATTTAAGTCATTTAGCAGACGCTCTTATCCAGAGCGACTTACAATTAATTGGGCGGCAGGTAGCCTAGCGGTTAGTGTTGGGCCAGTAACCTAGTAAACTCTCTCTCTCTTTCCCTCCTACCACCTATCTCTACAAGACCTACATTGGGGACATCTTGGTGGCCATAAATCCATTTAAATACCTCCCTCTCTATGTGAAAGAGGTAAGTACCCCCGACAAGACCAATAAGCATTAAGCTGTGCTGGCAAACTTTCTCCTAAAAGCTGCCTTAGTTATCTTGTGACTCACTATAACCTGGAAAACATTAAAGTTGGCATATTGCAATTAATAATGGCACTTCAACCCAGACTTATTTTCTTGGAATAGGACTAGACACTGAACTTGCAATTGTTTTTGGGACTTTTGAATAGCTCCAACTAATATTGAGGCTTTAGCACTTATGCTTGCCTTTATTATCTTAGGTGACATAACTGACCAGGAATCTTAAAAAAAAAAAAAAATCTACTAAACTATTTGTAGACAATGGCTGTAAAGATGTTCCCCCTTGTATCTGTGCAGGTGTCAGAGAGGTATAAGTACCATGAGAAGAGCAAGCTACCTCCTCATATATTCGCTGTGGCAGACAGAGCCTACCAGTCCATGATGGGAAGGTTAGCCACGGGACCCCGAAACCAATGCATTGTTATCAGGTGAATCCTTTAACAGTACTTATTTTACACTACTGAGCCAAGCTGGACTAGCCTGGTCACATATCCACTATAATAGTCGCTGGAAACATGTTGTAAAGGACAATGAATAGAAAGTATCCAAGCCAGCACTGTAACAACGGTTAATGTAATACACTGGTTAATGTAATAACTTCAATTTTGTATGTAATAAAACCGGGTTAATGTAATAACTTGCTGGTTAACGTAATAAAATGTTCCGCTATTAACCTCTAATTATTACATTAACCGGTGAGTAACAACTTTGTGGATGAATAATGTAATAACTTCAACCAATCATGTAATAACATACCAAAATCAGTGTTTTTATGTACTACTTTTCTCAATTTGATGCACATACAGTTGAAGTCTGATGTTTACATACACTTAGGTTGGAGTCATTAACTTGTTTTTCAACCACTCCACAAATTTCTTGTTAACAACCTATAGTATTGGCAAGTTGGTTAGGACATCTACTTTGTGCATGACACAAGTAATTTTTCCAACAATTGTTTATAGACACTGAATTATAAGTGAAATAATCTATCACAATTCCAGTGGGTCAGAAGTTTACATACACTAAGCTGACTGTGCCTTTAAACGGCTTGGAAAATTCCAGAAAAGGATGGCATAGCTTTAGAAGCTTCTGACAGGCTAATTGACATAATTTGAGTCAATTGGAGGTGTACCAGTGGATGTATTTCAAGGCCTACCTTCAAACTCAGTGCCTCTTTGCTTGACGTCATGGGAAAATCAAAAGAAATCAGCCAAGACTTCAGAAAAAAACTGGTTCATCCTTGGGAACAATTTCCAAACGCCTGAAGGTACCACGTTTATCTGTACAAAAAAATAGTACGCAAGTATAAACACCATGGGACCACGCAGCCGTCATACCGCTCAGGAAGGAGACGTGTTCTGTCTCCTGGAGATGACTTCACAAAATAGATTGCATCATGAGGAAATAAAATTATGTGGATATATTGAAGCAACATCTCAAGACATCAATCATGAAGTTAAAGCTTGGTCGCAAATGGGTCTTCCAAATGGACAATGACCACAAGCATGCGTCCAATGGTGTGGCAAAATGGCTTAAGGACTACAAAGTCAAGGTATTGGATTGGCCATCACAAAGTCCTGACCTCAATCCTATAGAAAATTTGTGGGCAGAACTGAAAAAGTGTGTGTGAGCAAGGAGGCCTACAAACCTGACTCTGTTACACCAGCTCTGTCAGGAGGAATGGGCCAAAGTTCACCCAACTTATTGTGGGAAGCTTGTGAAAGGCTTCCCAAAACGTTTGACCCATTTAAAACTATTTAAAGGCAATGCTACCAAATAGTAATTGACTGTATGTAAACTTCTGACCCACTGGGAATGTGATGAAAGAAATAAAAGCTGAAATAAATAATTTTCTAAATTCTGACATTTCACATTCTTAAAATAAAGTGGTGATCCTAAGACAGGGAATTTTTACTAGGATTAAATGTCAGGAATTGTGAAACTTGAGTTTAAATGTATTTGGCTAAACCTCCAACTTCAACTGTACTACCACCCACTGACAATTACAACTCAAACACATGCCCATCATACAGGAACACTCACAAACACACGTTGAAATGTACACACATGCACAGTCATAGACGCTCACCGGACAATTTTAGGTACACCACCCCATTCTCAAATGGCTCGCTCCTGCAGACGGGGAGTAATGTGGCTTTCTATATAGAGCATGCAGACAGGCATCGTTAGTTACTGTTCTATTGAGTGTTCGAAGGGGCAAAACAAGTGACCTCAGCGACTGAGTGTGGTATGATCGTTGTTTCCAGGTGAGCTGGATCCAGGATCTCAGAAACGGCCGCCCTCCGGGGGTTTTCACACACGACAGTGTCAAGGGTTTGCCGAGAATGGTGCAATAAACAGAAAACATTCATTCGGTGGAAGTCCTGGAGCGAAAACAGCTTGTCGAAGGAAAATGGCAAGAAAAGGTCAAGTTAAGAGGCGGGCCACAAACAGACCAATAATGGCGTAGTACAACAGTGATGTGCAGAATGGCATCTCGGAACGAACAACTGGTCAATCCTTGTCGGATGGGCTATTGCAGAATGGCATCTTCAAACGAACAACTGGTCGATCCTTGTCGGATGGGCTATTGCAGCAGATGACCACACCGGGTTCATCTCCTATCAGCTAAAAACAAGAAGAAGTGGCTCCAGTCGGCACACGATCACAAACACTGGACCATTGAGGAGTGGAAAAACATTGCCTGGAACATGACTGCGAGTTCAGTTCACTTGAGTGGCTTGCGCAGTCCCCAGACCTCAAACCAATTGAGCATCTTTGGGATGAGATGGAATGAGCTGTTCACAGCATGAATGTACTGCCGTCCAATCTGTAGCAACTGAGTGATGCCATCGCATTACCATGGACCAACAACATCCCTGTGGAATGTTTCCAACATCTTGTAGAATTCCCAGAAGAATCGGGCTGTTCTGGAGGCAATGGGAAGTCTGACCCGGTCCTAGATGGGTGTCCTTAAATACATTTGCAGGTGAATGTAAAGACGCACACATTAAAATGTACACACACCAAATTAACTGCGTGCTCATACATGGAGACATAGTTTGAAGTGTGGTTCACCAAACTACCAAACCAAATTGAAATGTAGACACACATACACTCGGGTAACACTTTACTTGATTGGTTTCATAGAAGGTTTCATGAATGCCATTCATGACATCTGTGGAATGGAATTTTAAATAAAAGTTGTAATGGAACACATCTTTACTTAGGTCAGGATTCCAGCACCCCTTTTCGGATATTCACCATTTAAAGGCAATGTTACCCCTGTCGCGAAGATTGCATTGAGTAAATGCTGCAGATTCTTTAAATGTCAACCTGTTTTTATTACCAGTTATATTAGAAATATCTGGTGGGTTTGAGCTGGATGGTTGCTGGTGTTAGAAAAAATATATATAATAAATAAATCTAGGCAAGTCGGTTAAGAACAAGTTCTTATTTACAATGACAGCCTACACCGGCCAAACCTGGATGACGCCAATTGTGCGTCGCCCTATTGGACTCCCAATCATGGCCGGTTGTGATACAGCCTGGATTTTAACCACTGTGTCTGTAGTGACGCCTCTAGCACTGAGATGCAGTTGCTTAGACTGCTGCGCCACTCGGGAGCCCACTTACTGACTGGTTTATTTCTGTGCAGAACTAGCTGAGCGGCGACTGGTGTGGGCGGACTGGAGTTCTGACATCACACAAATTATATTTTTATCAAAAACAATGAATTATAGCACCCAAAGGATACCTCTGATTACATTTATTAGGGGTTTAGCAGCGAAGCTCTTGAAAGCTATTATATTTGTTGACTATTATTATTCCTCTTCTTTACGAATGTGGATACATAGATGTACCAAATTTAGTGCTGACCGGTCCAGCGGTCCTGGAGAAAAATGTATTTTTATTTTACCTTTATTTAACTAGGCAAGTCAGTTAGGAACAAATTCTTATTTTCAGTGACGGCCTAGGAACAGTGGGTTAACTGCCTGTTCAGGGGCAGAACGACAGATTTGTACCTTGTCAGCTCGGGGATTTGAACTTGCAACCTTTCGGTTACTAGTCCAACACTCTAATCACTAGGCTACCCTGTTGCCTCACAAAAAAGACGTTTAAAGTGGTCAACATCATTAAAAATGGTCCAAAAAACCTGAAAATAATATTATATTGCATGAGCAGCTTGATTTTGTGTTCTGATATTTGGCAAGCTTAGTAAACAGTAGAAATATAACTTGTCCTAAGACAATGTGTCCAATTTTTCCTGATGGTGACAGTGGACACATATCTGAACCCAGGAATAGCTGCTTGCAGCTTTAATTATTAAATGTTTTTACTCTGTGTTATAACAATGACATGAACATCCCCTTGTACTTAAACATTTCACACGCCTCTCCCCTCAATGAATTAACCAAAAATTATGATTACAACCTCAAATAACAATAACTGTAGCGACCCTGTGTTTATGAACGTGGAGATCGACTTTACCACTTGCGTTAACAGCATGGACAAGCTCTTTCATTAAACTTGTTGGTTTGTAACAGTCTCTTTCCATTCATCAAATGACCAGTTTGGATGCTGGAATTAGTAGAGTTGATAAACATGCTCAGGTAGCCTACAGGATACTTTTTAAGTAGCCTAATCAAATTAAAACATTGACTGGTTGTGTTGGTGCCACATCTAAAACAAGATCAATAGGGGAGCTTTTCGAGCTGCGTTTCTCATGTCTTCACTGTTCTTTAATGCGCAACGACGCACCTGTCCTCCGCTGCCTATCAGCTATTCCTCTATGTTCTGGTGGATTTATATTGACAATTGGTGCAGATTTGAATGATTTTATTTGTGGTATGATTGGTTGTTTGCTTATTGTAGATCTGGACAAACAATCCACCTACCACTATTGTCACTGAATGGTGGAAAGAGGACAGGATTAGACAGACAAGTAGACTATATTGACCTGTGGTTTCATAAGCGTGTGGAAAAGGCTAGTGCATACGGGAATTACCAAAACACCTTAATAGTGCAAGCAGATGAGGACATTTGGCTATGGAAGAAATGTGTGTGTGTATAGTAAAACCAGGGGGAAAAAAACACAACCCTCCCCAAAGCAAAAAAAAAATAACTTTATCAATCCTCTATTCTCTCCTACCCCAGTAAATTTCGAACTATCCCTTAAAGGACACAGCTGGAGATATACATCCTGTTCAATGTTTTATTACGTTAACCGGCAAGTTATTACATGAACCGTTGTTACAAGCATGGTTCAGTTTGGGTTGGCACGATAGTGTGAATGTTTTTTTTTTTTATTCGCGGTCTTGAACACTATCCAGACATTTCCTGACAATCGGCAACAAACGCCAATGTCAGGGTTTTGTTTTGCTCAGCGTTCGCGGTTCTCTTTTACGCTGACATTGACAGCTTAGCTGTGTCCGTGTTTGTTGTGGCTGCAGATCAGCAGGCTTGCGTCATGTCAGCGTTATCCTGCTGCTAAATGCTGCCATAGTGAAGAGGTCTTGTGTAGCCTCCTGGTGAGAACACACCGTTTTCCTTATCTCCCTCTGGTGACCTTCATCTAGCTTGAAATATGGCACCCTTTTCTATTGCAGATGGAAGAAAAACATTTTTTTTACTGTCTGTCTGTCTGTCTGTCTGTCTGTCTGTCTGTCTGTCTGTCTGTCTGTCTGTCTGTCTGTCTGTCTGTCTGTCTGTCTGTCTGTCTGTCTGTCTGTCTGTCTGTCTGTCTGTCTGTCTGTCTGTCTGTCTGTCTGTCTGTCTGTCTGTCTGTCTGTCTGTCTGTCTGTCTGTCTGTCTGTCTGTCTGTCTGTCTGTCTGTCTGTCTGTCTGTCTGTCTGTCTGTCTGTCTGTCTGTCTGTCTGTCTGTCTGTCTGTCTGTCTGTCTGTCTGTCTGTCTGTCTGTCTGTCTGTCTGTCTGTCTGTCTGTCTGTCTGTCTGTCTGTCTGTCTGTCTGTCTGTCTGTCTGTCTGTCTGTCTGTCTGTCTGTCTGTCTGTCTGTCTGTCTGTCTGTCTGTCTGTCTGTCTGTCTGTCTGTCTGTCTGTCTGTCTGTCTGTCTGTCTGTCTGTCTGTCTGTCTGTCTGTCTGTCTGTCTGTCTGTCTGTCTGTCTGTCTGTCTGTCTGTCTGTCTGTCTGTCTGTCTGTCTGTCTGTCTGTCTGTCTGTCTGTCTGTCTGTCTGTCTGTCTGTCTGTCTGTCTGTCTGTCTGTCTGTCTGTCTGTCTGTCTGTCTGTCTGTCTGTCTGTCTGTCTGTCTGTCTGTCTGTCTGTCTGTCTGTCTGTCTGTCTGTCTGTCTGTCTGTCTGTCTGTCTGTCTGTCTGTCTGTCTGTCTGTCTGTCTGTCTGTCTGTCTGTCTGTCTGTCTGTCTGTCTGTCTGTCTGTCTGTCTGTCTGTCTGTCTGTCTGTCTGTCTGTCTGTCTGTCTGTCTGTCTGTCTGTCTGTCTGTCTGTCTGTCTGTCTGTCTGTCTGTCTGTCTGTCTGTCTGTCTGTCTGTCTGTCTGTCTGTCTGTCTGTCTGTCTGTCTGTCTGTCTGTCTGTCTGTCTGTCTGTCTGTCTGTCTGTCTGTCTGTCTGTCTGTCTGTCTGTCTGTCTGTCTGTCTGTCTGTCTGTCTGTCTGTCTGTCTGTCTGTCTGTCTGTCTGTCTGTCTGTCTGTCTGTCTGTCTGTCTGTCTGTCTGTCTGTCTGTCTGTCTGTCTGTCTGTCTGTCTGTCTGTCTGTCTGTCTGTCTGTCTGTCTGTCTGTCTGTCTGTCTGTCTGTCTGTCTGTCTGTCTGTCTGTCTGTCTGTCTGTCTGTCTGTCTGTCTGTCTGTCTGTCTGTCTGTCTGTCTGTCTGTCTGTCTGTCTGTCTGTCTGTCTGTCTGTCTGTCTGTCTGTCTGTCTGTCTGTCTGTCTGTCTGTCTGTCTGTCTGTCTGTCTGTCTGTCTGTCTGTCTGTCTGTCTGTCTGTCTGTCTGTCTGTCTGTCTGTCTGTCTGTCTGTCTGTCTGTCTGTCTGTCTGTCTGTCTGTCTGTCTGTCTGTCTGTCTGTCTGTCTGTCTGTCTGTCTGTCTGTCTGTCTGTCTGAATCCCCTTATCTGAGCATTTCTCATAACCTACTCTCCTCATGGTTCCTGTGTGTTATCCCCCCCAAATCTCCTGGAAATGATTTTACAGCAGTTTTGGGTCTCTTAATTACAATACCACTACAGCATCCAGTATCAAGCTACAGAGGTTTCCACTACGGTAATGTGGATTCCCCCCTAAGCAATACACTTACACTGAAGGTCTGCCCCGGGGGCAGACCCCGGCATAAAGCTACAGTAAACTTGGTGAACACGAGGGAGGTTCTCCTCAATGGGTTTGTCAGACGTTTAGGAGCTTAACTTTAGCCCTGTCAATCATTCCAGTGGAGGATATTTTGTACTGTACTTTGCTCTCCACTGCTGCAGGCTACAGACCTTCTTTTTTCCTTTTTCTTTTAGATGTTGGTGTATAGATTTTAATACTGTCATTTCAAACACTTTGTCACTTAAATGAATATGCAACCTGCGTGTGAATGTTAAAAAATTTAAGCCACTTTTATCCCTTTTCTCTAAGATATGGCATAACATATAACTTTAGACTGAAAAGTAACATCAGCAAACCAGACCATGGATTCTAGTATTGCAGATACATGTATCTACAGGATGTGTATCTCCAGCTGTGTCCTTTTTAGGGAAGTGATACATGAGGGTTTTCAGGGCCGGAAACAGGTGTTATTGCGAATGATTTGTAGACTGGAAGGGTGAACACCGTGTAGTTTGCATCTGTGGAGATGTTGATTGGTAAACTCCTGCAATGGAAGTGAGATGTTGCTGTTCTGTTTTACATCCACAGAAGTGGATCCATCTGGAAAGAGGGGGGCTTAAATGCTTTAAAGCATGAATGGAAGGACTAATGCACTTTTACAGATCTATGTGGTTGTTGCTTGTATAGTATTTTCCCATTTGTTGTTCCAAGCACACGCCTTCCCAGCAGCCCCGGCAGTGTTTGATGGGGCCAGTCGTTCTGGGTTACAGCGACACCACTGATGAATGAGCCAGTCAGGCGGTGGGAGGGGTTGAATGAGGCTGATAATTGTTTAGGCAACAAGGAAGGACTGTGATTGACGACCTACTAGGGCTGGGCGATATATTCGAGTTTGTTTTAGCGCGATAGGGAAAATGCCTGTATCGCAGTAATCGAGGTTCTGTTATAACGTAACGTTTTACAAATGCAGCATCTCACTGTCTCTTCTGTCAGCCCAATGTTGAATCATGTCCCAATTTCGTGCCAACACATGCACAGAGGTTATCCACCAATCACAGCCCTAGACAGCCTTTCACAAGAAAAGTTTGAGGTGGAAGGAGAATGGATGCATTGACCTATTCCATGGCGAAATACAGTGGGGAGAACAAGTATTTGATACACTGCCGATTTTGCAGGTTTTCCTACTTACAAAGCATGTGGAGGTCTGTAATTTTTATCATAGGTACACTTCAACTGTGAGAGACTGAATCTAAAACAAAAATCCAGAAAATCACATTTGTATGATTTTTAAGTAATTAATTTGAATTTTATTGGTCGAGCAGAACGTCCGAGCCGTACCGAAGTTTGACAGTCCACTACATCAATGAAGACTGGAAATTGCGAAATGTCTGCCTCCAGACGTCTAACTTCCCCGATGATCATACGGGTGAAGTAATGGCACAGGGTCTCAACGACTCTGGCATCATGGAAGATGAGCGAAGACTAACAGGTGTACATGACAACTGACAGCCGGAGCAACATGATAAAAACATTGCTCTTGAACAACTGATTGTATTCCCAAAAATGATTATATAAATTACATATTCAAACATGACTTAACAATAGAATATACGTGTGGGTGTTATTAATTTGTTTTGCACAAATAGGTGTGTGTGTGTATATGTATGTATGTATGTATGTATGTATGTATGTATGTATGTATGTATGTATGTATGTATGTATGTATGTATGTATGTATGTGTGTGTATATATATATTTATATATATTTATATATATATATTTATATATATATATTTATTTATATATATATATATTTATATATTTATATTTATATATTTATATTTATATATATATAAATATTTATATAAATATATATATAAATATATATATAAATATATATATAAATATATATATAAATATATATATAAATATATAAATATATATATAAATACCCTGCCACTACCCTGGCGTTGCAACCATGCTCTACCAACTGAGCGTGTGTGTGTGTGTGTGTGTGTACACACACCTCAATTTCTTGTTATGTGTATATATAAATACAATTTCGTGACTCTTCGAAACCTCTGAATATTTTTTAGATATTACTTTTAGGCCATATCGTCCAGCCCTATGACCTACAGTATACAATGACAGGGAGAGAAAACACTAGCCTAAATGCATAGGTATATCCAAATGTTAGGATGTAAATAACACTTCTTATTGTAATGAGAAAGGGCCAGACAAAAGGTGTCAAATGTTCAATAGACAAAATGTTTATTAAATTACATTGACAGTTTTGCCCCCCACAGCCCCGTCCCCCAATGCACCAACGACCATCAAAAGAGAAAGACAAAGGAAAATAGACAGCAAAAATCATGAAAGCAAAGCCAGCTGAATATGTTTGAGTGCCTGTATGGCACTATTTACATGTGTGTCCATGTATGTGCATTTGTTTGCATTTTACATTTACATTTACATTTAAGTAATTTAGCAGACGCTCTTATCCAGAGCGACTTGTGTGTATATATGCATGTGTTCAAACACCTGCAAGGCTTCAGGCTCAGGCAAACAGGCATTAGCTGTAACAATACTGACCCTCTGTCATTCAAACTGTCTTAATTTATTTTGACTTTCTTTTTGACTTCTTGCTTCATTATAGGACAATAAATATGCTATAGAGTTGCCATGGAGCCTATATTTTACATGGGGATAAGGAAGAAATGCATTCAACTGCCAAGCCTTATCAGTTCTCCCAGGATTTTAAACTGAGTGTTGTTCTTGGACATGAACTTGCAGTTGGTGAATGTAGAGTTGTTGTTTTTGACGCAAACGTTATGCAGAAAGTCAAGAAGACTGATGGAATAATGGAAATACAACCAGCGTTGATGTCATGGAAACATTTAAATTAGATTTAAAACATTTATTTGTGAAATGCCATTTGCAATCAGAGCTTATAACAATAGCCCTAGGCCACGCTTGGCTTTCTCCCCTTGGCAGAATGGCGAATCCTGGTATCAATAGTAGCTTCACTGTATTTAGGCTACACTATCAGCTGCACATGTACATTTGCATGTCCTATTGCTCATGCAAAACCCTGCACTGGTTTTCAAGTACTCACTCATGTGTACTGCTTATCAGTTTGGTAGAGAGATACATCAAGCTCCTGTAATTTGGCTGACAAATGTCCTTCTAATTCTGGGTCACTAGAAACATGAACACATTTGTAAACAATCATGTTGAAGCCTAGCTTAATTAGTAATATGATTCTGAACAAGGTAGATTAAAAAGTCGACATTCTGAGGTGATATTGTGTTATCTGTACCAAATGAATCTGCCAGTCAGTGTTCAGAATGTCTATCTCTCTAGTCTGTGTATTCTAGCAATGCACTGCTTTTTTTTTCTCTTTGAATTTGAGCAATTGAGTAAATTGCCTTATTCAATGTTGTAATACAGCCGTACTACATGGCGCCACTGATACACTGGCACTTATTTAGAATGGTCTCCTGTACTTTGTTACACAGTGGGGAGAGTGGAGCAGGGAAGACCGAGAGCACCAAGCTGCTGCTCAGACAGATCATGGAGCTGTGCAGAGCCAACTCACAGCTGGAGCAACAGATACTACAGGTAAGACTCTACCATGCGCATATCTACACCAATGCTAACATATTGCAGGAAAGAGATCTGTCATTCTCCATACTATGAGCAACAGAAATTGCCAGGAAGACAGAGGTCTGTTATTATACCAATAACAATGCTGACTTATATCAGACAAATGACAGTAATAACAAATTGGGTTGGCTGCTGTAGGTATGATAGACATACTGCAGCCAGACCAGTTTCGACATGTCCCTTCTACCACACTTCAGGATTGCCCTCATACCTCAGTTTAAATCAATATGGACATGGAATTTGCATGATATGAACAGAATGGGACATTCCTCTTATTGCCAATGCCTCAGACATAGTTTGAATATGAGTTGGATGTTGATCCAAGGCTACTTTGCCAGCTTACTTTCAGAGTATGCAGCAGTAGCACTGATGGACTGATGAAGGACGTGTGTTCCCACCTTGACATCATCTTGATATTCACCTCTGTGTGTAGTTGTCACGGTAAATACAGGGCTTGTGACCTGCTCGTAACACTCATTCCGCGTTCAAAACAACTGGGAACTCTGGTCAAATCATGGCGTCAGTGATCTTCAGGTCAGAAAGTCTGAGCTCTAGAAAGAGGCCCAAGTTCCCGAGTTGGATGACTGTTCAAATCTATTTTTCTCAGTCGGAGCTGGTTTCCCAGTTGTTTTGAACGCACTGAAGTCGGAAGTCAAAGATTTCCAAGTTCCCAGTTGTTTTGAACGCGACATCATTCCAACATCTGTGTCAGCCGTCTGTGTGTCAGCCAAGGTGAGTCACTCAGTTGAAAAAGGGATGTTTAAGGTCATACTTTGTTCTTTTACGGTCCCACCTTCAGGTTGACGTGTTTTTTTATGGGCGAGGAAACAATGAAATGTCACGATTGCATCAAAGAAAGGGTTTGGCTTTTCTAAAAATAGCCTTGATTGTTGTATTCCTATAGGCCTGCCCACTGCTTGTTCAAAGGATGTAGCAGTGATAAAGAGGTGTGTTCTAGAAGGTATAATAATGTTGAATAGGTTAGGTTACCTAAGTCCCAGCATTCACCATTCTGTACCAACAAACCGAGCACACCATGCACTATGCAGAGACCCACACTTGGGAAATGAAACATTTGGCGTAGACCTCATTTCATTGCACACCACTCGTAGACATTAGTCTCAGGTTACCTACTATTACCATGGTTCCAACTGAAACAGCTGAGTCTTGTCAAATGGCAAAACATTACCCAGTAACACAAAAGCATGTTTTTCTAGTTAGATGTGTAGCTGATGAGACTGCACAATGGAGTGTACCGGTTTGAACTCGCCCAACATGGAATCCCAGTCCAGAAATGCTACACATTGGGTTGGCTACACCAGTTTGACATCGTATGACATTTTATTTGGTTTGTTTATAAAAATGAATGGAGGAAACCCTCTAAGTCTGAAGTGAATGAGGAATTATAGAGATACCTAGATAAGACTGTTTTGTCTGGCATGTATTAGCTCAAGGTTCTCTCCAATGCTACAAAAACTAATTCTGGATTCTACTACCGTTTTATGCCTATGCATTTGGAAAGTATTCAGGCTCCTTGACTTTTTCTACATTGTTACGTTACAGCCTTATTCTAAAATGTATTCAATTGTTTTCTTCCCTTCATCAGTCTACACACAACACCCCCATATTGACAAATCAAAAACAGGTTTTTAGAAGTATCACACTTACATAAGTATTCAGACCCTTTACTTTGTTGAAGGACCTTTGGCAGCAATTACAGCCTCAAGTCTAATTGGGTTTGACGCTACAAGCTTGGCACACCTGTATTCGGGGGGTTTCTCCCATTCTTCTCTGCCAATCCTCTCAAGCTCTGGCAGGCTTGGATGGGGAGCATCGCTGCATAGTTATTTTCAGGCCTTTCCACAGATGTTCGATCAGGTTCAAGTCCAGGCTCTGGCTGGGCCACTCAAGGACATTCAGAGACTTGGCCCGAAGCCACTCCTGTATTCTCTTCTCTTGGCTGTGTGCTTAGGGTCGTTGTCCTGTTGGAAGGTGAACCTTCGCCCCAGTCTGAGGTCCTGAGTGCTCTGGAGCAGGTTTTCATCAAGGATCTCTCTGTACTTTGCTCCGTTCGTCTTTCCCTCGATCCTGACTAGTCTCCCAGTCCAAGCCGCTGAAAAACATCCCCACGGCATGATGCTGCCACCCATGCTTCACGGTAGGATGTTGCCACGTTTCCTCCAGACGCTTGGCGTTCGTGCCAAAGAGTTCAATCTTCATTTCATCAGACCAGAGAATCTTGTTTCTTATGGTTGGAGAGTCCTTTAGGTTCCTTCAGGTGGGATGTCGTGCATTTTCCTGAGGGGTAGCTTCCATCTGGCCAGTCTTATCATAAAGGCCTTATTGGTGGATTGCTGCAGAGATGGTTGTCCTTCTGAAAGGTTCTCCCATCTCCCCAGAGGAACTCTGGAGCTCTGTCAGTGACCATCAGGGTTCTTGGTCACCTCCCTGACCAAGTCCCTTCTCCCCCGATTGCTCAGTTTGTTGGGCAGCCAGCTCTAGGAAGAGTCTTGGTGGTTCCAAACCTCTTCCATTTACGAATGAGTGAGGCCACTGTGTTCTTGGGGACCTTCAATGCTGCAGAAATGTTTTGGTACCCTTCCCCAGATCTGTGCCCTAACACAATCCTGTATGGAAGGGCTATAGAGCATTTACTTCAACCTCTTGGCTTGGTTTTTGATCTGACATGCACTATCAACTGTGGGACCTTTTTATATAGACAGGTTTGTGCGCCTTTCCAAATCATGTCCAAAGGGTCTATAAATACTTATGTAAATAAGTTATTTCATTTAAATAAATATAAATTTAACATGCAAAAATGTAAACCTGTTTTCTCTGTCATTGTAGGGTATTGTGTGTAGATTGAGGACGTGGGGCCCGCATTCTGAAATATGATTTGTCCCCCTCAGTCTTATCATTGGAATGTGGTATAAAACAGGGAAACGGTGTGCTTTAGGACCATGAGGCCGCCTCAGAGTGGTCGGGTAGGCTGTTTTTGGAGTGTGCATCCGACTGGGTAAAAAAAAAAATAGAATCCCTCCCTCACTTCTGAAACCAAAGTTGCGCCCCTGTTCAGCATTGTTGACCGCTTGAGGGGAAGGGGGCAGGAGAGATGGTCTCTATCTTCTGTTGTATTAACTATGCTGTGTATTTCCCCCTCATTCATAGTAGTGTTCAGTGATAGTTGAAAGTGATATAGCATCAATCAAGTGATGCTATGATAACCTTATCTAATGGCTACATATACAGTATTATGTTGTAGGATTGTCATCCATCATGACCAAAGGTTATTATCTGCTTTGATATTGGAGAAGTATGATCTAATGGACATCCCTTTGAAATGTCATTGTACACATGTTGAGGATGGTCCTTTTGAAATAAGATGGTGGTATAGCGCTGTGCTTTTTCTTCGTGTACTACAGTACGGTCCACTGTGTTGCATTGGTTACCAGACTTGTGACTGAAATTAAAAGCTTTCGACTTTTCTTGTGACCCACCAAATACACACAAACCACGTTTCTGGATTGCTGCCACAACCCAAGAGACACTTCCTTCCTACCATTTTGGAATCTCAAACGGAATATCATAGCATCATGTATGTTTGATTTTTCTTTTTGACTTCCTCTTGGCTCCCCCACTGTGATGATTACTATGGTAAACACACAGACTTGACCGCCGTCCCTCTCCGGCCCCTGTTTTCTCACGCCTGTCTCATGGTACGGGAAGTTCTCTGTGGGATACGGGATGAGACTGAGGGCCTCGAGGAAAACTAGGAAGTGTGGGGAATTGCATCACTGGGACTTGGTGGGAGTGATTTGGCTGGCTCCTTGGCTGTGAGCTAGGGTTCAGAGAGAGGCTGTGTTTGACAACACTTTATTACACTGATGTTATTTCGGGGTACATGTGGTTGGAGTAGACATGGATTTGATTAGCTTGTATGGCTTAGGTCAGTATTCTGTATTGGACTGTACATTCGCTGGTTATTCTCACAAGTGTTACAGCTGCATGTTCTCTTCAGTCAGGGTGCTGATGAAGTATTCTAGACCTTTTTGGAACAGTGGAAAATGCAGTTCAACTGATCACTAAAAAACAGAGTAAGAATGGAAATATGGGTTTCCAGATATACTGTAGCCACATGTTCAAAGTCACTACTTTTTCTATGCCACGTAATGGTTTGCTTGCGTGTCTGCAGAGCGGGGATAATTGGGAGAGCCAAAGGGGAGTACAGAGTTCCAGCAGTCAATAAAACATATTTTCCAGAGTTTCACATCTTCCATTTCCCCCTGCTGTTCTGCTGCGGTCTTCTGATGAGTTTGACACAATCGTAGGTTCACCGAGTCCATGTAAACATTCATAATGCAAATACTTTTTCATAAGTCACTGTTCACACCATACAATTCTGTTTCATTCATTGTACTTAAAGTGCTCCCTGGAACAAGTGCATGGTATTGACGATCTCACTTGACTATTCCTAATATGGTACAGCTTCTACCCTCTCTGACTGACATGACTTGTAATTTAGTTCTATCGAGTTGAAGGGGATGTTACAAAGTGATTTATAGCTTCAATATGCCATCAGTTTTCCCTGAATAACTGCTTTGTATTCCTCTTCCAACTTTCACTTCCTTCATTCTCCTGAGGTGTCTATCTCAGTAATTTACACATTAATCCAATGACATTTTAACTTTAGTATTAATTTCCCCTGGGGAAAACTCTTGACCTTGCTCCTCTGCTATTTGTGATATCTTGGTTTCAAAGTACCACATCCTTAACTTTCATGCTCTTTACTAGTCAGGAAACAAGTGAAAGGTTTCACTGGTCATGAATTCTGTAATGTATTGCATCCAGAGAACAATGCTATCATTCGTCCCTTGTTTATCAGATGATACAACCCTTATTAGTGTGTTTTGATACTTAGGCCATCTGGCACGAGAGGCTATGATCAAATCACGTTTTATTGGTCACATACACATGGTTAGAAGATGTTAATGAGAGTGTAGTGATGCTTGTGCTTCTAGTTCCGACTGCAGTAAAAACTAACAAGTAATCTAACAATTTCCCAACAACTACCTAATACTCTCAAATCTAGAGAGGTGAATGAGAATATGTACAGTTGAAGTGGGAAGTTTACAGACACAGGATAGTCATTAACACTCGTTTTTCAACCACTCCACACATTTCTTGTTAACAAACTATAGTTTGCCAAGTCAGTTAGGACATCTACTTTGCATGACACAAGTAATTTTAACAACAATTGTTTACAGACAGTTTATTTCACTTATAATTCACTATCACAATTCCAGTGGGTCAGACGTTTACATACATTAGGTTGACTGTGCCTTTTAAACAGCTTGGAAAATGCCAGAAGATTTCATGGCTTTAGAAGCTTCTGATAGACTAATTGACATCATTTGAGTCAATTGGAGGTGTACCCATGGATGTATTTCAAGGCCTACCTTCAAAATCAGTGCCTCTTTACTTGACATCATGGGAAAATCAAAAGAAATCAGCCAAGACCTCAGAAATAAAATTGTAAATTGTAGACCTCCACATGTCTGGTTCATCCTTGGAAGCAATTTCCAAATTCCTGAAGGTACCACGTTCATCTGTACAAACAATAGTACGCAAGTATAAACACCATGGGACCACACAGCTGTCGAACCAATCAGGAAGGAGACGCGTTCTTTCTCCTAGAGATGAATGTACTTTTGTGCGAAAAGTGCAAATCAATCCCAGAACAACAGCAAGGACCTTGTGAGATGCTGGAGGAAACAGGTCCTATATCGACATAACCTGAAAGGCCGCTCAGCAAGCAAGAAGCCATTGCTCCAAAACCGCCATTAAAAAAGCCAGAGTACGGTTTACAACTGCACATGGGGACAAAGATTGTACTTTTTGGAGAAATGTCCTCTGATCTGTTTGACCATAATGACCATCGTTATGTTTGGAGGAAAAAGGGGGAGGCTTGCAAGCATATGAACACCATCCCAACTGTGAAGCACGGGGGTGGCAGCATCATGTTGTGGGGGTGCTTTGCAGCAGGAGGGACTGGTGCACTTCGCAAAATAGATGGCTTCATGAGGGAAGAAAATTGTGGATATATTGAAGCAACATCTCAAGACATCAGCCAGGAAGCATGCATCCAAAGTTGTGTCAAAATGGCTTAAGGACAACAAAGTCGCGGTATTGGAGTGGCTATCACAAAGCCCTGACCTCAATCCTACAGAAAATTTGTGGGCAGAACTGAAAAAGTGTGTGCGAGCAAGGAGGCCTACAAACCTGACTCAGTTACACCAGCTCTGTTAGGAGGAATGGTCCAAAATTCCCCCAACTTATTGTGGGAGGCTACCCAAAACATTTGACCCAAGTTAAACAACTTAAAGGCAACGCTACCAAATACTAATTGAGTGTATGTAAACTTCTTACCCACTGATAATGTGATGAAAGAAATAAAAGCTGAAATAAGTAATTTTCTATTTTGACATTTCAAATTCTTAAAATAAAGTGGCGATCCTAACTCACCAATGGACAGGGAATTTTTACAATGATTAAATGTCAGGAATATGAGAAACTGAGTTTAAATGTATTTGGCTAAGGTGTATGTAAACTTCCGACTTCAACTGTACAGTCGTGGCCAAAAGTTTTGAAATGTCACACATTAATATTCACAAAGTCTGCTGCCTCAGATTGTATGATGGCAATTTGCATATACTCCAGAATGTTATGAAGAGTGATCAGATGAATTGCAAAGTCCATCTTTGCCATGCAAATGAACTGAATACCCCAAAAACATTTCCACTGCATTTCAGCCCTGCCACAAAAGGACCAGCTGACATCATGTCAGTGATTCTCTCGTTAACACAGGTGTGAGTGTTGACGAGGACAAGGCTGGAGATCACTCTGTCATGCTGATTTGAGTTCGAATAACAGACTGGAAGCTTCAAAAGGAGGGGGGTGCTTGGAATCATTGTTCTTCCTCTGTCAATCATGGTTAACTGCAAGGAAACACGTGCCGTCATCATTGCTTTGCACAAAAAGGGCTTCACACGCAAGGATATTGCTGCCAGTAAGAACTTCAAGGAGAGCGGTTCAGTTGTTGTGAAGAAGGTTTCAGGGCGCCCAAGAAAGTCCAGCAAGCGCCGGGACCGTCTCCTGAAGTTGATTCAGCAGCAGGATCGGGGCACCACCAGTACAGAGCTTGCTCAGGAATGGCAGCCGGCATGTGAGTGCATTTGCACGCACAGTGAGGCAAAGACTTTTGGAGGATGGCCTGGTGTCAAGAAGGGCAGCAAAGAAGCCACTTCTCTCCAGGAAACACATCAGGGACAGACTGGTATTCCGCAAAAGGTACAGGGATTGGACTGTTGAGGACTGGGGTAAAGTCATTTTCTCTGATGAATCCCCTTTGGGGCATCCAGAAAAAAAGCTTGTCCGGAGAAGACAATGTGAGCGCTACCATCAGTCGTGTGTCATGCCAACAGTAAAGCATTCCGAGACCATTCATGTGTGGGGTTGTTTCTCAGCCAAGAGAGTGGGCTCACTCACAATTTTGCCTAAGAACACAGCCATGAATAAGGAATGGTACCAACACATCCTCCGAGAGCAACTTTTCCCAACCGTCCAGGAACAGTTTAGGTGATGAACAATGCCTTTTCCAGCATGATGGAGCACCTTGCCATAAGGCAAAAGTGATAACTAAGTGGCTCGGGGGAACAAAACATTGATATTTTGGGTTCATGGCCAGGAAACTCTCCAGATCTTAATCCCATTGAGAACTTTTGGTCAATCCTGAAGAGGCAGGTGGACAAACGAAACCCCACAAATTCTGACAAACTCCAAGCATTGATTATGCAAGAATGGGCTGCCATCAGTCAGGATGTTGCCCAGAAGTGAATTGACAGCATGCCATGGCAGATTGCAGAGGTCTTGAAAAAGTAGGGTCAACACTGCAAATATCAACTTCATGTAATTGTCAATAAAAGCCTTTGACACTTATGAAATGCTTGTAATTATATTTCAGTATCCCATAGTAACATCTGACAATAATATCTAAAGACACTGAAGCAGCTATTTTTGTGGGAATTAATATTTGTCATTCTCAAAACTTTTGACCAAGGCTGTAAACTCGGCAAAAAAAGAAACGTCCTATCACTGTCAACTGCGTTTATTTTCAGCAAACAGCTTAACATGTGTAAATATTTGTGTTTACATAAGATTCAACAACTGAGACATAAACTGAACAAGCTTCACAG